>NW_016803211.1:752175-887402 GCF_001698545.2 Rhinopithecus bieti
TTTTTTTTTTTTTTTTTTTTTCACTTTTCCTTTCTTCTAATCTCATAGTTAAGTTGAATCAGATTGCCCTATTCTTTTGACAATCTAAAGGAAACATATTTGCATGTACACCCTGTAGAACAGTATTTACTTAAGTCTAGGTTTAATAGAAAATAATAAGTCTAATAAAATGCCCAAGTTCCTATAATAAAAATGAAACAATAAATGCATAGAAATATGAGGAAGAAATTACACCCATTAAATGCACCTAGCCTGATGAGTGATAGGACGGCTGCTTATTCAAGTTGGAAATTTTGCACATGATCGAAGCTTTATTTAGTCGAATGGAATGTGCTTCCTGAATCTGGCTTCTAACTAAGCCAGAGCACAATAGCAAGTATTATGTGATTGGACTGAGCTCATTCCCTTCTCTGAGTCATTGTGATTCAGTCTTGACTGCCTCGTTCTCTCAGGTAGCCTATCACCTTACTTTTCCCCTCTGGTTTAGACATTCATTCAGAATGTTACAGAAACCAACTTGATCATCCTTATAGATCATGGGTTCCCGCTCCAGTCTTTCTCTAAAAACTTCTGAAATCACTGGGAATATTTAGCCTTATTTTACAGTTTAGAAAACATAAGCTCAGTGATTTATAGAGATAAAATTCACAGTAAGTGTCCCACTGGAGGCCAAGATGAGACTGTCTCACTGCTAGAGGATCACATGGGTGGATGAATGCCGTGCTAATTGCATCAGCAAAGTAGAGGTGACTCCAAAATATATTTTTAGGATAATTTAATATTTGCAATTCTCAAGAACAATATTAAATATATCATCTTTAGAGGTTTCTGAACACTCATATATGTCCTTACATTTATTAGTCTTTATTTTGACATATTTAGAGAGGTAGGGATATATCAAAATCAAATTATAACTTGTAGCTTCTGAATGTTCTTAATCCAAATATTTCCTGTCTTCATGCATTGCTTAGCCACTGAGCACAAACCCATAAGATATAGTATCAGGAAAGCATTGTCAAGATGATTATATATTCCGGAAAGAATTTTGGTTTTCCCATTGGTCACCCTGGGTTGTCCATGCAGTCATCCAAGTCAATGCTAAAGTCTCAAATTGTTTTGAGCATCTGAATTAAGGAAACTAACATTAGAAGAAACGTACTCCATTCCTAGACAGGTTCTCAAGGCTAACACATTTCTAATGCAGATGGAAAGGTTATTTATTGGTCAGGGGTATTATAAAGTGGCCCATCTACCATGGCTCTTAGACTTTCCAGGAAAGTGGCAAACCTCACTGTCTTTGTTCTAACACTCTGTTTAGGTCTTGCCTTTCTAAGACTTTTCTTTATATACTGTATCTCTGAGTGTGTCCCCACACAACAAGGAGATGTTAGGCTCTTACCATCAATGGAAGAAGATTGCCATGTTTCTCTCAAGTCATCTTCCTCCAAAATTCAATATGAGCTCATTCTGGGCCACTGATCTGACTATGAATTCTGGGAAGTGTGCAGTTATCAGATAGTGATCTAGAATTTGTACAACCTACAAAAGACATTGTTTGTAATAACTTAAACCACATCACAAGCTTCCCCTCCCCTGGAGACAGTAGTGAAAGCAGAGCATCATTAGGCAAGATGCCTGATAGAAACATTAGATGCTGGTTCCAGTTCCCCAACAATTTAAAAAAAAAAAAAGTCCCAAAGACTTTAGCCTTGCTGACCACATTTCTAGCATTGTTGACATCGTAGGGCTTTGTGGATAGTCCAGGCTGGCTTCCATCTATTTCCCACCTATAGTCCTTGACATCTTCCATGCCATTGTCACATTGCTGTGTTCAGGGTGAGAACTCCCTCTTCTTCTCTCTAGCATTAACTTATAATCATTTTGATCAGGTCTCTGACACAGAATTTTTGGTGACTTAGTTTGGCATAACTCTTTTAGCATAACCACTCACATTTAATTCATTTTTCCATTTTTTATAGCCCCAAGTTCTCTTTGGAAATACAGGTTGGCTTCTCTTGGAGATAGTTCTAAAGATGATCTGAGTAAAAATATACAGTTGGACACATCGAACAATTCCCTTGTAGCTTAAAATCCCTGGACTAAGCTGAGTTTCTTCTGAATCTAGAATGTAAGCACCGGGGTAGCAGATTGGGAAGAATATAAATTCATTGAAATGTAAGTTAACACATGAAAAATTCCACTCTTTAAACAACCAATTTGCTGAGAGCCAATCTAGCTGCCACTTGCATATGTACATTGATTGTTCAAGAACTATCTAGGGCTCTTAAAATGGGAGAACTATGTTTTTCTTACCCTGTATTATCTGAAAATCACTACTTGGTATGGTTTGGCTGTGCCCCCACCCAAATTTCATCTTGAATTGTAGCTCCCATAATTCCCACATGTTGTAGGAGGAGCCCAGTGAGAGATAATTGAATCATCAGGGTGGTTTCCCTCATACTGTTCTCATGATAGTGAATAAGTCTCACGAGATCTGATGGTATTATAAGGAGAGTTTCCCTGCACAAGCTCTCTCTCTTAACCTGCTGCCATCCATGTAAGATGTGACTTGCTCCTCCTTGCCTTCTGCCATGTTGTGAGGTCTCCCCTGCAACTTGGAACTGTAAGTCCATTAAACTTCTTTCTTTTGTAAATTGCCCAGTTTTGGGTATGTCTTTATCAGCAGCATGAAAAAAAATTAACACACTACTAAATCAAAGCAATTTAATTGTACTTTACTTTTTACAAAGTATAAGTAATTTCACCCCGTCTTTTTACTTCTTATTTTCTACTGTGATGCAACCTGTATATAATTTAAATAAGCAAATAATTAAGTAAATAAGTCAACAAATAAATCTCAAGAAACCAAATCTTTCCAAACAGTGGTCAGAAAATATCAGTGGTCCAAAGAAGCAATATAAATTATATAATACAATAAATACACACAACACACCATCTTTGATACAATTCACTGACTTTCTCTATAACTTTAATAGATAATAGTATAGTTCAATTGAATGTAGATTAATTTAGTGTTTTGGATTTGTAAACTCTTCTCAATCATTTACCATTTTATAGATAAATGAGAAGTTGTATTAGTCAGCATTGTTGAGATATCAAATGATCCTTACATTTTAGTGTCTTAAACCACAAACATTTATGCCTTGCTCACATTTCATGTCAACTATTGCATTTCTTCTCATTTTGGCACTGAGAATCAAGGAGAAGTGCTCTTTTGGCTTTGCTATTCTCTTGGAAAGGAAAAAAGATGAAAGTCATTTGTGCAGTATCCCTTAATGCTTCTGTTTACACGTCATGACAGTTCATATTCCATTGAATAAAGCAAGTCATGACAAGGTTCAAAATGAAGGGGGCAGCAAAGCACATTCCTCCCTTGGAAAGGCACAGAAATCACATAGCAGCAGGTGATGGTACATATTCTTACAGGCCAAGGAGGCATGAATAATTGAGAACAGCAATATAATCTAATACAAAATTATTTTTCTTAAATGCCATTATTTTTTCCTGGATATAGAAAAATGAAGAAGAAGATGGAGCTTCATTACTGATATACCAGTTTTACTTGATTCTGGGTGTGTATTTGTAAACAAGAGTGGAAGGTTTCATGTGAACATGAACATGGATGCAATCAGGGGCATGAGCCTGATGAATTAAGTAGGTCAGCAAATATAACATAATACAAAGGAAGACAGAAAACCATCCTGCAGTTTCTACCATTCTTTACACTTGTGATATATAAAACACTGGAAGTTAAGATGCACTGGAAGTTGCCGTTTCAAAAATGACAGTAGGCAGTACAATCACAATGTAAATTGTTATATGTGTCAAATAGTAATGACTGTGTACCAATCCTACCCAAATCTCAGTGGCTTAAAATAATAAGATTTGTTATTTTCTTAAGTATATGGAAAGATTGTTTGGTTTTTATTCTCTTAGCTGTATTCACTCATACATCTGCAGTCAGGTTTTTCCACCTATTTGGAATGCAGCTGGATGTATGTAGACTGACCTAGAATGAGTACAGCTGAGGTAACTGGTTTGTGGTCCATATCTCTCATTGTTCAACAGGACAGACTAGGCTCGTTCACATAGCAGTGACAGGGTTCCAAGAAACAGAGCAGAAGTTGTGAGGTGTCTTGAGGCCTGGCTTGGAACTTGCACATAGCACTGTTGTCATCATAGCCATTCACCAGATGAGCCCAAATTCAAGGAAAAGGGAAATAGGCCCTACCACTTGAAGGCAGAAGCCTAGATATCATATTACAAAAGATAATCTTTTTAGATTAAAAAATGAGTTATTTTAGAATACTTTTATGTATACTGAAAAATTATGAAGATAATAGAGAACCATATACTCCAAGCCCAACTTTTCCTATGATTAACTTCTTATATTACCATTGTGCATTTCTAGCAACTAAAGAACCCATATAAATGTATTATCACTAGTAAATTCCATACTTTATTCCAATTTTCTGAATTTTTATCTAATGCTACTTTTCTCCAAGGATGCTATCTAGAATACATTACATTCAGTCATTATGTCTTGTTAGGCTCCTCTTGGTTGTGACAATTTCTCCGCCTTTTCTAAGTTTTGATGACCCTGACAGTTTTTGTTAGAGTACTGCTCAGGTATTTAGTAGGATTTTTTTTTTTTTTTTTTCCCCTGGCGAGGGAGTCTCACTCTGTCACCCAGGCTAGAGTGCAGTGGTAGGATCTCGGCTCAGTGCAACTTCCGCTTCCCGGGTCCAAGCGATTCTCCCACCTCAGCTTCCCGAGTAGCTGGGATTACAGGCACCTGCCACCATGCCTGACTATTTTTTTATATTTTTAATACAGACAGGGTTTCACCATGTTGGCCAGGCTGGTCTCAGACTCCCGACCTCGGGTGATCCACCCACTTCAGCCTCCCAAAGTGCATTACAGGCATGAGCAACCGCACCCGGCCAGAATGTTTTTCAGTTGGAATTTTTCTAATTTTTTTCACATAATCAGATTGAGGTTATCAGTTTTGGGAAAGAAGACCACAGAGGTTAACTGCCAGTCTTATTACATTAAAACAAGAGTACATACTATTGACATGCCCTCACTTTTGATATTGACCTTGTCCACCTGAGCAGCATAGGTTTGTCAGTTTTCTCTGCTATAAAGATATTCTCCTCCCCTTTTCCATATTGTAATTGTTGGAAGGGAGTCGTCTTGTACAAAACACGAATAAGAGTAGAAAGTTATGTTCTGCCTCCTTGAAAGTGAAGTAGCCAAATAAATGAATTATTTGTAATTCATCTGCATGGGAGAGTTCTCTATTTTCCCTATTTATTTATTTATTTACTTGCTTGTTTATTTATTTATAACAATATAGACATACAAGTATTTATTTTCTACTTTGGGTTATCATTTAACAGTATTAATACTATTTTCATTATTTTCTTTCTCAAGTTGTTCCAGCTTTGGCTGTTGGGAACTCTCCATTTCTTCTGTGTCTCTTTGTCATACTTCTATTATTGTGGAGCATTTTTAAAAAACGTTTATTTTTTAGCATTCCCTTAATTTTTGGCATTGCAGAGACTTCAGCCCTCTCTTTTATATTTTCTGAGTTCCAGAATCAATCATTTCTTCACGAAAAACTTGTTCCTTGTGTTAGAGACTAGTATTACAAACTAAAAGCTGGGTCCTCGGTGTGCTCATTACTGCTGGAGTGTTGTTGCTGCTAGGCCCTTTCAGCCAACAGAATGATAAAATGCATGGGTGTATACTAACCTGTGCATATCCTTGTATCTCCGAATATTTCTATATGCAACCCTGTATACCTATATTAAGGTAAACATGAGTTCTTACTCATATCTCCAACTCTATTATGACCTGGATCATTTTAGCTTCCTCTCTTTGCTTATTTGTAACCTCTTACTCCAATGCTAAGAAACCTGTCAGTTTCCATCTGCTATCAATTTACTTGATTGTTCAATTTCAATATAAATGTATAGTGGTTTCAGAATTGTTAACTTGAACTCTTATGGGAAACAGCTTTATCAAGTAGAATACAGTGCTTATGTGCAGTTCTTTTCACCTTTTCTCTCACTTCCAAAATTAGTTAGGTCAGCACCTTTTCTTCTATCCTCTTCAGTTAGATTGTTTCATACATTTGTAATATGGTTAGATTCTTTTGCCACATTGTAAATTCCATTCTGGAATTTCCTGACCTCCTAATTTTTTTATTTGCATGCACTGAGGTTCACTCTGTGTTGCAAAGATCTAGGAGTTTTAACATATGCAAAGTGTTATATGTCCACAATTACTCTATCCTACAGAATACTTTTACCTTTCTAAAAAACAAACAAACAAACAGAAATACATTTTCACCTATTCAACCCTCTTCCCACTCAGATGACCAGCAACCACCAGCCTGTTTCCTGTCTTTATGGTGTTGACTTTTCTAGAATGTCATGTTAATGGAAGCATAAATTTATAGCCTACTTAGCCTGGTTTCTTTCACTTAGCAATACACTTTTGAAGATTTATCCATGATTTTGCCTGGCTTGATAACTCACTCTTTTTATCCCTTGATAACTCACTCTTTTATATCCTGTGAAGGATGCAGAACAGCTTGTTTGTCCATTCATCTATTGAAGGACATTCTTATTGCTTTCTATTTAGGAAGAGTAGGAATAAAGCTGTTACAAACATTTGCATGCAGGCTTTTATGTGGACATGTTTTCAAATCAACTGGATAAAATCCCTAGGAGCACAATTAGTGGTAAGAAATTGTCAAACAGTTTTCCAAAGTGGTTGTACGAGTTTGCATTCATATCGCCAATGAATGAGAAATCCTGTTGCTCCACAATCTTACAGTAATTGGTATTGTCAGTTATTGGATTTTAGCCATTGAAATTAGTGTGTAGTGCTATTTCATTGTTATTTTCATTTGCATTTCTCTAATGATCATTTTTATAATCAATCTACTGCATCATACATAGCAATCATTAATAAAAATAATTTTTGATTATTCATAAATTGTATAAATGGTTATTCAACATCTTTTTAGAATATAAATTATTCATCATGTAATGGTTGGCTAGTTTAACTCTGGGGAAATCTGCAGCCCTAGGGATTATATATTTATGTTGCTTACTTTTACATCCTCAGCACCTGATACATGTTTAGTGCTCAATAAATTTCCTTCTATGAATGGACAAGCTTAAATTCATTCCTACTAAAACATTTAAAAAATAAAAATATTAATTATTGTGCCAAGAGACCCAGAAGTTCTTTGGGATACTTCTCAGTTTTTTAAGATGTATTTTTTTTTCCTTTTATTCTTGATCATCCTTTTCCTAGACCTTGCTGGCAACACTTGGAAAAATGGAAAAGTATAAAAAAAAGTGTGTCTACTTCCTACTCTCTTTTAGCACTCTTTAGCTGATATAAAAGCACTGACTTACATTAACATGTTGGCTTATTGTTGGAAGTCTCCATGAGAAACTGGAGATTCTAAGGGAAGGCAGTTCAGTGATGGGGGGACAGGGAGAGACAGTTCTTTAGTTTTTACGGGTAGTTTTGATATCTTCTTTTCTGTGTGCATTTAATTACTTCACACTGAATGCATGCAAAGTAAAATTTTTTTGAAGACAAACATTCCACATGCATTTTCATGCCTTTATTCTTGTTCTAGCCTGAAAGTGCATACTCTGTGTAAAGTTCATTTTACCATTTCCTGTCATTATAGTTTATATCCACACGCACAACTGACTTGGATTTTTTTATTGAAGTGAATCATTAATTTGCCAGTAAACCACTATTAAACCTTGCTAAGAAACCAGTTATTTCTCAATCATCTATTTAAATAATTGCCCTTTTAATTAAGGTTTTGAGCCAGCGTGGCCTAATTCAATGGCATTATCCACACAAGTACAGTACTTGAAAAACAACAATATCAATAACAATAAAATAATTTAAGATTGTTTTCAGGAAAGACTTTCTTGAACTGTGTAATTTCTCTGATTTCACACCACCACAGCAATCATCAACATAGAAGACTTCTGTAACCAAAGATGTGGATTTTTATTTCCCCACACGCCAAGCAGTGGACACCAGCTGGGTGTCCCCCAGTTCAATTCCAATGCTATCTACCTAGACATAACATCAGATCCCACAGAGTGGGGGCTCTGTCTCCAAGCCTGCCTGCCTCCAACTCTTTTTGAAAATTTTTATGTTTATTTTAAGTTGCAAAGTACATGTATAGGATGCGTAGGTTTGTTACATAGGTAAATGTGTACAATGGTGGCTTGCTGTACCTATCAACCCATCATCCAGGTATTAAGCCCAGCAAGCATTAGCTATTTTTCCTAAATAGGAAAATATTTAGGAAAAATTTCCCCACCCCTGATAGGCCCCAGTGTGTGTTGTTCCCCCAGTCCCCTGTCCATGTGTTCTTATTGTACCCACTCATAAGTGAGAGCATGCAGTGTTTGTTTTTCTGTTCCTGACTTAGTTTGCTGAGGATAATGGCTTCCAGCACCATCCATGTCCATGCAAAACACATGATCTCATTCTTTTTTATCTGGCCCCCACCTCTTTAGACACCAGTTTCATGTCTAGGCCTTTGGGACTTCTGACTGGCTGATTTCAAGTTGAAGTTCCCACAACCCTCTCTTTGGGTTGGATTAATTTGTTAGAGAAGCTCACAGAACTCAGGGAAACATATTTACTGGTTTATTATAAACAACATTACAAAGGACACCGATGAAGAGATGAGTAAGGAGAGGTAGGGGACAGGGGTGTGGAGCTTCCATGTCCTCCCTGGGCAGCCACCCTTGTCCAGCCATCCAGAAGCTCTCAGAACCCTGTCCTTTTGGGTTCTTATGGAGGTTTCATTACATAAGCATAACTGACAACACTGTAGAAACATGATTGGACAAAAAGTGCATGATTTGAACCCAGCAAAGCCTGTCTGTTCACACTTTCTTGGTCTCTGGGTAGCATTCCTTCCTCTAGGGTCTGGGGCAGAACTCTGGATGGAACGAGGATCTTTTGACTCACAATCAGATTAGAGTCCTGCCTTGCGCTGATTAAGGGGGAACAGAAGAAAGTCAGAGAGAAAGAGAGTGAGAAAGAGATTTTGTTTCCTGAGGCCTAAAGTGCCCCAATATTATAATGAAAGACCATGGCAAGGGTTATGGGAGTTGTCAGTCAGAAACTATGTATGGACGCACACAAATATGTAAAATATCGCAAATTGACTCTCTGAGGGAAAAACTGTCTTGACTAATTTTTTCTTTGAAAAAGCTGTTACTTTTCTGTAATAAAACTGTTTAAATTTCCACCACTATGGAATTCCATGAAAACTGAAACACCAAGTGATACTGGTACGCTGGTCTTTGTGAAGACAGGGCAGCTTTCTTGTCTTCTTGTTACGAACTCAGGGTTATAAGACAAGGCTTTGCTCCTAGAATGTCAGTTTCTTTATTTCAAAATGAGAATAAGAAAACTCATTTTGTTTCGTACTCTCTTCCCCTGCCCCCATTTTATTGAGGTATGTTTAACAAATAAAAAATTATACAGGTATTGTATACAACGTGATGTTTGATGTTTTGATATATGTGTACATAGTAAAATGATTAAGTCAAACTAACATATTCATTCCGTCAAATACTTATTGGTTTTTTTTTTTTTTGTTAAAATTTTTTTTTTTTTTTTTTTTTTTTTTTTTTTTTTTTTAGCAATTTTCAGGCAAAAAGTTATTAGTAACAGGAGTCATCATACTCTACAATAGATCTCCAGAACTTATTAATCCTGAGTATAAAACATACTGCATATTAACTATATTTATACTTCGACTTCACTTACACCAATTGTCAATACTGATAACTGAAACTTTGTACCCTTTTGCTTGTTTCATTTCTTTCTAAGTGGTATAAAGTCAGCCTCAAATGTGGACCCGTAATACAGGTACCACTTGTGGAACTGAAATAAGTTATCTGATTTTTATGGTGGTAAAGCAAGTAATATAGGGGGCAAGAGGAATTTTCCATGGTTTGCTGATGACTGAGTGCATGAAAAGATAAATTTAATCTGATGGCTATTAATACAGACAACTCTGGGTAGACCAAATTGAATAAACCCTAAGCAAATATTTAATCAATATATTGTGGTTTGAATAAAGGAGACTGAAAATGCCTTAGCCCAGGGCTCAATGTAATCATGCTGACCGCAGTTCTGAGAGCTGGTTGCTGTCTAAGGAGAATGATGATCAGCGTTTCCCAGACGCATCAGTCTAACACTAAATCCACCTATTTGACCGGCCCTATTAAAACCATATCAATCATTGGAAACTGTATTCCCAGACTGTGCTATTTAAATTGCTACTTAAAAAAATCAGCATTTTCCATTATGCTAAACATCTCAACCTGTTCGTTCTGCAAAGCAATGTTTTATTTTTAAACATTGGCTTATTTCACATGGAGGAATCATTCTATACGTAACTCTAGAGAATATTCTTTTTTCCCCTTTAATTTTAGAAACAAAAGGAACCAGATTATTGTGGTCTATTGTTGTATCATACCCATTATTCAGTCTCCTCTTGTGAGAAAATTATAACCCTCAACTTGCTGCCATGCAAATTGCAGTGACTTCCCTTGGAGGGAGGACTTCCTTAGCTCAGTAACATCACTCTGCCCGTGTGACTTGCTTTCATCAGTGGAATGTGACCAAAGTAATGCATGCCATATCTGTAGTTTTAAGTCATTTATGATTCCATCATCTTCATTTTTCTTTTGCTATGAGAAGGGTATGTCCCCAAGAAGGGCCGATTCTACATCTTGGATTCTGGGATGAAGAGTATGTATCAAGCAGATTTGTAGTTAATGTGCAGCTTCTATAGCCCAAATATAAGGCAAAGAAGAAAGTAACCGATATAAACCTTTGTAGCTCAGAGCTGCTGGGTTTTGGAAGCTGTTGGTTATTGCAGAATAATATCGTAAATATTGGCTTACGCGTTTAGCAAGGATTCCGAACGTAGTGAGAAAAAACATTTTCTTAGAAACTTGGTGATAGCCAAGATCTTTCTCAAGCTAGATTTATATTTATCTATTTATTATTTTTGCAAACATACAAAACATTTCAACATTGTGAAATTTCTTCCTTTAAAAATAATACTTAGGACACATAGGTTGATACTTTGTTTTTAAATATCAGGTTGTGTTATATTCTCTACCAGGTCCTTATAAATATTTCCAAGTCTTAAAATACCCCACTGATAAGTTACTTTGGAGATCCATTTTGCAGAGAAGGAAGTTGAGACTCAGAGGTGACATTCTGCAAGCCACAAAGACAGGGTTAGGATTTCAACCCATACCAGAGCCCCCATCCATGCACATTTTATCACCTCTGTCACTTAATAATCTTTCAAATTAAATGATGTTTTAATTATTCAACCAACGCCCACGAACTCCTCCAGAGCTCCATTTGAAGGATAAATTGGTCTTTAACAGTTTTTTTCAATGCCAACATTCTGATGGCATATTACCTTTTCCATATTTGTCTTAGACACAGAACATTTCCATATTCCAGTGTAATCATGCAGATTTCAAGGATGCAATTTAGAAAATTAGACAAAAATTTTAGTAGGATGCCATTTCCTTGAGTTTCCTTTTATTAATATTTGCATTTCTGTTACTTCTAATAACAAAAGTAATTCACTTTTTTGTAGAAAATTGAAAAATGCAACAAAGCTGTAAAACTAAAATAAAGAGTGCCATGATTGATGCATTTCTCTGAGTATAATTTATAGTTCAACAGAAACTTTGCATACATTTAAAAAATTATGCCAAAACATTGATCTAAAACTTTTAATCGATAGATTCATTTATTAGCAATTTATTCAATACTTATTAGGTAGCTACTCAGTGCTAGACTGGGCCTTCGGATACAGTGAATCCAACAGACAATTATCTACTCTCAATATCACTTACATTCTACATGGAAGACAGATAATAAACTGGCTTTAAAAAGGGACAATCAAAGCTGATAAATATTGGGGCACATCCCCTAAAGAAATTTATCAGGGTAAAGACAAAGATGACTCTTTTGGATAGAGTATGTAAGAAAAGTAACAATTGGGTTTCATTTTAAAGGATGAGAATGAATCAGCTAAGCCAGGAACTGGGGAAAGACCTCCTAGTCAGAGAAAAGAGAGAGCAGAAGGCACTGACCCAGGAAAGAGTGACTTCTACAGCAGGGACAGAAGGAGGCCTGCATGGGTAGAAGTACAGTGAGTAAGGGTGGACGCAGTCTCTGGTGGTGAGGAGATGGATATGAAAGTGGAGCTCATCTCAGGTGGAATCTTGTAGGACGTAACTAGGAGTTTGGATTATTTCGGGGTCAGGGAGAAAGGGAAGCTATCAAAGTGATTATATGACTAAAGCTTTAGCATGTTCACTTCAGATGCTGCATGGCAAAATGCACCAAGAGAAGGCCAGAGTGGAGACTTTTATTTTATTTAAACATTTTGTCTGTGTTGATCGCAGTTTCATCTCGGAACCAATAACAATAACTTATTTTGCAACGATTTGGCTAATAGAAAAGACAGAAAAGGGCCAGGTGCGGTGGCCCACTCCTGTAATCCTAACACTTTGGGAGGCCAAGGCAGGCAGATCACCTGAGGTCAGGAGTTGGAGATCAGCCTGACCAACATGGCAAAACTCCGTCTCTACTAAAAATAATAATAAAAAAAACTAGCCGGGCGTGGTGGCAGGAGCCTATAACCCCAGCCACTCAGGAGGCTGAGGCAGGAGAATTGAACCTGGGAGGCAGAGGTTGCAGTGAGCCAAGATGGCGCCATTGCACTCCAGCCTGGGTGACAAGAGCAAAACTCCATCACACACACACACAGACGCGCACACACACACACACACGACAGAAAAGGGGAAATTTGCAACTGGACATTTTTTACAGGATTCCAAGTAATAGATAAGAGTAGTTTATCTATTACTTGGATGGAGAGAAATAAATAGATTTCAAGTTTGTTTTGGGAAGAGAATCCATAGAATTCAGTGATAAACTAGATGTGGAGTATAAGAAAAGAGTCCTCAAGCATAGTTAGCAGTTTTCTAACTATAATGACTATGAAAGACATGGAAGTATTTTTCTCAGATGGGGAAAATGTAGACAAATAAAAGCAGTTAGAGAAGAGAATGTTGGACACTGAAGGTTTTTGAGGGACAAATAGAGATATCAGGAATCAATTGTGAGATCCGAATGTTAGATATTGGCTCAAGACATAAATTTGAAGAACTGAGCATTTAGACCAGAGGTTAGCAAACCCTTGCATGTGGGCCAAATCTAATCACTGTCTGTTGTCTTACGACTGTGTGAATGCTTTTCATGTTTAAATGGTTGGAAAAAAATCAAAACAAAAAAAATTATGACATATGAAAATTAAATGTTAGTGTCCTTAAATGAAGCTTTATTGGAACACAGCCACACTCATTTGTTGATGTATTATCTATGGCTACTTTTATACTACAAAGGTGGAGTAGAGTATCTGTGACAGAGACCATATGGCCTGCAAAGCCAAAAATGTTTACTATACAGCTATTTATAGGAAGACTTTGCCTACTATTAATTTAGATGATATTAAACCTATGGGACTGGACTGTACAAATCCTAGAAAGTTTTGCTTTGTCTTTGCATCCAGCCAGCCAGATGTCTTGGAAAAATGTGGGAACCTGGAGAGAGGATCATCCATTCACTTGCCTGCTGTGAGTCTCACTTGTGGACTCTCTAAGGAAGAAACAACATCAGAAGAGAATGATAAATGACTGAAGCCAGACAGGGTTCCTGCACTGCAAGCTCCAAATTAACTCTAGAGTGAACAGATCTGCAAAGTTAAAAAAGAAAGAAAAAAGAAAACATGGGAAAAGGACCTTTTGTTTATTTTTTCCCCCTTATTAATTTACCACAACCACTGTCAAGTATCCCAGTCTCTGTCTGGGAAGAGCAGCTGGCAGGGACAGTGATCAAAAAGCAGTTGGGAATTGGGAAACCCCAAGAAACGATGGAACCCTCATAAAAGAATCAAAGGACAATGTTTTCAAACCACTTGAAAAACTAAAGCCTCCATTCTGGTCAATCTAAAAACTCCATTGTGTTTTTTGTGATGTGTTAACTGCAATGAAGGACATGGGCAGTTGTGGATTGGGGTGGAATGTTTTCAATGAAATACCAGCCTCCTGAGTGACAAGATTTGCAGGAGCCTGTGCTTTAGCATGAAAATAATGTCCGCAATGTATCTTAACTGAGAACCAGACACGCATTTTTTTAGTAGAACTTCAAACAAATGTTTACAATAGAGTATAAAACATACTGCATATTGGCCGGGCGCGGTGGCTCAAGCCTGTAATCCCAGCACTTTGGGAGGCCAAGACGGGCGGATCACGAGGTCAGGAGATCGAGACCATCCTGGCTAACACGGTGAAACTCTGTCTCTAAAAAATACAAAAAGCTAGCCGGGCGAGGTGGCAGGCACCTGTAGTCCCAGCTACTTGGGAGGCTGAGACATGAAAATGTTGTAAACCCGGGAGGCGGAGCTTGCAGTGAGCTGAGATCTGGCCACTGCACTCCAGCCTAGGTGACAGAGCGAGACTCCATCTCAAAAAAACAAAACAAAACAAAACAAACAAACAAAAAACATACTGCATATTAACTATATTCACACTTCTACTTGAGCTACACCAGTTGTCAGCATTGACAATATATTTACTACAAATCTTATAGCTAATAATAATTCTTTTTGGGAAGGTTTAGCTGATAGAAGGGAGACAGGGGGTGGTAGTTATGTACCTCAGGATTGCAACTTGAGAGTGAATGGCAAGGAAACCACTTAATCTTTAAAACACACACACACACACGCACACACAGTATTTCAAAATCTTCACTAGGTATTTGAGGTGGTTTTTTATTAGTGTTTTGAAATATTGACTGTGACTCAAGAAAGGCTAGAAGATGCCACATCCATTCATATTTTTCTGCTAGGATTCTTATGGCTTCTAATTGTGGTGAACCAACCTCATTCTATCAGTCATACAAGCTTACAATGACTTGTCAGCTTTTCCATTCCCTGGTCACTTAAGTTAAGTGTATCCATTTATTTGCTTCTCTCCAATATTGCCCAAATCTACAGGGGGGAAAAACATTATCTGAGCCATTATATGTTGAACTATTATTAGGAAATATTTAGCATTTGTGTATAAATAGTTCCAAGTGTAGAACAAAATGCCTATATTAAAATTTCTGGAACTTCTCTTTCAGAAAATTTTATCACTTAAATAAGCTCATAAAATTATTTTGTCATGACGTATATCACAGTGTAATATAATCTGTTTATTTGTATTTGTGTGCATACACACACACACACACACACACACACACACACCATACATCAGACATCATGTTATAAATTTCTTTTTTTTTTTTTTTTTTTTGAGACGGAGTCTCACTCTGTCACCCAGGCTGGAGTGCAGTGGCCGGATCTCAGCTAACTGCAAGCTCCGCCTCCCGGGTTCATGCCATTCTCCTGCCTCAGCCTCCCAAGTAGCTGGGACTACAGGCGCCCGCCACCTTGCCCGGCTAGTTTTTTGTATTTTTTAGTAGAGACGGGGTTTCACAGTGTTAGCCAGGATGGTCTCGATCTCCTGACCTCGTGATCCGCCCGTCTTGGCCTCCCAAAGTGCTGGGATTACAGGCTTGAGCCACCGCGCCCGGCCTATGTTATAAATTTCTTATAGCCAGTGGCTATTCAATAAATTTTGGAAGAAAGAAATACAGACCTATCCATACATCTGGAGTAGCTTTGACCTTGACCAACTTAACTTCTACTGTCCATAATCATGTAGTATTCTATTTAGAGCATCCCAATGTTGTTATTAGAGCACCTTGCATATACCAAGTGCTCAATAAATGATAGCTGAATGCAGAATAAAATCAGTACTGACACTTTCTTTTTTAATCCCCAAGGGCATGGCACATATTTCAGTAAATACCAGGTGATTTCAACTGAAAATAATTTCATTGTATAATTTACAAAGTGTTTAAGTATCCAGTATCTCATTTAGTCCTTACTATAGTTCTACAAACTAAGTAGTTTTATCCACATTTTAAGATGAGAAAATCACGCCCAGGGAAGTTAGATGACTTGCTCAGGGTCATCAACAAATAAGTCATCATGAAGGGAATGAATCCAAATTTGGTGCCTTTGCATCATCCACTTTTTGTGTAGAGTTGATAAGTCAAAAGTCTGTCTCTCATTTTTAAGTCAGGGTGCCAGGCATACAATCTTGAATGTTGAGTCTCAGGCCTCCAATGAGCAATTTGTGTTATAACCAAATAGTGTTGTTTAGCCATTTTAGATCAGTATTCATGCCTACGAACCTACCTCCTTTTCTCTTTACAAACTCATAGGCTGACGATTTTTGTGTGTGACAATTCACTGAAATGAGATTATTTCATTTTGCCTCTTGATTTTGGTGTGCTTTCTTGCTCTTGTTTAAAACGTTTGTTTTTGTTTTGATATTAAACTTCAGTGTCAGTCTTGTGAAGATGTAAGATAGAAGCTATACATGTACAATACAATCCATACTCCCAAAACTACAATAAGCAGTAACACTTTTGGAGGGAAAAATCTTGGTAAAGTGAACAACTTTTTTGGGGTTTGAGATCTAGGTTGGAGGCCTAGCCACAGCACTATCATGTTCTTTTTGACCCAAGCCAAATCACTCAACCTGCTGTAATTTCAGTTTTTTTCTTTTTTTTTTTTTTTTTTAATCCTGGGTGATGGGCATGATGCTGACTGTTCCTCTGGGTGGTTCTGAGGATCTTGGGAGGATGGATATAAGTGCAACTTAAACTCTGGAGGCTTTACAACTGCCAGGCAGCATTATTCACTCAAACATAAAAATAGGTCATTAAGCATCATCAAAGGGAAAAGTAAATGTTCAGGGATCATCTCTGCTGCACTGTTGCTGGGAAAAGAGGCTCTTTGTCCCTTTAAGAGCTCTCAGACACATCTCTAGTCACATCCTAAAAGCCTTCCTAGTTGTGTAGCTTAGGTGCATCCGGTAGCACAGCCGTGTTCTGATCTTCCTGGCAGATGTCATAATTTACTGTCACCCCCATGCAGGAATGCAGGGCGAGGGGCCCTCATGCCGGCTCTGTGATCCATTGCCTGACAAGTCCTGAGTGTCAACCTCAGGCAGGCCCAGCAGAGGTGGAACACCATTTACCTGATAGTGCCTGTGATAAAGTGGGCAATTAGACGCACTTGGAAAAGCCTGGCTGGAAACTGGCTGGCATTTACAAAACATTACAACCAAGTCAGGCTTCATAAAAGTTAATGGAGAAAAATGAAGTCCTTCAACATCTACCTTGCTGTCTAAGGAAGTCAGGAGCACAGGACTCTGTAGCTTTATTTCTTTTTGTGTCTCTCCCACCTTTTCACTCTATTTCCCCCAGACAGGGTAATGTATTCTCATTGGAGATGGGAGTAAAGAAAAGTGAATTGAGAGTTAAGGTCTTAAGTGTTTGATCTCAGAGGCATGCTATTTCTTTAGTCTTCAATCCTCTCTCTTCCCCTCCTTTCTCTCTCTCTCTCTCTCACACACACACACACATGCACACACACACACACTCTCTATACTTCTACAGAGTACACACACTCCATATTTCTCTTTCTGTCTCTGTCTCTCTCACACACACATATGCACACCCACAGACATACACAATCACAGTGCTAGGATTTAACTTGGCACCTTGGCTTACAATTTGCCTCTCACTGGAGTTTCTAGAGATTGGTGCCAGTTCAAGAGCGTGATTTGTTTGACATGAATTCTACAGCCCCCCCTTGATTTCCCCTAACTGGATAGCTTCAGTTTGCCAATGATTAATGAGTCTGGAAGGTGAGCGACAGTTATCTTAAGGGCTCTCAAAAGTTTATTTCAAGAGACTAGCCAAACTCTCCTGCTACATTAACTGCAGTGAGGTTTCCTGTTTAACAGCCCATGGAAAATAACTGCCTGCCGCCCAAACTGCCATGAGCGCAGCTCTGTTTATTGGCCAACAGTATGCATGTTCTCCCTACCACTTCCTTTCAGGCAGATGAACATTTTACCTATGAGAAGTGGGAAGTCCATTGTGAGGCTGGTCCAATACTGGGACTCATTTGGACGTGGAGGAGTTCTGAAATTGGAAAGTCAGGACTGACCTGGAAAATGTGCTTACAGATAGTGGAACAGGAAAAAGATTCCCTCCCCAAGGCCAGTTCCTGCTCCTCTGCTGGGTGGAAAAGGTGGGAGGAAGGGACAGGGTGTTCTCTCTGTGATTGGAATTCCCCTGTAGAGTCATAGAGGATGAGCAAGCCTTTGGTTTTCCTTTTTCATATTTTATTTTGCACCTACAATAATAAGCATGCAGAGAGGAGACAGAGAGGCCTACATGAGTTTTTTCCTTTCTAAATAATGACCAGCTCTATATCAAGCTGAAGGCTACTGAGGGATGCTGGTGGCTGGATGGTGGGGTCTATTTAGAGTTTTGGCCTGATTAAAAGGTAGTCCCAGGGACATGCAGGCCCACAGGGTGCACACTGGTGCCAGCCACTTCAGTGGGGTGGGGGAAATTATTGGACCTGCTGCCTCAAGTTTGAGAGGACATCTGGGATTCTGGTCCAATAGTGTCACAGTGTCTTTAACACGAATAAATAGGCTTGTTTCTGCAGTTGTGGGTTGGGGAAGGGTAAGTTAAAGTGGAAAATAAATACTTTAAGACCCCAGAAAAGTTCTGGAGACTGAAGTAGAGAGATGATGGAGTGCTCTTCATCCATGTACACTTCAGCCTCTCATGTCATCTTGCTGACACTGCCAAAATAGACCCAAGTTACATTTTCCTTATGATCTCATTTTACTGGGCTTGAAGCCTACCTCACTCAACATCTTTGGAGAGTACATTGAAACGAGCTGTTTGTAAGACAATGTTAAAGGAAGTGATATTATGTGTGTGTGTGTATTTGTGTCATATACATGTATGAAACAAAGATATTTGAATATATACATATAGAAAGACAGTTTCCTAAAAATCCATCTCCCTTGGGGAATAGTCTCACCTTCAGAGAGAGGTGCTAGAGAGGGTCAGAGATTATCCTGCTCCATGCCATAAGACCAAAGATAGATTGCAGTTATGATCCCAATTCTTTGCCTCTCCTCTATCCATGCTATTTGGAAGCCCCTCCCATCAAGAGGTGAGGTCTGGGGCTATTTCTCTACTCTTTGATTATTGGCTGACCTTGTGACACTCCTGGGCCTATAGTGGAGGTTACACTGTGTCAGTTTTGCCTAAGCCCCGAGATGTCTTGTGTGTTTCCTCTTGCCCACTCAATCCCTGTAAGTTGCAGCCATGACACTACGCCCTGAATAGCCTTCTGGAGGATGAGACATGAGGGGACAGTGCCACGTCATCCCAGTGGGTCTAGCCAAGGCTGTCCTAAATCAGCCAGTCACTAACTACCCCTGAAATATGAATGGGCCCAGCAGAGCCAAGGCTAAATCACCAACCTACAGACACAAAAACTCAGTAAATCGTAAATCTTATTGCTTTGAGCCAGAGTTTGGGACTGGTTTGTTATGTGTGTTATTTATTATTACAGCAATAAATAACTGATGCAGGTGCCTCCGCTTAATGTTCTCTTTCCAAGTCTCACTTTTTTTTTTTTTTTTTTGGTCACTCATTTACATCTTTGCTAGTGAGCCAGTCTGATAGCGCCCTTTATCTCACATGATTTTTCAGTCCTTCATTTGGCTTTACCTTCATTCTCTTTTTCTTTCCTCACTCCCACTCACTTTATGTAAGAACCCATTTTGTTTTTCTATGACACTCTTAAGTTAACACCAGACAGCCCTGTATTTAGTATAGAGACTTTTTCTCAGTTCTTCTCAAGCATCTTCCACATTTTTTGGTTCTTTTGATATTTGAGAGAAAGAAACAAGCAATAAACAAATCTGTGATGCATCGGGTGATACATAGTGCTATGGAGAAAAATTAAGCAGCATGTGCCAAATAATGAGAGTTGAGGAGAAGGGTGCTGAGTGGGGAAAGGGGCACTTCTTTTTCATAAAAAGTCCCTGGGCAAGGCCTCTCTGAGAAGGAGGCATGTGAACAAATTCTAGGTTAGTTGATCTTTTTCTAGACTATATTGGAGTAGGATGAAGGACATGTAGGTCACTCCCCTGGTTACCCATTTCAAGGATTGATATGGAGACATAAAGAATCACCATGTAGACATAAAGAATCACCATGACTTGCCCAATAAAGTGCCACTCATCCATGGTCACTGTGGGAAGGAGGTAGCATTTCAGGGCTTGCAATCCTTTACGTGCTTAATCCTTCTAGTATCAGAACTTTAGCAAGCACCTGCTGGGCCTGAAGTCTAAAGAGCTAGATTTTTACATCTATGCTGCCACAAGAAAGTCATGTAGCACTGACAAAGTCATTATTTTCTCTGGGTTGATTTTTCTCATCTGGCAAGTGAAGGGTTGAATGAGATGCATTTTAAAGAAACTACCAAGTCTGTCATTCTATGGTTTTATGAGATTATGTAGCTGGTGCTACACTGAGTTTTGCAGGAGAAAGAAAAGAAGAAATAATTGTGATAATAATATTGCCCTCCTCACCATCCCTTATAATCTCCTCTAATTCTTCACAAAGACGAGAGAGAGAGAGAGAAAGAATAATACAAAGGGGTAGAAAATAATACACGCTTTAGGAATCCAAGCAATACTTTTTCTCTTCCTCATTGAGTCTTTGTGCCTTCTGTCCCAAATCCAGAAGGAGCTAGTCTGCTTTCTCAGAGCTATCCTATATCTATAGGGCTTTACTCCTTTAAGCATCTGCCAGATCTTAATTCTGAAGGATGATGTAGTATTTGGGTGTTAAAGTTGCTACTGTGTCCCCAGTTCAGGGCTTTGAAGTGTCTCTTGGTGATGGGGCACTGCTGCTGATAATTTTGAATGAGAGGTTACCCATAGTGAGCTTCCACTCATTTTCTACTAAACAAGAACCTCCTTGGAATTCACTTGTGGTCAAAAAGAATCATGGCAAACTTTGGCTATTGCACATGCAACGGAATGGCACTGCAATGTTTGTGGAGCATGGCAAGACTGCAGTCCTATAACCTTACTGGCCTGGTAGAACTATTGTCACTGATGATGATCATGCAGCTAACAAGAAGTGTCCAAGTTCAATAAAGGACTTACATGACATATGAATAGAGGGCGGGATGGCTGGCAAGGAGGAATGAGGCCAGAAATGGAAAAGAATACATAAGCCAGAAAAAGCCAGCTTCTAGAGGAAGCATTGATAGCCAAAGCCTGCCTGCTTGGGCCTGGCTCAGCACACACCCTCCATTCTTGACGCAGGTGTTGTCAAGGTTAGAGCACATTGAACTGCTGGAACTGCACAGAAAATGTCATTCAGGAGACAGTGAGGGAGAGGAAGTGGGACTGCAGCAGCCAGGAAGGGGCATAGGGCCTTCCTGCATGGCCATTTTCACAGCACAGTGAGAATAATAGAATGAGAAAATATGATTTTACAAGAAAAAATTATTAAAGAAAAAGAGACAAAACATCACCATCATGCACACTCACAAACACAGATACACACACACACACACACACACAAACACACAGAACAGGTTATTGACTACAAGGAATGAATGTTTCCGTTCTATCGCCAAAAAGATCTGACTCTCTTTAACTGCTGTTTACCACTTTTCGTTGTTGTTTTTTTTTATTATTATTTTCAAAATCCTAGTTAAGCAATTACCTCAACCACTTTTGGAAATGTAGTACAGTGAAGTTAAAATTGAGGTTAAAAATGAGAGTTCTGGAGCTGAACATCCTGAAACCAAACCCCAGTTTCTACCACTTTGTTTTGGGTCTGGATACATTAGCTCCCTATTCCTTAATTTTCTCATTTATAAAATGAAAGTTATAACAACTTACATGTCATATAGTTTTTATGAAGATTAGATAAAATTATATGTATGAAGCACATAGAAAATCAATGCCTTAATCATTTGCTACAAATATTTTCAACTCAAATACAATGCAGCAGTTTTCAGAGGTCTAATAATGAATAAGTATAGTGGTTGGAGGTTATGAGAGATTTAAAATGTATACATAAAGCCATTCCTCATTTACAAAATAGTTTAAGAGGAAGAATTATTATGTAAAGAATTTTAAATTAGGGCAATTATTCAAGGGACAAAATAAAAAATGTAAAATCAAATAGAATATTATGAAATAGAGAAGTGATAGGTTTCTCTATTTCTTTTTACAATGTGTGAAAAGGAAATATCAGTTTATTGGAAATCAATTTAAGGTAGAAAAGAGTATCTCTTACTTTTTTTTTATTTAGGCAGCATTTCAGCAGTCATTTAGATTAATCTTTTGTTTATGATAAGAACCTTTTTTATGATTTCTCTGAGATCTTATCAGTTAAGGAGTGATTATTTTATATGGCTCATAGTTCATTCACTCAGGAAGCAATCTATTCCATTTTTGAACAGCTATTAAGAAAAGATAAATAAAAAGCTATCTCAAAGAATACTTACTGGAAAGAAGAAAAGGAGTAATACTGCTAACTTGGGAAGAGCTTAACTGGAGTATTTCTATTGAAAGTTAGGTTATTCATATTGATCTCTGCTAAAAGTAATTTTAAAATTCTGAATAAAATATTTTAAAGGATTAATATGAAGTGTTAAATAACTCATAAGACAGAAATTGTAGAGAAAGATGCAACTCAAAAGATAGACAGAGAACCAAGTTTGATTTTACCATAAAGACAATGGTCAAAACTGAGAAATGTGAACATTGGTTTTGGGAACTTTAGCCTTGAGGAGAAAAATGAGAAATAAAATTAAACTCAGAGCCTTCTAAGGCTGAGGAATCATCAACTTCAATGAGGCATTAAAGGATTGTACCATCAGAACAGAAGTGAAGAAGAAATAAGGTGGAACTTAGATGGATTTGTCAACAAATTTGCAATTCCTTGGTGCCTGTTTAGAAAAAAAGAAAACACGCACACACACACACACACACACACACACACACACACACACACAGTTAATTTTAATTTAGAGTAGTACCAGCGTTGGTAGTAACAATGAGTTTATGAAAGAAATAATACTCATCTTGACTAAAGAAGGATAACATTGTCATAGCCTCAAAATACTTCTAAAAAAAAATTTTCAAATAAAATGAGAAACACAAAGTAAAATAATTCCAAGTACCTACGGAAGCAAGGAAATGTGAGCAAGAACCAGCAGAAAGCTGAATATAAAAATGAAGAGTGAAAGAAAAGAAAACAAATGCCAAGATTGTCACATTCTAGAATTATCAGACACATTAGAGAACAATTTGTTTGCCGGATTTAAAGATTTAAAGCCACATTTGAAAATGTTTGCAGAGAACAGGAAAGTTTAAGAAGTGATCTAGCATATTTTTCAAAGTAATATTTCTATCCCGTTGGTTACTCCTTTTAAAACTAAAAGTATTATTTCTAGAAATAAAAAATATAATACTTAAAAGTTTGAAAGTTTAAAGTATGAGTTTAAATGCATATTAGACACAATCCAAGAAATAATTAGAACTACAAGAAATTTCAGAATAAATTATTCAGGATGTTGCATGGAGAGACAGTGGATGGAACACAGAAGGTCAAGAGGCAAAAAGGATAGATTGAGATGAACTAATATACCCTCAATTTGATTCTGTAAAGGAGAGAATAAGAGTTTAATGTAGAGATAATATTTGAATAGATAATAAATAAAAATTTTCCAGAACTGTTTAAGGACAGCATCTAGAGATTTTTTTTAAAAGTTAATAAATCTCTAGAAGGGTAAATAAAAAGACATTTACACCTAATCATTCTGTCATGAAACTGCAGAATTCTAATGAAGAAGAAAAATCTTGAAAATAGAGAAAATAAAAACAGATTTTTTAAAAGAAATGACTGACGGCTGACTTAATAGCAACAGTGAATACCAATAGCAATGGAATGGTGACTTAAATGTGCTGAAGATGGTAAGTGTCATCCTGAAAATCTATATCCAGTGAAAATTACCTTCCATGTGAAGAAGAAATTTAGATTATTTTCAGACAAACAAAAAGTGAGAGGATTTGCCACCAGCAAACCTACACTAAAAGAATTAGTAAAGAATGTTCGTGAGGCAGAATCAAGTTGAATTCAGAGAGAAGATCCAAAGTGAACAGGGAATGAAGAAGAGGGAACAAAGTGAATATATGGGTAAGTCTAACAAAATATACAAAATAACAATAATTAAACATGATAATAAGGTATTAAAGATTAAGAGAGAATTTAAATGCAAAGCAACATGAAGAGATTTACTTGAATGTGATAAAAATGAGTTGAAATGTTCTAAGGACCTTGTCTTTTCTAAGGGAAAATTGAAGTATTGATTAATTTTCTACTTTGATGTATATTAATGTTTTAATTTGTAAAGTATGGTTTTCAAATTAATATTTAAAAATTAGAATAAGAACATTTAAACTGAAATATTATAAGAAGGAAAGGAAATACAGTAGAATAGTCAGAGAAAAATAAAAGTAAGGTAGTATATTTTAAACACAAATGTATTAGTAATCATTTAAATGAGAATAGACTGATATTTAAATGCAAATAGACTGAATAATTACAAGTAAAGAATATTAGCTTGGATTAAGGAAAATTCCCATGAAATCTGGTACATCCATAATCACTGGAAGTGGGGAATTCATGTTCTCGTTTATGAGGGTGGTGTTCCCTGAAGTTGTGTAGTGTACATCCTATGCATTCCTGGATCTAACAGAAAAATAAAACAGAAGTAGAAGCTTGGAAAAATATATACTATTTGAGTGTAAAACAAAAGAAAGGTGGTGTAGAAACAGCAATACTAAACATAATAGATTTAAGGCAAAAGGTATGGTCACTTTATAATGTAAACAACTTCAACTCACAAGAAGATGTAATGATTTCACCTATCTATGCACCTAATGATAGAGATTCACAGCATATACATCAAAAATTGATGGAACCACAAGAAGACGTGGACAATAAGAGAATCAGAAGAAGATATAGGCAAAACTACATTCATATGAGAGACTTTTAACACATCTCTTTCAGAATTGAAGGAACAAACCAACCAAAAATAACCACTCAGAATTTTAGCATATTATCTTGCTCAGTAGTTAATAGAATTGCAAGGAAAAATCAATAAAGTAAAAAATAGAGGCTGAAATGCACAAACTAGGTATTTGCATTAGTCTGTTCTTGCATTGCTATAAAGAAATACCAGAAACTGGGTAATTTCTAAGCAAAGAGGTGTAATTGGCTCACAGTTCTTCAGGTTGTACAGGAAGCATAGCACACCATTTGCTTCTGAGGAGGCCTTAGGTAGCTTACAATCGTGGTGGAAGGTGATGGGGGAGCAGGTGTCTTACATGGTAGGAGGAGGAGCAAGAGAAGTCAGAAAGCACTACACACTTAAATGACCAGATCGCAGGAGATCTCATTATCACGAGGACACTAAGTGCTCATTATTACGAGCACTAAGTCATGTGGGTTTCACTCCCATGATCCAGTCACCTCCCACCAGGCCCTTCCTCCAACATTGGGGATTACAATTCAACATGAAATGTGGGTGGGGACAAATATTCAAACGATACCAGCATTCATTACAAGGAGTAACTAAACCTTCACAAAGTAAAATAAAGCAGTACAAATGATAAAAACAGGGCAGAGAAGGTAAACATTGCCAAAATTTGGTTCATTGAAACCACAGACAAAATTTTAAAACATTTAGAAAATTAATTTTAAGAAAACGGAAAAAAAGAAAGCACAAGTAATCAAAATCAGGAAGACAAGGAGGCCATCACACACATAATGCAGACATTTTTAAGATATTATGAACATTCTTGCAAATAAAATGGAAATTTTAGAAAAAACTTGAAAACAATCTTAGAAAATATAACCTGACTCATCTTACTACTTTCATATACACTTAATGGGAACCTACAGTGGTTTGAATTTTAGAAACAGTTGTAAAAGGTCTTAAATATGTTCATATACTTTTACTTAGTAGCCTCAATTCTCGGTAAGTTTTCAAAGGAATTATGCCTAAATGCAAACAATAACAACAACCTTGCAGTACAAACACATTCCACATAGTTATTTATTCAAAGAGAAAATTGGGCCAAATCAAGTTTGAGACTATTGATGAACAGCTAAAAAATAGAGTCAAATGGACCAAACCGTTGTTTTTTTTAAATTCACTTTTTTGAAAACGAGAAATCTATTTTTATTTCATTTTGTTTATATTTAGGCATGTACTATAAATGTCCAGCAACAAAGACATTAATTAAATAAGTAATAGAACTATAGTATGAAATACAATGAAATCTTTAGAGATGGTTGTGTAAAAGTCTTTTTATATTTTGGGGACTCTTGCCCATTTGCATAAGTTCTCTTAATCCTAGGAGAGGAAAATACAGAACCAGTAGGGAAAAAAGAACAAGATCATGGCAAACTGACAAGACACAAAATTTCAGTAAATCAAGTCAGGATTCAAAGAGAAAATCTAGCTTTATAGGTAAGCAGTATTAATAATAGTAAAACCCCAACTGTCCATTGCAAAGCTTAAGACAAGGCTTCATATTTCAGCAGGCGGAATTATTACCACCCTCGGGACTCATGAGCACAAGTCCATCTGTGATTGAAGCAACTCAGTTCCAAGTTCCACTGGATTTGGTGGTGATGTTCCTGATATGCCTCATTTATCAGTTCTATGGTGACCACTAAAAAACAAACAAACAAAAAACTTCACACATACACAACACCACAATATTTTAAAAATGGAAGTTCATTTTATAATCAATAAGCACACAATGCAATGTTATTTTTCATTATTACTAGGTTGATAGTCTATCTTAAAATTTAAGGCATCTTATTGTCAAGGAACCATAGTGTTTCCAGGGTTCTCCAGACTAGCTCGGAAACTGTGCCTGTGGGTAACACCTGGCACTATAGTTAGCCTAGAGGACTTACAATCGTTGGAAGGGAAAGGAGACCAGAAGTGAAATTGTAGATCATAACACAATCAAGATATTAACAAAGACTACTTCCAGGTCTCAAAAGCTTGTGCCCTACTATGAGAGGCTAAGAACAGTTACAAAACCGTAGAATATCCTCTAGCAAATACTAGGAGGTTGGTTCATAAGACCACTTTTCCAACTGCTACGCCCTCTGTTGGTAAGCACAGTTGATGAGTCTGACCTCACACAGACTTTTGCTTCTGTCTTTCAAAGTCTGCAGGTTGCAAGGTGTAAAGCTGTGGAGTTTCACTGCCAAGTTCTGTGGCACAGGCTATATACTGTAAGAATTTAGAGGACAGATATTGAAAGGGACTAAGGAAGGATTAATGAGTTAGAGTTGGGGCTTAAAGAGTTTCAGCAGGTAAAAAGAGGGCTTTTCCAAGGCTAATAAACATGAAACTTGAGAGGGGAAGAAGCAAGGTGCATTTTTGGCATAGTGTTTCTTCTGGAGCATTTCCTGATTCAGCTCTGGAAGTTCTTCTTTGGTTAAACCAGAACTGCAAAGGCAAGAAACTACTTGGAAATAATTGGAATATGACATTATATTTCTCTCTGCTTCTCCCTCCTGACACAGAATTGGAGCCTAAGCCTCTTTGAGACTTTTCAGTCAAAGCTGGATTTTCATGCTGACGTATCTTAACCATACAGGCCCATTCCACATCTTGCAAATCTTGTGCCAGAAAAGAATTTCCACTGCCTTGCAAAGCCATCCTGGCACAGACAGACCTCTGTGGGCATAGAACAGGATGAGCACAGAAAGACTACACAGCTTCCGGTGCTTGACAGGGTAGGAAGGAGGCTCTGTTGCTATTCCCCTCGGGGGAAGAATCCCACACACTAAGTATAATTTCCAGGCATGTTGAGTAATGGGGCAAAATTAAATTGGACTCTCCTTCTGTCTTAAACCTAATTAATCTTCCTCTACCATGCATTTACTCCTCTAAAATATGGCATTAAAATTCCAGCACTTTAGTTTGCTCTTTCCAGCAGCTTTCTATAAGCAATAGTAACCTGATCTACTAGTTCATGAAATCCTAATATGGGATAATTTAGAAAAGTGAAAGGATTGGTTCTCAGCAAATAAATAAGATGTTGACTTAGGAATTTTAGATCCCAGCACTACAAAAGCAGTGCCCCGGAGATAAAAGTACTGCTATTATTATTATTTTGTTGTGTGGCCTTGAGTCTAAGAAATCTATCATGTTAGTTGTTAGTATAATTACATGCTTTGTGAGCATCCTCTTTGCTAAGGACTTGTGGAAACAGAACTACCTAATCTATAACTGTTAGTAACTCACATTTATTTTGAATTTGTTCTGGCTTCTGTTTTTCACATATATAAGTGTCAGATTTGCTGTTGTGTGCTAGGAAAATAAATGTTTACTTCAAAGTCAAAATCAACCATATTTTGGTTTCAATGTACATCACAGCTTCAGGATAGAAGAGCCCAGGATTGAGCTAGTTGAACAAGGATATGTTTTCAACCTGCCTTAAAACTTAATTACAACTAGAATCTTTCCTTCCCCCTTAAGTGAGGAAATCCCAGACCAAACCTCTCCTGGATTTACTTGTTTTGTCCACACTAAGACTACAAAAAGAGAAAACATATTCTGGCAACAGTCATCCTAAGAGAGGATAAGAGTTATCCTAAAAATTGCAAAATACCTAGCATGTTGAAACATTTAGAAATATACCACAAATATTCATGTTTATGGGTTGTTTATATGTGCATTTGCATATATATGCATATATTATTATGATACGCTTAATAGAAAAGATTCCTGCATATTATAGAACTTAGATTTATCACCAACTCTAGTTTTATGACATTGACTAGAAAGGAAGGACCAGAAATAATGGTTCTCTTTAGCTTTAGATTGAATGATTTTTACCATTTATATATATTTTATTTGATTGGCATAATACAGTGGAGCACATGAGCAGGTCATGTACATAATTCTCTTTTTTTTCCCGGAAGGCCAAGCATACAAGAATGTAAGAATGAAATTCTAAAAGATTTTGTAGATGAATGATTACAACAAGATAACTATTGATATTTAGGTATGTTTTAAAAGGACAGAAACTTAATTTGTTGTTTCTTATTGTATTGTTTCTTTAATATTTACTTAATCATTTTCATTACTAGATACCTATAATTAATTAATTGAATGAAGAAAGGAAGAAATAAGTGAATAAAAAATATGTCTGTACCAAATGACATATATAAAGTTAAAACAATGATCAGTTTAGATCATAAATATTTTAGCTTCTGCAGTTCATACAGTCTCTGTTGCAACTAGTCAACTCTGCCTTAGAGCAAAAACAGGTATGGATAAAGCATAAACAAATGAGTGTGGCTGTATTCCAATAAGACATTATTTACAAAAAGAGTCTATGGGCTGAATTTATCCCATGAGTTATGCTTTGTCAAGAGGTGATTTGAGGCATCAAGGGCAGCACTTTTTTCTCAAAATAAATAATTAACTTACAGGTATTTTAATAATTTGCAAGACTTCATGAAAGGATCAGCTCAGAGGAAACACAATTCACCTAAACTATTCTACTGACAAGTCATCAGTATATAGGTGGTATACAGGACCAACCAGGCCTTTAGACTTTCTCTCCTCCCTGTCACTAAATTTCTTTTTGTCTTGCTGTATTTTATGAGCTATTCTCGTTTCCAGCCTAATACGAGGAAAATGGGTAGATGGCATAAGAGGACATTGAATGTACTGAAGGCAGCCCAAATATTCCATGCATTAGTCACTTCGGATATCCAGTGGAGTGAATGCGGCATTCATTAATGCCCAGTGTCGTCCCGGGCAAAGTCCAGACAGTCTGCTGGCAGCAAGAAGGCTAAAGGCAAGAAGGCCTGTGTCGATTGTCGTCTGTACTTATGAGCCTGAGAAACAGTAACTATGAATCAGCCTGTCTGAGACTCTGCTGTCTTTATTTGCAACAGTAAGGAAGATAATATTTTAAAAAGCTTTCAGGAATAAAGTGAGTCTTAACCACTAGAGAGAAGAATCACAGTCTGCAGCTACATTGCCTAGAGGCTTAATGATGATTCATTGCAAATTAGACCAATTAAGCATACCCCCCATACTGTAGTCTTGAGTGGCTTAGATAAGATCATTGGTTCCCTTTGACTCTTGGGATCCTAAAATAAATGGGATCTCAGAAATTCTCTGGTTCAGGGCTTGTGGAATGTTAGAAGTATGAGTCATCATCTCACCGGAGATCTGGTCAACCCATTTCTTTACAGATGCGTAAACTGAGCTCTGGTGCGATAAATGATATCCAGTGATTCATAATTAGTGGGTGGTGAGGTAGAACTTGAGCCAGCACTCTTGATTCTGGGTTGATCGTTTGATTCATTTATTAAGGCAATTGTTATGTATTCAATCAATGTAGTTTTCATATTGTTTTCCAAATTGATATCATCAGAGAACCCCTTTTGTTTCTTCACATGGTTCAGAGAAGACCAGAGTTCTCCAGAACCTACTTCAGGAACCTCTTTAATGACTACCCAACACCTTCAAGCCCTTTCAACTCCACCCACACGTGCTCTTTACAAGTCTGGAAAAGGAGATCCAAAGAGTCTAGGCTGTTGGCTCCTAAGCTTGTCTGTATATTAGAAGTACCTACAGATCTTTTAAAAATTCCAACTCCAAACCACACCCAGACCAATAAATCACAGTCTCTAGGAGCAGGACAGAGACGTCATATTTTTTGAAGTTTTCCAGGTGATTCTGAAGTACAGACAAATTTTGGGAGCCACTGGGACAGGGCATTTCTACCTCTGCTATATCTCACGTAGGAAGGCATCATCCATTATGGTGAAAACATGATTTGAGGACATTAGAAGAGATGGAATAGCATTTCTTAAAAGGAGGCCCTGCCTCCATCACGAACACACATCACTGAGTAGTTCTGAAGAACAAAGGAACAAATATGGGTGAAAGTGCTCTAGAAAACCAAAGGATTTATATAATATATTCTTCTATTATTTTAGGATGCATTCAAACTTGAGCTAGCTGTGAATGCTGTTTTATCTACCTATTTACTGTGAAGAATTATTTTGAAATTGGAGAATCAGTAAATTTTCAAAAGCACTTAACTTTTGAAAGTAGGCCTAAAATTAATTCAATTTTCTTCTGAGATTTTAATATTGCTGCTGCTGCTGCTTCTCTAATGATATCTCGATGGGACTCTATCTGTTGTAGGATCCCAACTTGGCAGTTCACCTGCTCTTCTTTCAGAAAAGCTTTAGTACATAGTATATGCTGTTTAAAGATGGTAGCAAGAGTTTGGGTTCATTCAGCCTTTATACAGGGTAATTTACTTGTGCTGGCTTAAAAACTAAGACCCAAAACTATTTTTAGAAGAAATTATATTTATCCTATGTTTAAAATTCAAAATATTTTAGATACATTCAACGAAAGGGGATGCAGGATATGTTGCAATTCAGCTGCTTTCTTTTATTTGATGCTCTCACGTAAAAGGCTTGTCACCATATTCCATTCAAACACAATTTTTAAATTTTTTCTGAGTCTTCTTAAATCAAATCCTCCTCTACCAAACACAGTTGGGCAATAGATGGCTTTGGAACAATGAGCTGAAGAGGAGGATGACGATGTACCTTTATATATTTCAATTAGAATAACACTCTAGTCGCATTGTTGAGATTGTTGTTTCTGGATTGCAGTTCCAACGTCACACGGAGTTTGCTCATTTTCATGAGCCAAGATGGGCTCTCTGGTCCTTGCTTCCCTGGCTCATCTCAGTTTGTAATCATTGCTTCCATACTTTCCCATTCGTTCCCTTACTTGGGGTTTGTCCTCTTGTCCCTTCAGTTCCTCTACCCTTCCAGAGGTAAGGCAGAACAGCAAGAGCCCCTATCCCAGGGTTGTTTATCTAAAACCAATTCACTGTCTCAATACAGTCAAATGCATTCTAGTTTCCAGTGACTTGAGGCTGTGGTTGCATTGTAAGCACACAATACTTACTTAGGTTGTGTTTAATTGGGGTGGCTTTAAGAGGTTCTGGGAGGAACTAAGCGACCCCCTACTTACTCCCAGCTACCCCGCAGTGTATTCTCTCCCGTAGAAGTTTAAAATCCAAGGCAAAATAAAACGGTCTTACAACTACTGATTCTTATACTTGTCTTCAAAAAATCTTGCTTTCTGTAGGAAATAGATTTGTGAGACTTAGGAAGGAAAACCCAAGAAATACTTGCCCTGAAAACCAATGAACTGGGATCTATAATGGAAGAGATATTGCCCTTGTAAGAAAGAAATCTCAGACATTGGTAATTTTTTCTATTGTCCCAGTGACAGACTTATCAAAATAAACAGACAATGATGCTCTCCTGAAGTGGCAGAAATTCTTCCTGAAATTCTAGGAAAGTGATCATGATGGGGAGATCTCCAAAGCAGAGTCGCTCAAATCAAGACAAGATAGGAGAGGAGGGAAGTTGAGCTGCCCATCAAGAGAAAGAAAACAGACTGATAGCATCTCCACCTTCACCCAAAAAGGCCCAGTCTTTGCTTTTCTGAGATTTTAACCAGAGTTACACGTATCAAACTTTCATTCTAACCAAACGACAGGTCTTTTGATCGTTAGTTTTATGTGTGGGCAGCCTGATGTCCCAGGCATCCATGTGGTTGGCTCGGTATTTTCATCCTGTCCAGTGGATGCTGATCTTAGAAACCACATGCCCTCAGCTGCTTCTGCTTCTGGAGCACCATTTCCAGCCCCAAGTTAACACAAACTAAACAGTCATAATATATTTCAGTAGGTGAAATTGGGAGAGACAGGAAGGAGGAAGTGGTATGAAGATGCCCCACGCTGAGAAGACACAGGTAACAAAAGAATTGTTAAGAGGTATTTCTATCAATGTAATGGAGCATTGTAGTCTGTTTATTTCTATAGGTGTGTCAGTAGGACAATAGAAGAGATCTTTAATGTGTTGAGGTTTTTCTTTTTGTGTAAGCACTAGTTCTTCCCAAATTATCCTATTCCTTTGGTTTTCACAGCAAACATTTCTCGGCTTTTCTTTCCTAAATCCCACAGATAGAAATTGAGGCTTTACTAAGTACCAGACCAAAGGACAGGTAACAGCAAATTCATGAGACTTAATTTACTCTACAAATGAACAGTTCAAACGCCTGGGTTCTCTGTTCTTATGGAGATCCAAATACTTATTTAGAAAATTATGTCAAGGTTTTTAAGACAGTCGCTTTCTTGCAATCATTTTGAGCCACATTTTTAGTGGGTATGGAGAGTGCAATCAAGTACATGAGGACATGGAATATCTTTTTGTAGTGTTATTACCAGAATACTGTCTGAGAATTCTGATGCATCACTCTCTGTGAGGGTGGTGACACTTGCTTCCTGTTACTTCTGTGTGTCTGTTTGTTCATGTATGGGTATGTACCTGTGTGCATGTGTGTGCTTCTTGCATATTGAACATGAACATCATCTGTTCATAGTGATTCCAAGGAAAGAAATTCACACTAGTGTCCAAAAAAAGAAAAAAAAAAAAGCAGAGGTGGCGACCTTATTTCTTAATTCAGAAGACACATTCCGTGCTGTGTTTTCTAATACTTCTGGATCATAGAACCATGACTGTTTTTTTAATTTCAATTGTTTTTCCTGTTGCGTCCAGGTAGGGCAGGGGCTCTCCTATGGCGTGCATGTTAACAACTGAGGCACATATCACTGTCCTCGACCCATGTCCTGCTTTTCTCCTAGTTAAACCTCTTTCCACCCACAGTCTCCTTCATTCTCTTCATTGCTTCAAGGAAACCTATTAAAGCTCCTATAAAATACTAGGGCACCTGAGAACTGACATTAGTGGGAACTTTGTCTAGCTCCTTTTACCGGGGCTCTTATTTTGTACAGGGGCAGAGGGAACCAACTCCTCTGAGCTTTTGAATGAGAGTAAAACCACTGAATCAGATTTTAAGGAGGGCAGAAGGTTGAATCCGCATATATCAAGATCTGCACATGTAATTTGCAGTATGCGTCCCTGTATGGGGCACATGGGATGTAGGTGATATGAATGTGTTCATTTAGTTGTATTACAATTTGTGATTGAAGTCCTGGGTTCCAGGCAAAGTATACAAGGATGGCTCTGCCTATAAATTAACAGGAAGCTCTCAGCCAAAGAGACAGGGAAACAATTTCAATATTTCTGGAATCAGAGAGCTCTGAGTTCACATTCCAAGCTCTGCCATTTAATTAATGTAGAATCATGGCAATAAACTTAACCTCTGTAGGTCTCAATTTTCTCAATGAGGAAGTAAGGAAGAATAGCACCTGCTGTACACAGAAAGAATGAAACTATATGTACAGAGTCTGGAACAAGTGAGGTGCTGAAGAGAAATTAGATGCTTTTCCCTTTTTATCTTGTGATTGATAAGTGAACTCTTTCATATCCCAAGACCTTACCTTATTTTGATCAATAACAGCCACATGGAGAGAGTCAAGTCTCCTAGAAGCAAGACCTGTTGGCCTTCATCTTGCAGCAGACATTTCATTGCCTTAAAAGGAGCTCTGTACCTTATGAAAAGGAGAAAAAGATGCTGCCTCAGACTAGCGTGAATTTACTGCTCCCTGCTCCCTGTAATTTAAAGGGTTAATTCGCTTTCATCTTCCTCCCACTGAGAACCACTGTTATTATGGGATGCACGTTCCCACAAAATAAAGCGAGATGCCTTTTCAAAGCATAAACTGGCAAGACCATAGTTAATTTCCATGAGTCAAGAAAGCAAAACCCTGGACAAGTCTTTGAAAATTCACTTGGGACACTTTATGTCAGAGAGACGGTGCTTAAAAGACAGGAATCCCATACCTTGGATTCACTTTCCCATGAAAGGCTGCCGAAGTCACTACAGGAAACAAAAAGCAATTCACCTTTACTCTAACCGACCCTCCCCTTCTCCCCCAACTTCCTCCCTCCCACTGAAGTCTGCTACCTGAAAAATTCTAGCATGGGGAGATAACTTTTTTTAACACTTTGTTACTCAAAGTGTGGTCCATGGACCAGCAGCATCAATGACACCTGGAAGCTGGTTAGAAACACAGAATATTGGGAACCACCCAGACCTGCTGAATCAGAATCTGCATTTTCACAAGATCCCCAGAGATTCATGTGCATCGTGGAGACGGGGGAAGCAGTACTTGAACTGGCATCCATGTGGACGGACCATATCAAAGCTGCATTTCCTAATCTTGGGAATCTGATCGAAACCATTTTTATTGTGGATCTTTCATTTTTATTTTCCTGTTATAAAAAATATTTGATAGAAAGGAACACCCCAACACCAAGCGGTCCAGGTGGAAAATTTAGTCTGAGAGTTTTGGAGCTGTGGATTGTTAATCAAAGGCTTTAAGTTCTATGTAGGCTCACTGAAAACCTGCATGTACATGCAGTGATATTTGCAGCTTTATATGTCATTGTCTAATGGGATTTTATCACTCTTACCTGTGAGTAACTCAGGCCAGCTTTGAAAACCATACTTTTGTTTTCTTGTAGGAACAATTTTATATGGGCCTCTGGGTAAAATGAATACTGTTTGACTGACCTAAACCACATCAAGAAAATTAAAGGATGAAAAAAATTCACACAAAATTTAAGCACAGTTAGGGATACCTTTTCTTTAGTTTTAGTTTGTTTTGTTTGTTTGTTTGTTTGTTTTTAAACTGAGGCAGGAGGCTAGGCACTGTGGCTCATGCCTGTAATCCCAGCAATTTGGGAGGCCAAAGTGTGTAGATTACTTGAGCCCAGGAGTTCTAGACTAGCCTGGGCAACATGGCAAAAATCTGTCTCTACAAAAAATACAATTAGCTGGGTGTGGTGGCATGTTCCTCTAGTCCCAGCTACTGGGAAGGCTGAGGTGGGAGGATCACTTGAGCCTAGGAGGTCGAAGCTACAGTGAGCCAAGATCGTACCACTGTACTCCATCATGGGTGACAGAGTGGGACTCTGTGTCAAAAAAATAGTGAAAATAAATAAATTGAGGCAGAGATGTGGACTAATAAAATATTGGTGAGTATGACAAACATGCAGTTCACATCTGAATATAATTATAACATGTATAAATTCTGACACAGTTTGCAAACACCGTTTATTAGCAAAGAGGTGTTGAGAATCAGCATATGCACATTTTGTTAGAAGGCCTCTTGAGGAATGTGAAATAAAGAGTTTTGCCTTCCTAAGCTTCCTGTAACTAGAGGGCAAAAATGTGTTTCTGGCTCACCATTACCCATTAAGCAGCAGAGGAAGCCATATGAGTGATGTAGGAAGAAGGGAAGTAGGAGCGAGAGAAAGAGAGCTGAATCCTACTGCGTACCACCAGGGAAAACCTGCATGTGTCACCAAGGGGAGTTATTAACCAGATGCTCAGCTCACTGGCTCTGCTAACCTCCCGAGCCTACACATTACACACCCTGCACATTTCCAGTCACTGGGGAAAGTTCGAGGAAGCAAGCCTTCTGGTTGGATTGGGGACAAACCACTTTTATTCATGGGAAATAGGAGAAATGAGTTGGTGGACATGGCCTGTGACCCCCTGACAGACGGTCTTTTCACACTGTGGCATAACGTGGGCTGGTATGCTTTGATGGCCTACCACGGTGGTGGTCTTGATGTGTCTTTCAGTGGACACTGATTTTTATCACCAATCCATAACAAACTATTTTGCCGACAGAAGGAAAAGTTGGGGGCGGGGGAAGGGAAAAGCAGTGGGTAGCTGATAACAGTCTACATTTAGAAAGGGCTTAGAAAGACTCGTAGCAGCATGCTTCAGGGGCTGCCTCTGACTGCTAGCTAAGCTGCTTCCAGATTTTCACATGGACACAGGGGGACACTGAAGTCTACTCTGTGCTTCCAAGTTCCTAGTTATCAAAGAGAGCTCACACAGATACAAAACAAATTTGTAATGCTCAATGTTTATATCAATTTATACATGCATAAAGTATACGTGTATAATTTATACATGTAAAACTCACGTAACTGTAGGCTTTAGATCTGTGCATTTTGCTTCATGTAGACTATCCCTCCTTAAAAGTAAGTACATAATTTAAGTAACTCAGCTAGATAGGAATGCTGAAGGGAAGGAATGAGGATGATGTGATACATGATTGCCCTGTCATTGATAATTAGGGTACGTGAGGGTCCGTTTACCATTTTCTCTTTAAAACCCACAGGCAAAGAAGCAGTTATTTTGAAGTCAGAGGGTGGTTTACCTTTACAAGGAAGGGAGGAGTGGTACTCAGAAGGGCACCAGGGATGCCAGGCGTATTCTGTTTCTTGACCTGGGCAAGTGGTAACATGGGTGTTTGCTTTGTGAGAAATCATTAAGCTCCATGTCATTGTTTTCTGTATATATGTTGCATTTCACAACAAAATTTTTCCAAACTTCTGTACCTTAAAAGATACTATAAAATACACATATAAAAACACATGCTTACAGATTCATGAAAGGATTATCCATCACATGCGTTCCTAGATCCTGTCTCATGCATAAATTAGAGCACACAGGAAAGAGATGAACATAAATATCCCCCAGCTTTCTGCCCAACTGATTTTTCTCTAAGAGAACAACATAAGCTCAGTAGTCACACAGACGGTGGGGAGAAGTTAACTAAAATATTTTTCATCTTGTGGGTGTTTCCAACCCTGGGTCCCTCTAATCAAAAAGTTCACATCTTCCTTGGAAGTAGGGGCAACAAGTGTTCACACATTTGTTCTAAAGCAGTTGCAGCTTTCCTCAGGACCTTTGCACCTGCTGTAGCCTCTGCCTGGCATTGGCTCCCACTGAAACTTGGCAAGTACTTCCTCACCTGCTTCAGGATTTGACTAAAATTGTACGTTCTCACTGCTAAAATCTGAAACTGCTATGACACGTTTATTGACATTTCCTAAACCCCTTCTCTGTTTTAACATTCTTCTTTGAACTTGAACATTGTACTTCATTTTCTCTCTCTCTCTGTATTCTCTCTGCCTCTGTTTCTCCTTTTGTCATGACAGTGATTTTTGTCCGTTTGGTTCACTGCACCTAGAATAGTGTCTGGCACATAGTAGGTGTTCACTAAGCATTTGCTGGATTGATTGAATAACTAAACAGAGAGAGGCAGGAATATATACTGATACTAAAGTCAGTCATTGATGTAATAAACTCATTGTTTACAAATAGACTTGTTGGCTTAAGAATCAATTTTATCTTATTGGATCGTATTTGTTATTGTTTATTTTGTAACTGCTGCCGGTAGATTATATTTTGCATGTTGTGGGTTGTGGAGCTTAACCTGAGATCTTTGCCTGTGCCATGCATTTAATCAGAAGTCATGTTTGGAATTCCAAATACCAACATATGAGCCAGCCCTTGAAACACGACCTCTTTGGCGATAGAACCATACCTCAAGCGTCTCCTAGGTCAGTCTGTGGATTCCATGGCCACTCCCAAGTTTGTACTGCTGACAATTATTACACCAGTTAAAGGACATATTTTCTAGCTGATATCCTGCTGTTGTTATGAAGGGGATGGATTCTAATTGCCAGTTTCCTGCATTTTTCTTCAACATCTAGCTTTTGCAAGAAAAAAAAAAAGTCACTATGAAAATTCCACACGTTACTAGGATTACTTCACAAACAGAACATTCTTGACTTTGGAATTCCCCCCAGACTCCGAACTGAGCTTATCCATACAGAAAGCTTGAATTCATTTGGAAATGGGAGGAAAGCAGGGCAAAATGTTATCTGTGAGCTATGCCATTTGGCTTCCAGTGGACACACGAAATGGACACACATCAAATGTCAACCAGGCTGATAACAGACAGGAAGCACCACTGTGGACACAGCAAGCCCGGCCTTCACTGGCAGCAAAAGCCTGGATGAAACACAATTGCTCTAACCCTGAGTAACCCCAGGCATGAACAAAACTAAGCCTGCAGGTGAGGAGGCTGGATCATGGTGCTTGAGCATTTAAGGACATCACACAGAAAATCAGACTGAAGTCTGGCCAACAGGGAGGGCTGAGTTTATTTATCCATTGCTGAGAGATGAGCAAGGCAGAAAAAATAGGCCCTGGTTCCAAGTCTTCCCTGGCTCCATGATCAGGAAAACAGGACAATATATACAGAAATAAAATACAGAAATTTCCTCTTCACCATCATTTTGAACCTGTCCTGGCACAGATTTGCACTGACATCAGCTCACAGCAGATTCAGTATGAAATTTATCTTCATAGACATGTGACCCTTGGCTGCCAGTAGGCTAAAAAATATAGCCAACAGTGGGGCAAATAAAGATAAAGAAGTTTGTGGAGGACAAATACTGCATTTCCTACACACAGCTTTGTAATTCCCCTGTCCCAGGAATGAATGGAAAACAAATGGATACAGTCAGTCACCAGGGAACCTCTGGTGTGTTATCTGCACACTACTGCTTGTGAAGAAGTAGATAATCATTTTGCATGAATAAGGACAAGATGACTAATTGATATTGCTATGAATAAATTATGTACAAGGCAAGCAGACAGAACTTCTCATAAAAATGTCATTTTCAACTCCCAGGCTTTGTGCACTAAAGTCCTTGTTCTGTTTTCATATTCAGGCAGCTTTCGCTTGAGCGTTCAGAAAATGATTGCGTGTACATATGTGTGTGTGGTGCGTGTGTGAATGATTTATGATTTTTTAAGTGTCAGACTTATTGTTTTGCCTGCCATTCTTTTTTAAACACAAGTTAGATTTTTAATTAAATCACATATGTTTTGAACTCAATATGTATGTATATTTTACTTTGACTACCTTTAGGTTATGGTTTAATAACTTTGGTCTTAGTTTGCGCTGGTGCATGTTTTGGCCTTCTTTATTAATGTCTTGCATTTATACAGCTGTTTTCAAAGCAGCTGTGAAGTATTTAAAAAATTTCTTCCCAAGGGGAAGAAATTTAGTATAAGCAATATAAAAAAAGAAGGGGGAAAAAAAAAGACAAACATTCCTCTATGGAATTCTGTCAGTGTGTTTCAGATAGACCAGGAAATCAGCTAAGCTAAGCAAACATAGACATTTTATGTGGCAAGAACAAAGTAATAGCCTTTTTACTTTAATAAATCACTGTCATAATTGTCCCAAAGTGATTTCATTTGAGAAACAGACTTTGGGGAAGTCCTCCTTCCCAAAATATCCACCTTATCTGCCTTTCTCTGATAGGTTAAATTCCACTGTTTGAGAGGGCTGTATAGAGCTAAAGGGTGCAAATATCTCTGCAAAAGGAGGAGCCACTGAGATATTTACACTTCAGGGTGAGGTGTTTAATCAAATGTGATAACTAACTGGGATGTGTTTTTCTTGTGAAGCCACTAATTCTAAGATGGGAGGGGTGTCAAGATAGTGGTGGGAAGGCTTGACAGAGAAGGTAAGAAGGTGTCAATGACAAAAGTCAACATTCTCCTAATATGTTTGGGGGCAGTGTATGTTTTATCCCTGTTAGTCCTTTGGTCTGTGCAGCCTGAGATTCTCAGAGTTTCGTTTGAACACATAAGCATCTTGGGGGGTGGCAGCTTTTCCCAATGTCCTAAGTTTTCCCCTCACCCTAGAATTTCTGCAGTCAACCTCTGTTGTTAGAAAGAGGTTCCTGATGGAATCTTCTTATGTATGTGAGCACGGAGGAGGCAAAAGAAAGTTTGAGAATCACTTGCAAGCTTATCCATTTGTCTATAGTGAAAATAATTTGAGGCCTGATGGGACATTGCTCCCTGGGCCTTCCTAGCTCTGTACCACTAAGAGAACACAAAGGAACATTGCAGTCTTCATTTTTAGAGGTGGCCTCTGCCTCTCCCATGGGCAACTACCCTCTCTGTCCAGGCCACCCGTCTCTTTCTTTTTCCATCCGCATGCTACCACATGGCCAAAATGATGGCAGAGTTGCCCATGGGCATGGTAGGACTCCGGGTCTTTTCTCACAGAAGGTCAATGCAGTGGTTGTGTGGTGGAGAAGCTTCAGGGATTATGAGCTTAAGGTAGGTGGTTGGCATTCTTGAGTCTCTAGGAATCCATCTGTAAGCGGAAATATACACACACCATGGTATTTCAGCCAATCACGTTACCTTCACGATTTTACCATGTCTATGAACCACGTATAGAATTACTTACACATTTTTAACTTCCTTTCTTTCACTTTCTTTGACTTTGAAATAAAAACTGAACTCATCTCACTTCTACTTTTTCCTTCAATGTGCTTGCTACCATTTTAAATTATGTCTATTTGTGTGTCTGGCACACTGGACCTAATCAACACATATTTGTTGAATTTTACTTGTCTAGTGTTGTCAAAGAAATCTTTTCAAAAATATAAAATGTGGTTCACCTACAAATATAGAAAATTGGTCAGCAAGTTTTTTCAACTCTATTATGAGGGCATCGATAGCATGAAAATCTAGTTCCAAAGACAAATAGAAAATCAGGTTATGTGGCACTTGACAAAGAATACTGAAATAAGATGTTTAGATTAGACACAAAACTGGCTAATGTCCCGCAGGACAATCAAATAGTCACCTTAGGAGTTTTTTTTTTTTTTTTTTTTTTTTTTTCTTCTACCCGACAGAGGCTCTTGCATCTTTACTGGATGAAAATCACCAACATCTATCTTTGCCACTACATGGCAAATTTAATGATAACCAAGACTGTGTCTTTCAATTTACACACATTAACTAAATTTACAAGAAAACTTTTGTTGTATCCATAAATAAAGAATGAGTATTACTTTCTATCAATGGAAAGAAACATGCTATGGTTGTCACAACAGGAAAGATCAGCTGAAAGATGTAAGTAAAAAATAAAGGCTTATTTAACATTGATAAAGCATACAGTTCACTATGCGCAGATTTGCAAAGAGGCACAGAAAGCCTCTGTTATGGAAGGTCACACTTTCTTGGTCTTTGCTAGTCACAAAGGTGTCCCACTGCTAAAGACATGATCAGGATGAGGGTCTGATTAGGTTCTTCAGGGATCAGTCTTTGCTAAAAATTCTTTTTTTCCTCCTTCTAGCCCTTCCCACCATCTCTATAGGCTCTCATGCTCTCATTACCTGCCTGCCTGTCCAACAGGTACACGTAGCTGAAAATGTATGCCTTGGGACACTGGTGGAAGATCTTTCTCCCAGGTGAACCATGCCCTTATGAAGCCCGAGTTTTAGGCCTGCAGGAGGTCTATCCTGGCAGGTAACATAAAATCATTACAATGAATATTGTCTGCCAAAAGTTCTCAATCTAGAGTCTGCTCTCTCTCTGTTATAAAGGGAGATTAGCAAGTGTTAGAGAGGTGTTGAAGACATCCTAGCACCACATTGAGACTTTCCCCTATGACACTAGCAGTGTGACTGATGAAGAATAAAAAGTGAGTAACCTTTTCACTAAATGACTGTAATTGTTTTAATACCACATCTGTTTCACACATTGGGAAGCATAGGGCTAGAGATGATGACTAGCACCCTCAGAGGGCCTAACATTCTTGTTTTTATTTCTCTGAGAATAGCATTTTAGGAATGAAAGAGATGTTAGCAAACTTCTAATCTAAGACTTTGGACAAAATATTCAAACATAGAATATAGGGACAGAGATTAATGACTCCCAACTGTAGTCTAATGCTCCTACCAGTCTAACAATGGCTTCTCTTAGAAGACTTAAGGGTAGCTTTGTTTCCTTTCTATGGAATTATGTTTCTGGGTCCATTGCTCTAGGCAGAAGAGACTGGAGAGGTATTAGGACTAGATGCTTTCTGAAAATGCAGGCAGAGACCTAGCAGGTAGCATTGAAACAGCCTTATTAAGAGGAAGTACATCCTCTGGTGCCAGAGCTGCTCAGATTTTGTTTTCAGCCTCCACTTCTGACTATCTGTGTAATCTTGGGTAAATTATTTAACCCCTTTGAACTTCTGTTTCCTCGTCTGTAAAATGGGGATGATATTTTGGCTTCTCTCATTGAGTTGTTGTGAAGATTAGATGAGTAAATGAAAAATGCTTAGAAGAGTGCCTGGCATACCATCAGCACTGTAGAAATGCTAACTGCTGCTGTTACTGGCCTGCCTAACTCTCTGATGGTTTCATTCCTCCTTTTGTTCTCATTCTACAGCTAATTCTGTTGGTTTCAGAAAATAGCATTTATTCAGTACTCAAGGTCATATTCTTCCCCACATGTTGGCAGAGGAGCCTGGATCCAGCTTGCTCGTAGAACAAAATTCAAGTAGATTGTGCTTTTGAAGAGGAAACAATGAGTACTGAAGGAAAGAAACCCAACTGGCATTTGTTCCAGGAGGACAAAATGATGAAAAACAAGCAAGAACTTGGGAGTATAGTAAACACGCAGAAAATGGCGTTGTGGTCCATTTGTCATCAAACTTGGTCCTAGAGAAAGAAAAGGGACAAGATCACAGGAGGAAAACCCTGACACTCTGTATGCTGGTGAGACACTGCTTTGCTCAGTTTTGGGAGTACCATTTTAAGAGGGACGTCCAGAGGAGGAGAAGATGGATGCTCACAATGAAGGAAAGTGGCAGTGTTGATACTTAACTAGGGAAAAGATGAGGAAGGGGGCCCTGATATCATCAGGAAGGCAAATTGGGAGAGTATCATGAAGAGCATCATGGGAAGAAGTGAATTCTGTCTCTACTGGTTTGCCAGGATGAGTGGATGGAAATAATAAGGAAACAGCTTTGAGCATATTATGATAGTCTGTAATAAATTATGCATGCTACTGAGAGTGGCATATGATATATTTTGAGGTGGTGAGATCCTGACCACTAAGGTGTTTCTTAATAACCACACCAAATGGCTGTCAACCAAGTGATCTTACTGTAGGAAAAATTTGAGAGTTGCTTCCAACTCCAGTATTCTCTAACTAGTAGAAAAATCAATTCAAAATAATTTTTTTTATTTAAAGTGATTCGAAAAGCAGATCTCTTCTACAAAATGATTCAAACGGGTGTCATCTGGAACATAATCATCAGCCAGATACATTTAGACCCAAATTCTAGCCCAACTTCCTACTAGATAAGTGTGTGATTTCATAAAAGGACATTCTCAAATAACTCTAAATTTAAATCATATCCTCAATCCACCCTCTTCCGTGGAGCCATGTCCCCAACAAAGCAGCTGCTAAGGTGTTAATTTCTGGAGCTTCAGCATCTTTCAAGACCTTGCTTGTGTTCCAAACCTAATTGATCTTTGCATGAACATTGTCTCTTAAATATTGTGTTAGATATTTTTACTATCACCCCTCCAAGGAAATAATTTGGAAGTGAGGAGTGGGAGAGGGAAGGTAGAGCTTGAGGAAGAAAGAGATGACATGAAAGTTAAAGACCATGTGATTTGAGAGGACAAAGCAGAAATGGGTGAGGAGGTATAGAGATATAATGTGATGAAGGACAAAATATTACACGAACTGGGGCCCTGCAGTTCCCTAGTAGCAATGAAATAAACTACTTTCCAGCTTTGTAGCCAAGGGCAAATCATTTGACCACACTAAACCTCAACTTCCTCATCTATAGAATGGGGATAATGATAGCAACCTCGCCTCCTTTTGTTGTTGTGAATATTGATATGATCCATGAAAAGTAAGGATAGAACACGGCACAAAGAAAGCTATCATTACTATTGTTATTGAGTGAATCTATGCTAAAGACTTTGCACGCCCCATATCATTCAACCCTCAGCATCCCTACTCATCATTGAAAAAGGTGGTAACCCTTAGGTAACAAAGCACATGATAAGGGGGCCCACCATTAGGGGGGACAGATCTCTACCCTGAGTTTGTGTTGATGTGATTAAGCCCATTATCACTCCAGGAATCACGGGTGGATGGCTGGGCTGACAAAGCTTTACTGCTATAGCAACACAGGCCTTTTTGATGTCCTTGCCTGATAATTTCTCAGGCGATGTTGTACATAATAAAAATTACATGACCTGAAACCCAACTAGAGCACACTCAGCAATAGAGTCACCACAGGCAGTAAGGCATCAACACAGCACAAGAAATATGAGTAAAAGGGAATAAAAGGAATAGCTAGTCTTTAAAAAGTAGCTATGAAAATTGAATGCAGTCATAAAGGCCATTTCTAAGTGCTGCTATTCATAGTACAGATTTTGAAGTTTATTCTGCATTTTTTTTTTTAAATGGAAAGATGGTCAAAGGTTAATTTCAAAATCAAGGTAGGTGCAATTGTGAGGAGGGAATCACGTCCTAGGCATGATTAGTAGGCACAGGAAAAGTTCCTAGAGAAACAGGGAAGAGAGATGAAGGGACTTTGAGAGACATTTCCTAGATATCTTCTGTTCTGCTTTTTAAATTCATCTCCTTACCTAGCTGTGTTATTTAATTTCTTACGTAAGATTCCATTAGGCCTCAGCTCTGGGAAATAAGTTCTCCATTAAAACCCAGTGATTAATTGATTCAGTGTCCAAGATTGCTATCTGTCTGGGCCAGTCAGATTTAATATTGATGGAGACTTTGACTCCAAATTACATCTGGACAACACAGTGTTCTCAGAAAAAGATGGTAACATCCAAAGAAAATGCACCTTCCAGGTGCAATTGCATTTGAAAATAGCTGGGATCAAGGCTTCTATCTTTATTGGGATCAAGTTAACTCAAAATATCATCAAATCTCAGGGCTCAATCAATAATAGCTATTTGACTCCTGGGAGACAGGTTTCAATTAACCTTCAAGGAAGCTCACCTTGGTTTTTGTTCTGTGTGTATTTATTTTTTCTATTCTCTTCCACATTCTTGGTTGGAGTAATGACCTACCTTTTCCCATATGGCTAGAAAGGGGCTCTTGGTTGTACTCAGAGTCAGTGATAAGAGGAGGAGTCAATAATAGCTCAGTAGTGGACCATGTAAGGAGAGACTTTGAGATCCGGCATCGTATAAGTGAAGATCTTTATTCAAGTACTGATTTTACCTTTTAGGGATCTCCTCTCTCTCTCCACCTTCCCCTGGAGTCTAGTACATTTATATTGTCCCTGAATTCCGAGCTTTCTATCTGGGATAGTGTTTCAATGTCATCCCCCAAATAATAGACCAATTGTTTCCTCGTCTGTCATCTTTACCATCCCAACACATGCCCAGACATCCATGTGCTGCCCCAAATTAAAGCTATTATTCAACAATTGCTTGGGAAGGATTTGGGCAATTCATTTCATAAAGAGTACTCATGGCTTAGTCTGACAGGGATTTGCATTGCATAAAATATATATATGACATTTAAGACATACAGGAGAGGATACGGTGAAGGGATTTTGCAAGTGGAAAGTGTTGAGTGATAAGAATTGATCAAAAAGGAAATTTATAGTGGGCGTCTATTGTGTTGTATCAAAGAAAAGGTATTATATGTGGTTAGAAGGCAGAAAGAAGTGGAATTAGGAAACTCTGAAGAAATGCTGTCAGACTTTGTGGAGAAGTCACCCACAAAAGAAGAAAAAGGAAGCAGAACTGAGGACTGCTTTGCGTTTGTTTAGAGATAATTGTAAAGGGTGCCAAGAACATGGTATGAATCTGAACAAACAGAGTGGGGTGCCCAAGTCAGGCGTGAACTGGATGCACCTTCTCTGATGATAATGGCTGGAGAATGAGAGAACCACAAGCAGAGGAAAGAAGCAGCAATCAGAGGTGCTGTGACCAGCCTGGAGGTTGGTGGGGAGCTCACAACCCCACGGCTCTCCACAAATAATTCTTTTCACTGGTCACTCCCTTTCTGCTCCCTGATTCATCTAATCTCTTTCATGGAATTGAGTGGTCCCATGATGTGAAAAGCTCTCTTGCAGCCATTTCTTATGAAACTCTGAACATTCAGGTTTGGCTTCTAACTAACCAACCTCTGATCACCTTCGTGGCTTTGCCACCAAGCAGCTTTACAGCCACCAGAGGGATTTCATCTACTTAGGCCTTGTCTAATCTACAAGTAAGGTAGACTAATATAATGAAGGAAGGTTAGACTTCCTTCAACATAAAATATGTGGTGGGTTTCACAGATTCTTATGTTTAAAAATAAAAATACTTGAAAGATATTTGAAACCCAAAGATCTGGAGCAACCAAAACAAACCTTTAAGTGGTCCCAGTCATTCTGCTTTTGTTAATGAAATTGTTCTTGGCCATAATAATTTCTGATTTATTGAAGATTGCTTTCCTATAACAATCAGACTGAATCCTCATCTTTTGATATTTTGCTGCTATGATGGGATAGAGAGGACCAGAAGCATCAGCCAAGGGGGGAGAGAAATTATGTCCATATAAAGGTTTTATCTTGATTTTACAGTAAGTTTCTGGGAGAAAGATAGAAGTTTCAGTTCACACTAGCAAGCAGTAATAGTAAATGGTAACCTTTTAACATAGCACTTACAATGTGCCAAGCACGAGGAATATAAGAATTCATTTCATTCACAAAGCAAATTCTACAAAATAGGTATTAGAGCCCCATTTTACAGATAAGGAGGCTGAAGCACAGAGTAGTCAAGTAGGTTGACCGAGATTATGCAACTATTAAGAGATGAACCTAGGATTTAAAACCAGGAATCTGTGACTTGATTCAATGGGCATAAGACGATGGTAGGATCATTCACTTTTAAATCTCTTGGTAAATATATTACTGGGACAGAGAAATTTCTCCTGCATGTCAGTTCACTTAAGATCAGGCTACTAAACATTCAGATTAAATTCCCAAACGACCCTGCAGAAGATCTGGATTGCTAATTAATCTAAGAGTTGGCACTGTGTGTGAAACTAATAAAAAGAGTTCTGGTAAATTCCATTTTACTTTTTCTGATCTTGTAATTACTCTGGCATGAGAAGTGCTTATAGAGAAAACTATTTTAGAAATCACCAATATATTACATTTAGTATAACTTTTAACTTTAACAAGCACCATCCTTCAAAGAACTCCCTCTGGACAGAGATGGAAAGTGAAGCCAGAGGGTTATAGTAAAGTGACTTCTTCAAGCTCCAAAGTAAATGATGTCACAGAAAAGTCAACACTCAGATTTTCTGACCCCAGATGAAAGATTTTCATATGAACTACATTGCTTCTGTATTTCAATCTCTGTCTCTCTGTCTCTTTGTCTTTGTAGCTATATTTCTCCATCTCTCTCTCTCCCCCCACGTTCAAATCAATGATCTTAGCATATGTATAACTCAGAATTCCCATGGGAGTTGAAGCAGAATGCTTGAAGGCACTGCCTAGAGAGGCACAAGACTGAGCAATCACATCCTGCAGATTCTTCTCCTAAAGCTTCCAAGCAGCTCCTGACTCCCTCTCAATCTCATGATCACTATCCCAACTCAGAACTTCATGAATTCAGACTTGGACCTCAGCCTCGGGTTCACCTGCCTCTATGCTTCCCTTTTGCCCAGTCCATATCCCTGCCGCTTGCAGTTTTATTTTATTTTATTTTATTTTGTTTTATTTTATTTTATTTTATTTTATTTTATATTTTATACTTTATATTATATTTATTATATTATATTATATTATATTATATTATATTATATTATATTTTATTCTTTGAGATGGGAGCTCGCCTCTGTCGCCCAGGCTGAGTGCAGTGGCCGTGATCTCAAGGCTCACTGCAAGCTCCCCCTCCCGGGTTCACGCCATACGCTTGCAGTTTTATTTTAACACTCTTCATTTAAATATCTTCATGGATTTTGTTGCCCTGAGGCTTACTCCATAGGTCTTTGTTGTGCGGAAAGGCACTTGGGGTTTATAGGTAAGGCTAATTTCTACCTGTTTCGCTGTATGCCGGGCTGTCTTTACAGATACTTTAACAGCTGTTAGTTTCTGAGGAAGAGTACACATATTCTGAGGAAAAGTACACATTTGTGAGAAGCGAGCACAGTGTTCTCATTAAGAATATAAACTTAAAATGTCATAACCTGAGCTTGACTTCCAGCTCTGCTCCCAATAGCATGGGATGGCTGAAGGGTTAGTTGGAGGATGCTTGGTCACTCCCATGTCTGGCAGTTGCCAGGTGATCAGCCAAGAGCTGGTTGACTCTCAGCTGGTCCACCTTGGATCTCTTCCACATGGCCTCCCATTTCTAGCAGGATAGTGTGAGCTCATTAACATGGTGGTCCCAGGGTCTCAAGTATGCAGGAGAGCAAGCCCCAGTTCACAAATGTGTTTTAGTCCTCTGCCTGCATCACATTTAGTAATGGCCCATGGACCAACACAAGTCACATGGCTGAGCCAAGATTTAAGGGATATGAAATTGACTGTACTTCTTGATTAACAGGAAGGAATCTTGCACAATCTACCATGTATTCTAAGTTTTAGTATCCTTACATGAATAATGAGGTTGCTAATGTTTGTTTCTGAATCATAAATTTGGAGTGAGAATTAAATGGCATGAAATATGTTAAGTGCTCAGTACAGTACTTGACAACTAAACTGTACTTAATTGATATTATTCACTGTTTACATACAAATGTGAATCCTGCAGCAGTTAAGATGCAAAGAACATTCTTTAACCTCTTGGAAAATCTAAGTTTTCCCTCCATTTTTGCTCTACAGTTTTAATTCAGATGGCTTCTCCTCTTTTACTACCTTATTCCAGAATATTGATGTGTGAGTCTAAAGGATTTACTTGATTTCTAGTGGGGGCCACTTTTAAACAACCTGCGGGGCAACATTAACATATGTAGACATCACAATGGGCCACAATAGGTTAAGAAACTATGGTTGAATTGTGATGATAAAAAGTACCTCAGAATGTCCTTTGGGTTTACTGGTTTCATTATAGAAGAATTATTTGGATACGATTTTCAGTTAAATTCACAAAGCCCGTGTTTTTACATTGAAGTCAATTTATCAGAGTTGTGAGAGGCTACATCTGGCTGTGTTCTAAATAGTATGGAAGACATCCACAAATTGGTCTTATGTTAGAATACAGAAATGGCTGCAATTATTCCCTTCTCGGTATCCAGACCCTCTGTGTGATTTTGCAATTCATCCAATCAAGAGAGTTAATGTCCATTTCCCTACACCTTGAATCTTGGCTGGTCTTGCAACTTGTTTTGGCCAACAGAATGCAATGGAAGAAATGTTGTGTGAGTTCTGAGTCTAGATACTGAGAAGCCTTGCACACTATTGCTCTTGAAGTGAGTCAAGCAGCATCTGAGTGAACAAACCTGATTTTGCCTGCTGGAGAATAAGAAGTGATGTGGAAGAGGAGCAAGGCTTACCAGCCAACAATCAGCCAGCCCTTGGCAAGTGGCCTGCCAACTAGGAGGCATGTGAATGAGGCCATCCTAAACCAGTCAGTTCCTAGCCAAAGCAGCAGCTCAGCACAGGCCCATGAGTGAGCACAGCCAAGATCAGGATAGCCTGCTGAGCCTAGGAAAATTGCCCAGGCAACTATGTTTTCGGATGGTTTTGCACAGCAGAATCTAATTGACATAGGACTGACGGTTGCAACTCTCAGCATTCTCCTTGGCAGGCTTCATGAGTAACCTAATAACTCATGAGACCCAGATGACCCAATATTCTAACTCTACTTAGCGTATGGATGTGACTTAGTAGAAGAAGAATTAAAACATGTGGCAGATGACACGGTGAAACCCCATCTCTACTAAAAATACAAACAAATTAGCCGGACTTGGTGGCGGGCACCTGTAGTTGCAGCTACTCGGAAGGCTGAGAGGTAGGAGAATGGCGTGAACCTGGGAGGCGGAGCTTACAGTGAGCCAAGATTGCGCCGCTAACTCTAGTCTGGGCGACAGAGTGAGACTCCGTCTCAAAAAAAAAAAAAAAAAAAAAAAAAAAAAAAGAAGAAAAGAAAAGAAAAAAACACGTGCCAGAAAATTCTGCCATTTTTTTCTGTCACAAGCATGGCAGAGGGAGTTTCTATCGATACTCCTTTTTGTGCGTGTATAATACACCCACGGACTCAATACATGGATGTTTCCTATGTGCAAACATACCACAAAATATTTCTCTATGGACAATGTGGCACAAAATAAATAGCATAATTTTCAGTTAGAACAAACTAGGTTTTTACCTATATTATTATTGTGTGACCTTGAGAAAAATTATTCCATCTCTTTGAGGCTCAATTTTTTCCCAAATTCAAAATGAGTAAAATAATACTTGCTTTACCATATTAACCGGCACCTTGCGATTACTATGTTAAAGCACTATTTGTATCCTGGTTTAAAGTTGGTCTCAAGCTTTTTTAGCCTCCTCCTATTGGGAAGTGTCGTTTATGTCCTGTTCCCTTGAATCTGGGCAGGTTCTATGATCGCTTTTACCAACAGAATAAGGTGGAAGGGATGCTGCGTCAGTTTTCAGGCCCAGATGTTAAGGCACTGGCAGCTTCCACCTCCTTTCCATTAGTTTTCACTTCCTGTCTGTTGGAACTCACTTTCAGAGCCCTGAGCTACCACATGAGGAGATCAATTACCCTGCTGAGAAGAATATTTGGCAGCCCAGAGACTACGCAGAGAGGGAGACAGTCTCAATTGAGATCAGCCTTTCAGAAATCCCCACTAATGAGCCAGGCATGGGAGGAAAGCCACCCTGGACCTTCCAAGCTGGTCCAGCTGCCTGCCAAATACCAAGAGTGACCTCAGGTGACGTCGAATAGAGCAGCAAAATCAGCCAGAGAAACCCTGCTGGAATTCCTGACTATGGAGTCATTACATATAATAAGATAGGTATTGTTTTGAGTCACTCAGATTTGGAGTAGTTTGTTACACAACCACAGATAAGGAGAACAATTTGGTGCAGGGCAGGCCCTTGGGACACAGAGTGACTGAGCCTGAGGGGTTTCCCATACCTAGTGCAGGACTTTCAGTGCTCAAACCTGGAAAGTCCCCCAGGTAAAAGGGAGTAAGTTGGTCTCCCTTAATATGCTAGAGATTATCATTGTGTTGTACAAAAGTGAAATTAAACAACCTTGTGGTAATCTCATTTCTAGCAAAACTGCACTACGTTCACCATGAGATTTGATACCTTCATAGGAGGAGAGAAATATTTCCTGATGGAAATACTGTACGATGCTGTGTTTCATAGAAGGTGATCTCCTGAAAATCAGTTCTACTTGATTTTCGTATCTATGAGAGGCAACATTTTGTTTAATAGAGGCTTTCTTTAAAACCCTCATACATGAATAAAAAACAGCAATATGAGTCCCCAGCAGCATTTCAAATTTAAGCATCAAAATAGCATTTTTACTGAACATTTGAAATAACTTTTATTGATTGCTGTCTCCCAGGTCTTGCTAGAATTAGTATCTTTTGTATTGTTATTTGGGAAAGGCTTTTATATAATTACTACCTTATTTTTTCCTAATATAAATAATAAATTTATATCATTAAATAGTTTAGATTCTATTTGTATAATTGCCAAAATAATGCTCTGTGTTAAAAATTTAGAAATAACCAGAAAAGAATAACAATATGAAAATATTTTAAATAGATAAAGGCATTTTACCTTTAACTGCTCTCCAGTCATCATTAAAGTAAAGAAAAACAAAAGAAATAAAAAATAAAGGAATCTGCATTGCCAATGACATTGGGAGTTCTTTAAGTCTAAAATGAGGAAAAAGTGTGAAAAAAATCGGTGAGTAGAATGATACTTTGACACTTGGGCAAAATCTAGGGAGGATAAAGGACACCAGTATGTGCCCTCCCTGCACAGCCCCATGCAAAGTCTAGATTTCTATGGAAGCAAGCGAGAGGCTCCTGAATGACATACCAGTGTCTTTTAACTGAATGATGGAAGTCCAAGATGTGAGTGGTTCATTCATGAAACAGAGGGTTTCCCTATAGACTTGGTCCTACACTGCCCAATGGCAGGAGGCCAAGAGGCTCAAGGGGAAACTCGTCTTTGCAGTAGACATACTAGACAAAAGTATGCCAATATTTTGAACACTTTTGACTTCTCCTGCCAAATTGCTTCCCAGATAGTTTGTAGTGATATAGATTTACACAAACCATGTTTAATGAGTTGCATTAAGTATTATCATTCTTTACGTCTTTGCTGATTAGGGCAAAAAATACAACTTTGCTTTTTGTATTTACAAGTGCATTTTAAAATTTGGAGTGAATTTAATTCATTTTCCACATTTACTAGAGATTTATATAACTTTTTTGTTTCTGATTTGCCTACTTATAACCTATACTTGTGTTTTGAGTGTCTTCATTAAGTTTATGTTTATTCATACATTATTTGCCAGAATTATTCCCAGGGGGCTTTTTTCTCTAATAGTTGTATTTATTTATATTTTTAAACCCCGATTACTTCTTCTTTGGGGTGATTGGAGAATTTAGCAGAATAGAGAACTGGCATGATTTCCAGAATGTTAAGGGATTCTGTAGTCTAGGCCTCAGCTCAAATGTACTAGGGATGCCTGTCTGTGTTCAAAAAGCCCCATAAGAGAAAAGCTCTCTTGAAATTTCCATTGTTCTATTCAATTTTCCATTATCTCAAATTGCAGGTTTTCACCATGCAAACATAAAGACACTAACTTTCGTCTCCAGTACTTTGAGAAAGTATTTCACACAGTGGCAGCCAGCCCTGCCTACTGGCCAGTTAAGAGTCTGCAACTAACTGGCAGCCACGTGCCCAGGATGCTACTGCAATGGTGGAATACTTGCTCTTAGTTTGACTAGTTTCTCTTTGTTCTTTTGTGGATGCGTATACTAACTGCCACAAAGGAGGGTGCAGGGACTTTGGGTCTGAGGAACCCCTCCTGTGGATGGATTGGGCATCAGGGGTCTGTGAGACTCAAGCCGGTATCTGGCTTTATCTCTCCTAGAGTCCAGGACTGCACATAAATACCACCCTGTGTTCCCAAGAAACAGTCTGCCCAGCCTGCCCGACCCACGGGGAGTCTGACGAAACCGAACCAGCTCATGGTTGCTAGAGAATTGCCTGCTTTCCCATCTGAACTCCCCACCCTCAGCTGGTAGGGTTTTAGGGTGGGTGTGTATTTCAGTTTGTCAGAAAGAGATCAGTTCCTGTGCTGAAAGGCAAGCCCGGGCAGTATTTGACAGAGCTGGGGACACCAGGAGGGACAATGACCATGTAAGTGGTTCTCACGCTGGACCTGGCATTGGGTGCCAGCTTGCACATTAACTCCTTTGACGGTACTTTCACCAGTTTACTCAACATTCTCAAGGGATGGCTTTGTCAATTGTTTCTCTGGCTGCTATTTTGACAGTCGATAGCCCCTTGATGCCAGCTTAGGCTGTCTAATAAGAAAGAGGCCAAAGTGAAATTTTAAACCCAACAACTGCTGGATGTGGTGTGGGGTGGCTCCGGCTCTGTTCTCTCCCTTTTTTCCTCTCTCCTGAATGGTAATGGGCCTTTATCATTGCACTTTTTTCCTTATTCCCCCTGGCTTTTGGGAAGGGGAATCATGTATTACCCTAGGTGGGTCAGCATCAGGGGAGTGTTGAAACTTCCAGCGGAAACTGACAGAGGATGGTAAACAGATGCAATTGATGATATTAAGAGGATTCCAGACAAGTGTCTACGTTTGGGTTATTCTTTATGTCAATTTCCAATAAGCAGCAACAATAGACTGGATAAGAATCAGGCTCTGACATAAACAGCATGGCTCCTGGAGAGGGAATTTATGAACAAAATCTCTTTCCTGTAGTCGCATTGACAAGACACACAGACGTCACACCTCCATGTTATTTGTAAACAGTGGCAAAAGAAAGGAACAGAAATAGGAATGGCTTCCTTCTCTAAATCCCCTAGTTAGGCATGTATCTTAGCATTCCAGCAAAAGCACATTCCTGGCATCCCTCTAGTGTCTATTTACGAGTCGGATCCTCTTTTTAAGAACAAATCTACAGTCTGAAACTAGCGACCTTAATATTGCCGTGATCCTTCTAAATTGCTCATATTGCAAATTATCAATACAACTTGTAATTTTTACCCATTGAATCTATTTTCGTTTTAACTACCACACTAAGCACCATTTTGTGTTTTACCAACTGAAACAGTTTGGAAGAAATAAGATGTTCGCTTTTCTTTCACTGACTCTTTAGCCCAAATTAAAGTGCAAAAGTTGACTGTTTTAAAACATGTTTTGTTCTTTCAAAATCAAATGTAGTAATTTTCTATGCTTCTATTTTACAAAATAACTTCTTAAAATTTTTTTAATTCTATAGAAGTATTAATTTAAAATTTTAATTCAAATTAGTGCAGATTTTTAAGTATATGATTGCTAATATTTCAGGGTTTATCATAGTCTACTATTTCAATTAGTAAGAGTAGTAATTGATGTATAATTTGTATTAGCTCAGAGGGCCCAGTGTTAACATATTTCTGATAAACCTGAAAGCCACAGAAAAGCGAAGGGGCAGAGGTAACTCATTCAAGAATTTAGAAGATATACCTAATGTATATACATTAGAAGATATACCTAATGTAAATGACGAGTTAACGGGTGTAGCACACCAACATGGCACTTGTATACATATGTAACAAACCTGCACGTTGTGCATATGTACCCTAGAACTTAAAATATAATTTTAAAAAACAACAACAAAAAAGTTGACTTTCAAAAAAAAACAAAGTCCCTGTTACTCTCCTTAATTGCCCTGACCACACCCTCTTTTTGGGAAGTAAAGAGAATAACACACAAACCGGAGATTAAGTTATAGTCATCTGATATTAAAGGGGAAGAACATTTTAAAAATGCATTTGCTGATCATTGCCACTTGCTTTGCAGAACCTAATACATCCCCCTCTGATAACATCAAAGGAATTAAGGCCCTCTTTATGTAGCAAATGCTTTTCACAGTTCAATAACCATTCCTGTTGCTGCTATAATATTTCACTCACATTTCTCCATGCTCAGAGTAGGCCTCAGAACTAGAACTGTTTCATTGCTATTGAAAGCACCTTCATCTCTCCTTGCCACATCGTACTGCCTTTCTCCAAATATTTGCCAGTCATAATAATTATATTCCTCAGTAAAGTGGAAAAATAATTCCTCTGTTTTGGAGTCTAGTTTCTGAGATATGGAGAATAAAAATGACCTGCTCTGGAGTTATCACCCTTTTTCCTCTCTCTGTCTAAAGAGCCAAACCAAGAGGCAGTGGTGAGTGGCTTGACACATGAACCAGAAACAAACAGCAAAAGACAGGAATCAAAAGCCCCAATGTGACTGCAATAGAAACCATTGTTCAAGGCACTTCCTGGGAATTATTTAGGGATTATAGTGTCAAAATTGCTTAATCTGTAGGAAATACCCCAGGCCTTCAATTCGCATCAGCAAATATGTATTAAGTGCTTACTCTGTGCCCAGGACTGAGTGAAGCACTTAGGGGAACAAAGAGAAAATATAAGTGCATTGCTGTATAAGCAAGAAGTGTGAACAGACTCTACTGAAGGAAGTAAAAAGGGAGGTGTGTGCCCCTGTGCATATATTACCTTCTTCATATCTTACTAATATTGGAGGTAGGCCTTCTCAGCTCCACCCTAGATCCCCCTTAGACAAAACCAAACAAGAGTTTTCCTGCAGGTTGGTTGTTTCAATTATTAGTTTCAGGAACAGACACACTGAAGGTTTTGAAACCTAAGAAGGAGGAATCATTAAAAATCAACATCTGTCAGACAGAGCAAAACGAGATGAGGCAGGACTGAAAAGAATCTCAGATCCTTAAAAGGACTGTTATGAAGACCTAAGGGGAAAAAAAAGAAGAATGGGAAAATAAACTAAATGGGATGTATTTTGTATGTTTTATTTTAGCAACACCAGAGAGGGAAAAAAAACCGAGGGATACTCTCAAGTCTCTAACATTTAGGAAAGTCTTACCCATGTTTAGTTTTCATTTTTTATTCTACAAAATCAGAAGACCCCCATCTAATTTTTTTCATTAAATCACCTAGATAACTCTCAGGTTTCTAGACCTATTCCCACCCCCCTCGTAAGGAAAGATTCAGCCAAGCTTGTTGTTTTAAAAGGTTTCTAATCACAGGAGAACCACACTCAACTTTGCTCATTTCCTGTGCCAATTAACAGCCAGGAATGGTTGTCTCCCCACTGTTACCACAAGGAATTCCAGGGACTGACCCTTTCAAACTTGACTCCCGGTCCCTGGGAAAGTGGCATCAGTTTTGGAAAGAGGCAGGAAGTTGGAAATCCTGAGGAGTTACAGCCCAAGAGCCTGAGAACCAGAGGGGCAGGGCCCCAGGAGTGAGGGAAGCTTTATTTTTATTTCTGAATTTTATTCTGTAATGAAAGTCTGGGTCCTGGGAATAAAGCAACAGCAAAAATACCTTGTTTTATTGGGCACTCAAGGAGATTCCTGGGCCTGGTGAACACTGTATAAATCTGCCAAAAGGGCCCAAGTGTCCTGATCTCCAGAGTTTAGATGAAGGGAAAGAAAGCTCCCAAGGTTGGCTCAGCAGAACTGGAGTAGGGAGAGCAAGAAGCCCAGGATTCTCATTCAGGCCTAGGCCCCACACTTACAGCCTCTCTGACTTCCTCAGAACCCAGAGGGACAAAGTGAGAAAAGGAAGCTAGAAGAGAAAGAGACAATCTAAGAGAGCCAGAATTCTGATTGATAAATTGGAATGGCTGACACCAAGTCAGGAAAAACTATTTTCCCTGCTTGGAATTATTACCCTAGTTCTCTCTGCTTAAGTCTTTGAAGCCCTTCCTCCTGCAGGAAGATGTCTCTGACTATTCCAGTGTATCAGTTATCTATTGATTCAGTGATCCTGTGTGATAAACTACCAAAAACTTTGTGTTTTAAAACAACCACCATTTAAGAGGTTTCCAAGTCTATGATTGGTCTGGGAAGTTCTGCTGACTTGGGCCAGGCTTGGATGATTACACTGGGGCTCACAACATGATTAAGGTCAGTAGGTAGGTGCCAGCTGGTCCAGGATGACCTGGTAGAGAGCCACTCAGCTCTGCTCCATGTGGTCTCTCATCCTCCAGTGGGCTTGCCCAGTGTTGTTCTCATGGTGACAATACAGTTCTCTGGGAGAGAGAGGAGAATACAACTTCTTGAAGCCAGATTCAGAAAGGACACAATATCACCTCCACTGTATTCTAGTTGTTAAAAGTAGTTGAAATGCCAGCCCACATAGGGCAGGTATTGAAATAGACCCTGTATCTTGATGGCAACAGTTGTGAAGCCATGTTGCAAATGGTATGGATATACGGAGGTTCTGAATATTGGGATTATTTTTGCAATCAGTCTATTACAATCAATCTCTGCAAATTTGTTGAGGCCAGAAATTCTGCATCATGTTTACCACACTGTCCCTTGCTTTCAGTAGTTCTCTAATTAAGGATTACTAATGTTGCGGGACTTTTCCTTAGTTCAGCTAAAGACAGGGTCCTTGTCACACAAACATGAAAATGTAGGCAGCAGACAATTTGAAGAGTGAGAAAAATGGGATTTATTGGACAGAAAGGAAGAAAAGGGGAAACAGAGACGCTTAGCGAAGAGAGAGAGTGTTTCCTGCCTGTGGGCTTCCCCACATTGTAGACTGAATTCCAGGTTCCACCGAGGAAGAGAAGGGACCACGGTCCTCCCCACTGCAAATGGCAAGGACTTCTGTGGTTCCACCCCAGTGTACAGGCTGATTGGAGTTTATCTGGGGACCCCTTCCTTCCTGGCTATCTCACTAATAAGAGCACTGATTGTATCTCCAAATTAACAATAAATACCTGGAGGATAACAGTTGTCTTTATTCCTGTACCACTTACAAGGTTTAACATTGGACTAATCATTTTCTTGCTAATTTCTTCCATTGTTGTTTGAATAGGAGTGAAAAGTGACATCCAGAAACTTGAGACCTTTTGTTTCCAGAGACACTATTTTTCTAGTATTATGTTCATTTTACTTACTGACTGGTACTTAGGGTTAAGAAATGTACTGAGCTGAGCACAGTGGCTCATGCCTGTAATCCCAGCAATTTGGGAGGCCGAGATGGGTGGATCACTTGAGGTCAGGAGTTCCAGCCAGCCTGGCCAACATGGTGAAACCCTGGCTCTACTAAAACTACAAAAATTAGCTGAGCACAGTGGCAGGTGCCTGTAATCCCAGCTACTTGGGAGGCTGAGGCAGGAGAATCTCTTGAACGTAGGAGGCAGAGGTTGCAGTTACCTGAGATCGTGGCATTGCACTCCAGCCTGGGTGACAGAGTTTTTTTTTTCAAAAAAAAAAAAAAAGAAAGAAAGAAAAAGAAATGTACTGCCTGGGTTCCTGGACTTCAGAAACCATGAAGACATTTTGGTGTGTAAATTTCAGCAACACATTTCTTTGACTGTGGGAAGGAAAAATGTAGGGAGACAAACATCCAAATTTCTATTCCAAGTCACCCTGCCATGGCTTATATTTTCAAAGAAGCGTGTGGTATTCTTCAAAGTATGCACTAGATCTAGATCTTGTTCTCATCTCCTCTTTCCTAACTTCCTTCCTCCCTTGCTGTCACTCAGAAAGAAGCAGATGAATTCCAATCAGCACTGTCAGCTAGCAAAGGGAAGGTCACAGTTGGTAATAACATAGGCAGGCTCATAACAAGATGTTTGAAATACGCCCCAGAGCTATCAGATGAAGTAGTGGATACTAAAGTGTGTTCTCAATCTCAGCTCTTTGTTTAACTTGACGTACAGGCCAGCTGTTCAGCAGCCTTAGGAAACAAATGCAGGAATAACTAATTAAAGGAAGATGTTTCCAGGCTGAGTGAGAGGAGAATGGTGTTTTGATGCACAAATAGTTGGCCTCTGTCATAAAACCTTTCTTCCTCTCTCTGTACCACAACCATTGTGAGCACCACAATCCAAGTGGAATTTCTATAGTCACTCAAGATACTGTAAAGGGTGGTTATGACTCCATTGTTTGGAAGTCCACACAACAGACTTGGCTACGGGCATGTGCTGCTAAGAGATCTCTTGCATGATGGGACTATGACTTTCATGCCTCCCAAAACGTGTCTACCTAGGGTCTCCCATATGCCATGGACTTACCCCTGGTGAATACTGGTGCATAAAAGACGTTTGGCTATTGCCCTCAATAGCTTACAGTCTATGGGAGAGATAAGTGGCTGAACCCTTTGCCTGAAACTTTCTTTTGCCAAAAAAGCTTGACAATTTATTACCTAGATGATATGGTTTGGATCTGTGTCCCCACCCAAATCTCATCTTGAATTGTACTCCCATAGTTCCCATGTGTTGTGTGAGAAAACCGGTGGGGGATAATTTAATGATGGGGGCGGTTTCCCCCATACTGTTATTGTGGTGGTGAATAAGTCTCATGAGGTCCGATGGTTTTATCAGGGGTTTCCACTTTTGGGTCTTTTCATTCTCCTTTTCCTGCTGCCACCCATGTAAGACGGGACTTGCTCCTCCTTGTTTTCTGTCGTGATAGTTAGGCATCCCCAGCCACATGGAACTCTAAGTCCAATTAAACCTTTTTGTTTTGTAAATTGCCCAGTCTCAGGTATGTCTTTATTAGCAGTGTGAAAACAGACGAATACACTAGAGTAGACATGAAACCAGTGCCCCCTTTTGTTAGACTGTCACATATGGAGAAAGTCTCCTCTGTTCTCTTCTCCAGGATAGTTTGCCTTCCCTTCTAAGACCCACAACATCTTACATTTCCTACCACTCTTGACTAATGTATGCTTTTACGCCTATTATCACTCTATCAAATTTCTATGATGTTATGGTAAAGAAACAGGAAAGCCTTTGCCTCACTTTTACTTTAAGGCATCGGATTGCAGTAGTCACTGGATGTATCCACCATGATGATTTCAGTCCCTTTGCTGTTCTCAACGTGTGGAGACAAGGAATTGTGTGATAAGATTACTATAATGGATTAAAGGAGGAGACATAAGAATCAATGCCTACAGAGGCCAAGCAGGAAATGAAACTATGATATGAAATGAAATGTAATAGGCGTTGGTGGGCACTAGGGTGAAATGAAGGTCAAATGCCCCACATAAGAGGTTTAGCTGTTAATCCCAGCCAGTTATTGCCATGAGGGATTGTGGTCCTATTATAGCCAGCACTTTCAAATTTTTCAAGGGTATATAAAAATCTAGATTTAATGTAAACTCCCTCAATTTTTTTAATCTTGAGGAATAATTAAATGTGTTTTTCTTTCCCTTATAAACAATGTGTAGACCACACAAAACATGTCATTGGATGAGATATGGCTTTGGGACAGTCAACTGGGTTTCCAGAACAAGGAATCTAATGCTGCACCGAGATAAACCCTCGGTATCTTCTCTTGCATGGAGATGCAGGCCAGTTGAGTAAAATGTGAACCAGAAGGTCCTTTCTCCAGCATTTAAAATCCAGAGAAAGGCCTGATAGCTCTACCAGCCCATATGACTCTATGTAAGAGGAGGCAAAATATCCCTGAGGCTTGGATGTCAATATGCCAAAAATCTGAAACATGGTTGTCAATATGCCAGAATTTTGCCTTGTCCTGCCCTTGTGTTATAATTGTCATTGAGGCATTTGAGTTTGATGAGATCACGTGTGCACCTTGCTGTGTCCGGATGGATTACCTGTGTACTTTGGGTTGAGCCATCTGGAAATGGTAAGTTCCTGGGTTTGCCTTCTGTAAGGGAGGTAAAAAAATTAGTCTCACCAGAGGTGAGCTAGGGTTGTTGGCTGTACTCCAAGGAACAAGACTTCAAGCTGGCTTCGAATTGTTTCCCAAAGCAATAGATCTATTCAGAGACTCCTTTTGGTTCAGTTTAAAGAAACCACAGAAAAATTTGCAAACTAAACTCACCAAGACAAGATGATAATAGAAAGCAGACTTTTTTTCTTTGGATGTCATAGCTGATGGGAGCATCTTCAAGGAGGCACTGGAGCAAACCATGCTTTGTATCCTAAAGGTTTGGGGGAATGTGGAGCTGGCAGGACTCTGCTTTGAGGAGTGCACATTATGCATGCTCCAGAGCCTTGGTACTTTATATATTTCACTGCCTAAAATGCTGTTTGGCTCTCATAAAGACCTGCTCCTTTAAGTTTTTTATGCCCCTGCACAATCTCCTCACACAGCACTCCCTTTATGAACTTATCTGCAGTAGCACCTGCCACTATCCTTCTTTCTCCCATCTGGCTTGAGTTTACTTCATGAAACCTCTCACTACCTTCTGCTGACATTTCCTTGCATATTGCTTGTCTTCTCCACTAGAATATAAACTCAATGAGGATAGGTATTTGTTCATAGATTCGCTCCTGTTTTCTAATGCCTAGAAAGTGTGCAGAACTATGTAAATACTCAAAATATGTGGTCACTGAGTGAATCTATAGCTTGTCGTGTATATAGTAAGACAGCGTATATTTTGAGCTAAGCAGATTACTGCTGGGTCTTCCCAAGTATCCTTTTTTCCTGTGTCACATTAGGTGTCAGTAATGAACACATGTACTTTCCCGTATCTGTATCACACTGAAAAGCTCTCATATATTCTTTCATTTATCTTAAATTTTGTCAGTTTGATTCAACTGCTTTTGGTAAAATGATGCTTCCAGTATACAAAAAGGAAGACTTGGCCGGGCACGATGACTCACACCTGTAATCCCAACACTTTGGGACACTGAGGTAAAAGGGTCACTTGAGGTCAGGAGTTCAAGACCAGCTTGGCAAACGTGGAAAAAAACCCGTCTCTACTAAAAATATATATAAAAAAAATAGCTGAGCATGGTGGCATACACCTGTAATCCCAGCTACTGGGGACTCTGAGGCAGGAGAAATGTTTGAATCCAGGAGCAGAGGTTGCAGTGAGTTGAGATTTTGCCACTGCCCTCCAGCCTGGGCGAGAGTGAGACCCTTTCTCAAAATAAATAAATAAATAATAAATAAATAATAAATAATAAATAATAAAAAGGAAGACTTAAAATACTTTTATCTAAGCTGTTCAAAATATACTTGGGCACTCAAAAGGCCTTTCTTAAATTAATTCGATTGTTTAAGTGTGCATGGATAGAAAAACATTTCTTTTCATAGATGAGTAGATCTAAAATTGAAGGAAGACAAATTTGTAGGCGTTAGTGATTATTTGGAAAATAATAGCTTTGGTCATTGGATCAGCTTCCTATCTGTACAACTCACCAATTTCTAATACTAGTATTTCAAATTTTTGTATCCTTTATTTTACCCATCCATTGCCCTGTCTTCAACATGAATTCCAATTATTTTTCTTTCTTTTTGATAGCTGACGTAATTTTTAAAGCATGTTAATGAACCAAGAAGAAATACTGTTTCTAGGCATTTTCCAAAGCTAGAGTTCCAAGATTTAATGTTACTCTAAAACAAGTAGGCAATGTGAAAAGAAAAATCAAACATATCATCCCTTTCATTTTATTTCCCATACAAATATAAATATATTTGAAAGTCGATATTGCATTCTAATACATGCAGGGAGGTGGTGGTAGGAAGAGGGAATCAGAGGATAGCTGGAGATGGGCAATCACTTGAATGCTGGCTTATGGCAACCCTTTGTCAAATGATATTGATCTTTGGTTCCAATCTCCAATTACTAAATAACCAAATTAGGCATATATTCTTTAAATGACTCTCTGCTGGTATGAAAAGGACTGGAAAATATACCAAGAGAATTACTATCCCATACGTGTTTGGCTCCAGCATTCCACTAAAAAAGCTCTTGTTTTTGTGGCAAAAGACTTTCTTACTAAATCCAAAGACTATTTCCCAGCCATTAGCTTTCTTCTCTTCTCAGCAATGTTGGCACTGGTGACTCCTCTTCCCTTCTTGGCACCTGACCAACCTGTAGTTTCCATAATTCAATGTTCCAGTTTTCCTCCTACCTTCATGAAATCCTTTCTCTGCCTTTGGTACTGGCATCTCTTCTACCCATTCACTGGATGTTGGCTTTTCCAAGGCACAGGTCTAGCTCTCTTCTTTCAATCAATAATCTCTTTTCAGGAGGTCTTAGCTACACGCTTCCCTTCAATTACCCACTTATTATGAGCTAGAGTCTTATCTCCAGCCCATATCTTTAAACTTTTAGACATTTACCCACTTGTTAGCTTTTATTAAATGTCTCAAAGACAATCCAAATCTAACTAGTCCAAAACCCAAAACTTATGAGCTCATAACCTGAACTTCCTCTAGTCTTCACATTCCAGGTCATGACGTGCACATTTGTCCTGTAATGCAAATCACAGTTGAGTCCTCTCTCTTCTTTATCCCTTCTCCAAACCAACTCCAACTTTATTTGTTAATAAATCTCCATTTTGTTCACTTCTCTCCAAAACTATAACCGCTACTCTAACCTAAGCTATCACTTTATTTTTACGGAAAACTGCAAACACTCCAAATAGGTCTAACCTCACCTATTTTAGCTCCTACCTTCCCCCAATCTACTCCCTTGGGGATACTCAAAGTAGACTCATTACCACCAGCTGCGAACACATGCATGGTCTCTCACTGCATTCTGGATAAACAGCACACATTTAAACCCCACGGAGGCCTTCTTTTCCAGGTCTCTGTCCACCCCTCAGGTTTTGTAGGGTACAGTGAACTCTCTCTTCCTCCATGTAAGCCATACCAATCTTTATTTCCTTTTTCTTAGTGCTCCTTTCCATCACAGGGTCTCCCACGTGGTCTGGTGTTCCATCTTTCTTAGATTTTCTCCCCTATACCTAGTTAACTTTTATTTTGTCCCTCAGATTTCAACTCAAGGCCTACTTTCTCAGTTAAATGTCTCTCACTCCTGACCAAATCAAATCCCATAGCACCTCTTCTTTGTGTAGTTAACTCAAATACAATTTTATTTTTATTTGTGATATTATTATTTTGTGCTTTTAATATCTCATCAATTATTTGTTAATGTCTCCTCTTCTCATAGACGGCCAGTTTCATAAAGACAGGAGCCATATCTAGTTTTCCCAGTATTCTATGTTTACTGTGTAACAGGCACATCACTCATAGTTGTTGAGTGAAGGAATAGCGGGAATGGCAAAGTAGTGTTTACGTTTAAACTTCTTTTCAAAGGCACAGGCAGATTAAGGGTCTGTGTACCTTGGGCCCCTAGAAGAGAATAAAAACCAAGGCAGTGGTTATGGCCTGGATTTAATGCCTCTGACCCTCAAATGTGAAGATGTTCTGGAACTGCAGTCAGTAGACTCAAGCTGAGAACGGAATGGAGGATGTTGCCCAATTCTTTTCCTCCTCTACTTTATGAGGAACAGATAATCTCTTATCGGCCTGGTGGATTAAATACATTCTCTTTAAAAGTTTCTGTTCCCCTGATAGCAATCACTAGAGATTCAAAGCAGGAAACACAGTTTTGGTGATAGGAGTGGAAAGGGGAAGGACACTGAATTTTACTGAGAAAATAGGTCCTAATATCTAAAAACTGGAAGGTGAAAAGCATTTACCAAAGGGAAATGTGAAAAGTGGTCTCTACAAAAATCTTAGTAACTAACTGCATAAAGCTTCCTGTGAGCTGTATACATGCAGCCACTCCGGTCCTGGGTTTCAAATAACCTCTTTGCCCTTCCTATAAAACCACTCCAAAATCCTTACACTGCTGGCATCCAAATGAGCTCTCTCAGGATATTTCTTACATTTGGAAGTGATACAAGAAACCTCTGGTGGACTATGTGCACAGATTTCTGCTTCAAAATATAAAGTCACTGTATACATACTGTTTCTTCAGGGCTAGATAAATAACTGCCCTGATGTTCCTATTTGGAACAAATTGAGAGCAGCCCAATGCAATATACAGGGACTTGTCAGTAAACAGAAGACATTTTTTAAATGTAGAAATATAGTGAACCCTTGCACTAGGACTAAACTCAGAATGCAATCTTTCTTCAGAACAACACATCTTAAGGTTTTCCCAGTTCTGCAGAATACAGACTCATCCAAGCTCTAGCACTGGTCTTTGTGAATGCCCCTTCCTTTTGTGGTTTTGCTTTTGACCTGTTTGGGTGACTGGGATGAAAGAGACTGGCTCAGATAAAAATTGCGCTGTCCAAAGTCATTTTTATTTAACATATGCAATATTTCTAAAGCATTTTATTTAGTTGCCAATGTCTAAAAGTTAAAAAAAAATTATATAAAATTCCAGATTCTCAACCTCTTTTAAAACATTGTCCTGATGACAAGAATCGTCTAGGCATGGGTTGCGCATTTTACTAAGCTATGTGCCCCCAGGGTGCCACAGTCTTCACCACACTGTATTTCCTTCATTGATTTGTTTATGCTATCAAAATCTATCACCGACGATAGAGATACTTATGACTTTTCTTCCTCGAATGATAAGCAGGCCAAAGTTTAAGCCACAAAGAGTGTATTTGAGAATTCTTAGTTGACTTCACAGTAGTTTTTGAGGTCTTTTTAGCATACAGCCACTAATGAAGCTCTTTAATGGCCTATGGCTACATCATGTCTTTGTCACATTTTGTATTCCTGGGACTGTACTCTGAACGTATGTCAGCAGCCAACAATTCTCTTGTTCTATCCATTACTAAAGTTAGGAGATAACTTTTAGGGATGATCTCCAAGACAATAACCACCCATTGGAAGTGGAAATCATGAGCTTGTCCAGTGACACAGAACATTTTTCTCTCATTGAGAATTTTGAAAATCTGTTGCCTTTATATACAATAAAGATTATAAGTACAATAGAGAGAAGAATGGTATGCATCTCAAGCTTCAATCTCAAGAATTTATCTGGCAGTAGTGAGCAGTACAATCTTAACTTCTCTTTAATTTTGTCTTTTTCGAACTAACTTCTCCTGTTGTTTGATAAATTACATGGTTTGAATGTGTGTATGTCACATGAAAAGATACTTGAAAGATATTTAGATTCCTCTTTGGAATTAAGTAAAAGAAGCATTTGGCTATAAACATGTAACTGGGTCTGAGGTCATGTACATACATTTTTTTCTAGTTGCAGCCAAAATCAGGTTTGAGGGTTTCTGATGAGCTCTTTTTGTGGTTATCGTTATTAAAGAAAAATGAATCTTTCTGCTGCATGCTTAGAAAACCAGATATTATCACCACTTGATTATTTATTTACTGGTATAGCTTGTTTCACTTATTAAAGAAAAGACAAGGTTGAAATTGGATCTATTCAATGCATGTTCGTGGCTTTATGTGTCTGTAGTTAATAAGCAGCCTTGGGTGTTCAGTGTTGACTTTCTAGGCTATAATTGGCATCATTTTGATTTCTGTTTGGATGAGCCCACATCATTGTGGAGTTTGTAACTTTAAATAAGAAAACACCTACAAAGATGAGAGGGGCAAAAATGTTCCCTTTGGAAGCAGTAGCGGAGGGGGCAGGAAGGGGAGGCTTTTGTTCAGTCACAGAAAATGGACGTGTGTCTCATGGTAGCCGCAGTTTAAGTAAACATAAACTCTGAACCAGAGATCATACCCACCATTTCCTCAGCACTAGCAATACTAAACCAAAATATAGTTTTATTTGGCTAACCCCAAAGTAGGATGTGGGTGCCAGCCTTGAAAACCACATGATCAGGTTTCCAGCAGACACCACCAGGGCTATGCTTTTGTCTTAAGCAAGAAAGTCACCAAGGCAATACTCCTTGTAGTACCATCATTATGTTTAGCAAACAGATGCAACCATAACAACAGTTAACTTCAGAGACAACAGCTTACAACAGAGAGCGGTCGAGAGGGTCTTTTACCCTTTTTACATAGAACCTGAGCTATTCCATATTATTTCTACTGAGAGAAGAGGCATTAAAAGAGAGACAATGAGAACCTAGGGCATAGGCTTAGGTAGTGGGGGTGGATGGGGAAATAATCCTCCCATCTTCTTGTGAGTTCTAGAGTTAGCCAATCTGGAATCCATGTTTAGAAGCGTCACCTTGACTTCTGTGGAAAGTCGTTTTTTCCAAACTGTAATCCAGCAATGAGCAAAGCATTAAATTGTGATTTCAACATGTCCTCATCTTGTCTTTTCTCTTATAAAGAAGATTCTTCAGGGCCCGGGTTCATTCCAGCCATCCCAAGTTTGGTAAGCATCCAGCCAGGGCTTGCTGCTTCAGAGGTTTTCATGGTGTGATTTTATTTATTTATTTACCATGAAGTTGTTGTTTTTCCCCCTTCTCTGGAGCCAGGGAGGGAGGAGCAGATGATAGAGTTGGGTGCCCCGAGTTAATGACTAGCCCTATATTCACAAGCTCATTTACTTTTGTCCTCACCTGGCGCCTCAATGCTGCCAATGAGTGGGAATTAATTTTACTGAGGGCCACTCAGTTCCTTAAAAGAAAACTGCTCACTTGGCTGGAAATGCTTTGACAGAAGGTAGAGCAGCCGGTCACATTCGAACACTGTGTCTTCTAGATTTGGGGACAGAGGGGGAGTGGCGGATTCAGAGGGAGGAGGGGACCAAGCAGTCATTTCACACGAGCTATTATGGGGTGGCCCAAATCCCAGCAGAGTCCATCAACAGGCTCTCGTGCTAAAGACACAGCCTGTTGTCTCTTTATCTGCCACTCCCCACTAAATCTGTGCATGACCCCCCAGTACCCTTCTCAACAATCAACTGCCCATAAGAAGGTAATCATCTTATGGTGAATTGGAGAAGAAGAAAAGACGCTCTAGGAAAATGTTATGATAATAGAAAACTCTTCAGTGTTGTAACCATCTGGTGTGCTGCAGTGACAAAGAAGGCGATAATTGAGTGCCCAATAACTTCTTTTGGCCTGAGATAATGGGCACTCACCCTGATTTGTGTTCTTCACAAGAGTAATTCGCCATCATTTCACACCACATCTGCACCCCATTTCCTCTGTCAATACAGCCTTACACATAAGTTACCACACTTAATTAAGTCCACATCATTCTCCTCCAAAGAACAGAAAAGTTTGCGCAGAGCCCTGAGTGGCCAAGAGGCACAAATGAGGTTTTAGTGACTCTTGTTTTATGGGAGAAATGGAGATTGATGAAGGGCTCATGCCACCAAGGTTTGGCTCCCGGGTGGGGCAGGGTGGGACTACGTCTCCACAGCTTTTGGCTGGGCAACAGCTGTGGATAAGCTTAGGCAGGCAGCCCTGTGGCCAGGCCTGCTAGGGGAGGGGATGCAGACCCCATTGTCACATAATCTTGCTTTTGAAATTGTGCTACAATTGATTCCATCTGATTTCTAAGGTGCTGTCACCAGAGCATCATTAAAAGTCCTTTAAGAAACTGGAGAATAGACTAGATCACCAAAGGCGGCTTTGTCACCCCCTCTCTCTTTCTTTAGTGTGTGTTCCCTTCCAGCTGACAGAAGGGGCAAAGCCTATAAGCTCAGGACAATTAACAAGGATAATTTCATTTTTCTTTAATCAACAATGCAAAGTTACTGGGAGAATCAAAGCAATGCTCGTTCTAAGAGAGGGTTTTAAAAATATCTTTATTCCACCATCTTCTTGAAGTGAGAAGAATCATTCCACATTCTTATGGTTGGCCATAAGATTCTTTTTACTAAAAGGTTTATTAAGGGTGTGTGTGTGTGTGTGTGTGTGTGCGCGCGCGCGCGCGCGTGTGTGTGTGTTTTCTCCTACAAACTACTCCTAGAGGCTTAAAACTTTCCTCTTCCTAAGAGGCTTGTAAGCAGCAGACAACAAGAAAGACTGAGCCTAATGAGAAGGGCATTAATCAACCACCCAAGTACCAATGGATGAAAGCAGAGATTCCTCCAGTCTCCCAACTACCTTAGCCATAAGTAAATTAGCAACTCTTTATCCTCCCTTTAAATGATAAGGAGGGATCCGGTGCAGGGATCTTTAAGATATTTCCCACAACAAGTGTCAAAATACGCTGAAAACTCCCAGGGGTCCAACTCCCACACACAGTATGCCCTTCATTTGTTTATCTAAATGCTGACAAATTGCAGTATTTTAACAGCCTATCTGTGGGCTTGGCTTCATTTGCATGGCGTGCCCTCTATCTTTGAGCCGATAATGAGGCTCAACATAAAGCCCTCATTGAGGGCTCTGCAGAGGCTGACAGTGATGAATACAGAGCAGGAGAATTAGGTGGTTTAGAGAAGAATATGCTATTGTGTACAGCCCCTATCCCTTTCTCTTCCCTGCTGCTCATTTTCAGGTCTTTCAAGGAAACTGCCTCTATACCCTTTCTAGTTAGTGTCTTTTACCTTCCTTTCACTCTGAATGGGCACCATCTTCCAAATCATCAGCTGAGCCTAGTGCTATTTTAGTCACTATAATTATGTTCCCATTTTATCCTATGAAATGCTAGAGGTTTCCTTTCACTACGCAAACCACTGAGAAAAGCTGGAAAGCATTGTCCTGGGAACAAGCGGCCCCTCCACCCACTGAATTCTCAGATACTCTATTTTGCAATGCAGAATCCAGCCACCTTCTGTTGGAAACATTCAGCCACTGTTACTAGACAGAGCTGTCACTGAGTACACTGTTGAGATGTGGCTGATGGTTGGGGAAGTTACAGAAATTTAGTAATTCAATTTCCTTCAGAAATTTAGCAGTCTGAAGGTATGTGCTCAAACAGCTAATTTTGGTTAATGGTGTTTATGTTTTTAAATTGAACGCAGAGGGGATTTAGCTTTGTCAGAATGAGTGATGTGACATAGGGATTTTCTCTAGGGAAGAGTGAATTTCCTGTCTTGGAAGGCATTCCTCAATGTGATATGTGACAAAAGAAGCTTTTGGTGATGAAACAATAGGCTTATAGCATAATATGTTTGGAAAAGATCTTATGGATAGATGGATCTGACTGATCACTTCATTTCTTCTAAAGGAAGAAACCCAGAAGGGGAAGAGGTTTGTCCAAAGTCACGCAGCAAGTCTGTGAACTAACCCTTTCTCATGCAAAGGTCCAAGAAAGAACATGATCTTGCTGAATGAGCTCGCAGAAAGACTCACATACTGCTATGCTTCACTGCATCTCAGTTTCTGTCATCCACAGCTCTCAACTTGTTTCATTTTGATATGCCTTGGCTCATAAAATCTCTTCTTTTACTAGAATCCTTTAAAAGGATCATCTGTAATTCTCAGACCTCTGCCTCCCCTGACCCTGATTCTGGGATCCAGGATTCATTCTCCCTATTTCTCTAATAATGAAGTGGGTTATCCTCATTTAATCTGCTTTCTTCCTGTTTTTCTGGTTAGTTGACCTTTTAGATACACCCTGAAATCCTAGCTTTTTGGACTTCCCTACTCTCCCTTGCACACTGTCTAATGGGATACACAAGACCTTGAATTTACTAGAAGTCATACATGGTCACAAAATTATGATGCTGATGAGCAAAGGGCCTACTTTGCCTGAGAAATGGCTGAGATTCCATCCAACTCTCTTTTTTCATGATGCTATGGAACTCTAAAAGTTTCTTAGAGCCTGTAATCCTTAAATGTCTGTAACAAATTTGGGTCTATGCCCGTATCTTTTTAAATAATGCCTTTTATTTTCTCTAATTATTAATTTAAATACATGCTCATCCAAGAATGTGTGGAAATTAGAAAACTATAGTTTAGTCCTCACCATCTCTACTTCATCAATCTGATCATTATTAATGTATTGCTATGTATGTCTCTTCACTTTTTCAAGTATACCAACATTCTGTTCTTACTATAATTTTCAGGTCTACATATTTTTTTCCATTGACATAACTTTAAAAAAAAACACACACAAACACTATATAGTACATATTATGGGCCTAAGAAGTACTGTTTACATAAACTGATAATAAATGGCTAGCAGGTCCCATGAAATAAGGTGAACAACAATAATTTAACGTGTAATGGTTGGTTTGTATGCAAAGGAAAATAGAGAATTGTTATTATAGAAAAGCACACAGTTATATAATTGCTTTAGTTATAAAGTCAAATGGTTTCTTCTCTTGCATTTTCTGTATGTAAGAATCCTTAAGATATATAGCATAGGGTCAAACAGAATAAAGAGCACATGCTTTCAAATCTTTGTTCCATTCCTTAATATTTAGGAAATTTTCTTAATTTTTCTGAGATATTATTTCTTCAAGATGGATAACAATGCCTTCCAAGATTTTCATAATAATTTACCATAATGTATTTTAGCCATTTAGTATAGTGCCATTTGCAGAAACAAGGAAGAGTTTCTGCAAAGATAGGAGCTTGATAAACATGCTTGTGAAATCTGAAATTCGTATCTGTGATGGATTCTCATACCTCCAGGATAGTGTTGGTGTAATCTAAGTCTTCCCGGTGGCCTGGGAGGAGACCAGCTGATCGACTTCCATTGTAAGGATGTATTTGCCACCCTTCTCCCAGAGGTCCACCCCTGGAACTGCTTCAAGGGCCACTGGGATAATGGTGGTGAAAACCATCTGCCCTACTGTGATGGAGAAGTGATTGATAAAATTTTTGCACATGTCCCTTGCAAGTCAATGACTGGGGTTTGCCTGTGTCAGGATATGCTGCTCCTATAGGCATTCAAGTGGACATATGTAGGGGTATTTAAGTGCTAATTTTTGCTTTGAAAAGAAAGGGAAATTTGCATTGGAAACATCATTAAAAACACAGATTGAGGATGTAACATATGGAAACTAGACAGTAATCCTCACAGTTCCATATAATAGCACCACTCTCATTGTGGAACTCAAGAGAGCATATACATTTACTGATCCTACTTAAAAAAAATCAAAGAAAAAATCCAAATCATTTGGAAGTGTATAATGCATTGCAACAATGCATTAATGCATATGTAATAATGTGTAGCAGAATGCATTCCTATGATGGTTAAAAACCTAGTGTGAAACTGAACGAGAGTTCAGTTTATTTCCTTGGAAATTTTGTGACCATGGACAAATTGTGAAACTACTTTGAAAATTGATTTTTGTAGTTGTTGACTTAAATAGCATATTTTCAAATGTGTCTTGCTATGAAGTAAAGCAAAGATCAACATAATACTAACAGTAGATTGAATGACAAAACTTAGGAGGAGACCTAGGATACAGTTTCTGTTTCATTTCGATCATGTTTGTATAAGACCCATCTACATCTTTCAGACGGCAACTGACACAGTTAGCTTTGAACAAAGAGATCTTTACCTGCTGAATCAAAACCCCACAAGTTTTCCTCTACATCTGTCTTCATCTTCTTCCTTAGTAATAGAAGTTAGCTAGGCTAATGGCTTCCTAACTGTATTTTCTAGCATTTCCTGTGATTAAGTGACTATATAATTAACTTCCACCAATGAGATGTAATTGGAAGAAATGTATGCCCATTAGTGAAAGTGTCTTTTGACTTATCTTCTCCTTTTCTAGTTGGAATGTGGTAGGAAAAGCAGGAGCTCCCACAGTCCCTATAGCCATCTTCAACTATGCCAACAATATCTACATGCAGCAGAATGACACAACAGGAAAACATTGAGTTCCAAACACCATGGAACATCGTACCATAATTCTAGGACTAAGTTATATTCAGAATTTTTAAATGTCAAGGACAATATATGCCTGTATTTTCTGTTATTAGAATTGTTTGCTTTTTTTTTTTTCAGAATGAACTTAAGCTTAACTAAAATAACCACACTCAGCATTACCTTCTGAAATTCAATGATTATCAGATTTTCTGGAATCTTCCTGCAGTATATCAAGCAGTGATCTGTATTATGAGGGTGTATCTGCTGCCTCTTTGTGTGAAACCCAGGGACCGACTTCCAACATTACTTTGAGGAAGATAGGGAGGGGGTGCAAACCCCATTACCATATGTTTTCCAGCTTGCACAAAATTCCGCTGTGACTCTACACAATTCTTCTTGCACAAGGATCAAATATTTAATATTGGATGTCACCCCAAACAAAAAATGGCAGAATGTCCAGTTACTCCTCACTCGTTGCTCAATTAACAGGCACTGTTTGGAACCCCTGGTTTCTGATGAGCACTGGGATAAACAGTATTCAAAATATTCAGGAGACTTTTTTTTTATTAAATGAACTTCATTGGCAAAGTCAGATAAAGATGAAAACCAAGAGTAATGGAAACTTAAACTGAAAAATAGGAATGTAAATTGCAGCGCAAGTTTCTGAGGTGGGAAGATTTGGGCAGGTCACAGTTGTTAACAGTAGTCTTACATAGAGAAGCAGAGATGGTAGTGGGCTGTAGAGGTTTCATACAATAAATGGGAAAGAAGATATCAAAAATGTATAGCCACAGTAATCCTTTCATTTACTTAACAGCCTTGAGTTTGCAGGGCTGTGCTAGTTGTTTGGATGACAACGTTAACCTCAAGCAAGTAAACTTACCTTTCTAGAGCTTAGTTACCTCATCTGCAAAATAGAGATAATAATAGAGTTCTATCCAGGATTAAATATGTCAATACATGTCAATCACTTAGAATAGTGCCTAGTATATAGTACATACTGAATAATTACAAGTTATCATTATTGTTGTTATTATTTGCAGAGGAGCTCAATGTCTAATGGAGGTGACACCCTATAAATATTAACGGTAGCAGAGTGCAATGAGTTTTGTCACAGAGATGTAGATGCAGCACTCTGGAAAACACAGGAGGGGGGAACTAAGAGTTGGGAGGAAGCATTTGTGACTCCTCCCCAGATAAGTCATATTAGAACTTAGACTTGCAGAGGGGTTGATATCATAGTTTAGACTTGCAAAGGGGTTTCTCTAGATGACGAAGAACATTCCAGGCTGGTGCACAGCTTGTGTAAAGGCGAGGAGAGCTTGGCATGTTGAAAGTTTGGGAAACGAAAGTTTGATGTATTGGGAAAGGCTGATGGTGTTGGGGTAGACAGACAGAACGATGTACTGGTGCACACTGGTATAAACATAGCAAATGCCTATAGCTAGCATCCATTTTGATACAGTCACATCTGTTCTGACTGGCTGGTACCCGTGCTGAACTGAGTCTTATTTTGAATAGCATCCCTAAAAAATAATGTGGAGGATGCTGTGGAGAATGTCAACACAGGCTTTGTAAATCTTGGTTAAAAAAAAAAAAAATCAGAAATAAGTCCCAATTGTTAGTTCACCACTCCACAGAGAGACATTGCTTCACAAAGACATTTGCTACATTTTTTTGGTCTCTTTATATTATCAGTAATGTTCTTGTGTAAAATTTCTTAATATTATCTAATTAATATTAGATAAGCAATTTGTACTAAAACAAATGAACAAAAGAAAACATAGATGGTGTGCTGTGGAAGAGTCTACACTGTGCCTTTTGTTGTCTGAATGATGAGAGTATGCCTCATGCAAAAGTGGTAATGGAAGTAGAGCTGCTCATGGAATTGCCATCTATACTCCCCTACCTTTCCCAGCCCACAGATAATTTTTCTTTCCAATGATGAGTGAGTGGAGACCATGACTATCATTTCTGGTCATTTACTAAGCTGGCCTATGGTACCTATGTATTCTGTTCCCCTGGTATGCCACCATGGAGTATTATGAGAACACCTCTGTTGCACACATGGAATGAGTAATGTTTGTCACCTTGATCAACTTTGTTTGCAAGGTTAATTTGTAATCCAGACATAGTCTAGCACTACCCTAACTAATGACAGAACTGTTACCAGAAGTGGGATGTTATATATCCAAAACCTAAAATAGGTAGCTTTGGCTTTGTGACTTGTAGCACACAGTGATAAAGCTTACATCAGAGGCTGAAACATGGCAATCCATGTTTTGCAGGAACAAAATATTTGGTAAAATTGTCATCTGAGGAACTTTACTTAGAACCAGATGTTGTGGATTCTGAGCCAGAAACTCTCAGGAAAGAAGTTGAAATATAGAATCTTAGCATTGCTGTTGCTTTCCTTTGGCTAGATTTGACAAGGGATCACTGATTTGAAGGGGGTGATTTTAGAGAGAATTGAAAGGTGCATGGAAAAACTTAAATGAAATAGAAATAGCACAGAAATGCGAGGCCTTGTACTGTGGGAAAAACTCTCATGCCATAGAGGTTGAGATTTAAAAGGGGTTTTAATGTCAACTTACCAATAAGATCTTTTACAGAAAATGTATTTTTTACTGTGACTTTTTCACTACAGCCAAGTCTCTAAATAGCGTCCATTAAATTAAAAGCTAGACACACATGCTGAGAAGGTGAAGAAATGGGCATTTTAGATTACATATAAAATTACTTTCAGTGTGATTATTAATATATGGAACTTACCAGAAGTGAATTGGAAGTCTATTGAGTTTTTGAGAAAATTTTACTGCTGAAGAAGCAGTAAACCCTGTCTAAAACATCTGTGACTATTGCGGTTTTAAACAATTCTTAGTCCCCCAACTATGCATGGTCAGGAAATAGGCTGAGAAAGTTGGGTAGTCTCAAAGGAGGGCATATTCCCTAGTTCCATTAATGTGACCAAGGAATATAATAGACAAAGAATAGTGCCCTGAAAAGAGATCCAGGGACACTGAAGAACAATGGGCAAGGGGTCTCCTCCCAGAAAATAGAATCAGGATCTAATCAAGTAAAATTCTGCATCTTCAAGTTCTCAAACATCTGTCTAGAAAGAGTGAGGAGATAAATGGCGACTTTTTGTCTTCCATTATTCCTGTTTTGTGGTTAATTGTGTTCCTCTCCATTATATAATGGAGAGTCAGCAGAAACTGTGTTTATAGGTCACACATTTCTGAACTAAGAGAAACTGCATTCAGACATGATAGAAATATTATTATCTCATGGATATTCTGGATTTTGAACCAGATACCATAATAAGATGGATCATTTCTTGTGAGGAGGGGTTGAGTGATTTCTACATCTAAGCCTATCAGGCAGAATTCCTATAGGAAACAGGAGGCACTCCCAAATTAGGATAAACTGAGGAATGCTTACTGACAAAGAGACTAGCTAAAAAAATGTAAGTAGAGTGTTGAGGGAACAACAAAGTACACTACAGAAACCTAGGCCATTGTCATCCATAGGCCCAAAGGAGGGTGGGAATGATTACCAGGACCTGGAAGGGGAGAAGACTGAGTCATTTTGTCATGTCAAGAGGTTCATTTTGTCATGTCAAGAGGTTCAGAAAGCCAAGGTGACCTCACAGGGAAAGAACCAGGGCATAAATACCCTGACCTCATTCTCCTCCTACCCATAGGTCTCCTGGGCCTTTCCTTTTAGTGATCCCAGCTGTAAGCCAGTGGGCATTGAAGTTTTTTTGTTGTTGTTTTTTTCTTTCAAGATAAATAATTTATTTTATTTTTTAATTTTTTGTTTCCATAGTTTTTTGGGGGAACAGGTGGTATTGGTTACATGAATAAATTATTTAGTGATCATTTCTGAGCTTTTGGTGAACCCGTCACCTGAGCAGTGCACACTGAACCCAATGTGTAGTCTTTTATCCCTTGCCACACAACTCTTTCCCCTGAGTCCCCCATTCCAATGTATCACTCATACCTTTATGTCCTCATAGCTTAGCTCCCACATATGAGTGAGAACGTATAATGTTTGGTTTTTCCCTTCCTGAGTTACTTCACTTAGGATAATAATCTCAAATTCCATCCAGGTTGCTGCAAATGCCATTATTTCATTCCTTTTTATGTCTGAGTAGTATTCCATGGTGTATTGGAGAGTATTATTCTAAGTGCATATATATATATACACATATATGCACATATACATGTATATACATATATGCATATATACATATATATACATATATGCATATATACATATATATACACCTATATATATACACACACATCACATTTTGTTTACCCACTCATTGATTGATGGGCATTTGGACTGGTTCATTATTTTCGCAACTGCAAATTGTGCTGCTATAAACATGCATGGGCATTAAAAACAAAAATCACACGATCATCTCAATAAATGCAGAAAAAGCATTTGACAAAATCCACCATTCCTTTGTGATTAAAACCCTCAGCAAAATTGACAGAGAAGGGACATACCTTAAGATAATAAAAGCCATCTACGACGACCCATAGCCAACATTATACTGAAAGGGAAAAAGTTGAAAGCATTCCCCCTGAGAACTGGAACAAGACAAGGATGCCCATGTTCACTTATATTCAACGTAGTACTGGAAGTCCTAGCCTCAGCAATCAGTCAAGAGAAAGAAATAAAGGGAAACCAAACCAGTAAAGAAGAAGTCAAACTGTTGCTGTTTGCTGATAATATAATCCTATGCCTAGAAAACCCTAAAGACTCATCCTAAAAGCTCCTAGAACTGGTAAAAGAATTCAGCGAAGCTTCAGAATACAAATTAATGTACACAAATCAGTAGCTCTGCTATACATCAACAGCAACCAAGCTGAGAATCAAATCAAGAAGAACTAAACCTCTTTCACAGTAGCTGCAAAACAAAATAAAATAGGAATATACCTAACCAAGGATGTGAAAGACTGTTACAAGGAAAACTACAAAATACTGCTGAAAGAAATCATAGATGACACAGACAAATGGAAACACATCCCATGCTCATGGATGGGTAGAATCAATATTGTGAAAATGACCATACTGCCAAAAGCAATCTACAAATTCAATGCAATTCCCACAAAAATACCACCATCATTCTTCACAGAACCAGAAAAAAAAAATCCTAAAATTCATATGGAACTAGAAAAGGGCCCACATAGCCAAAGCAAGACTAAGCAAAAAGAACAAATCTGGAGGCATCACATTACCCGACTTCAAACTACACTATAAGGCCATAGTCACCAAAACAGCATGGTACTGATATAAAAATAGGCACATAGACCAATAGAAAGGAATAGAGAACCAAAAAATAAAGCCAAATACTTACAGCCAACTGATTTTTGACAAGGCAAACAAAAACATAAAGTGGGGAAAGGACCCCCCTATTGAACAAATGGTGCGGGATAACTGGCAAGCTCACGTAGAAGAATGAAACTGGATCCTCATCTCTCACCCTATACAAAAATCAACTCAAGATGGACCAAAGACTTAAATCTGAGACCTGAAACCATGAAGATGCTAGAAGATAACATAAGAAAAACCTTTCTAGATATTGGCTAAGGCAAAGACTTCATAACCAAGAACCCAAAAGCAAATGCAACAAAAACAAAGATAAATAGATGGGACTTAATTAAACAAAAAGCTTCTGCACAGCAAAAGAAGTAATCAGCAGAGTTAACAGACAAGCCACAGAGAAGGAGAAAATCTTCACAATCTATACATCTGGCACTGAAGCCTTTTGATGCAGTCTATAAATAACTATTCTATGTACAGAGAGCTGGATACAGAATGGAGACAGCAAATCTGGAGGGGCAAAGAGAAAATATGTGAATAACATGGGAAAGAAGGAAAACAAGGGTGCTTCACTGACCAGAATAAAGAACTCAAGCATGTAGTCTTCTATTTACACCTTCTTCCATACATTCACAATTCAATTTTCAGTAGGGAATAAATACATACTGTGAGCAACAGACATTATGATATATGTTACAGATTGGTAGAATTCAAAGCCTCAGCATGGGATAAGTGACCTCTGCATTCAGCTAGTGAGTGGCTGATCTGGGCTAGAACTCAAAGTTCACAACTTCTTTCAGGTTATCATGTGGCTACCCCAAGACCAGTCATAGACTTTTCAAAAGTGAGTAGCAGGGAGTAGAGTGTATCGAGTTGACTGTGTATAACTACCCGAAGGTGATCATTCCGCATTGTTCACCGCTCCCACTTTGATTTATCATTGCATTATTGGTGCCAATTCTTTACCCCTCTCTGTATCCATGCCCTTTACCATGTGACTTTGTGGTTCTTTTCACTAACAAGATAAAGCCTGTTTTACCAACCTTTGAAAATAGGCCACCCTTGCAATTTGCTTCAGCTAAATAGAAGGAGGTAAAAGTGATAGTATGCCAGTTCAAGCCTCAAGAACCATGAGAACATCCCCTGGCTAGCCTGCTGGAGGATTAAAAAAAATACCTAAAGCAGAGCCAAGTCATCCTCGTCACTCCAGCTAGAGTTATTATAGCTTCAGCCTGCTAAACTCTCCATGTGGGAGCAATACCAGGCAAAATCATTGGAATCTAACCTGCCTGAAGTTTATTCAAGATATGTGACTATAGACAGTTACTTTGTATCTAGTGAGGTTTTTGTGATTGTTTGTTACACAGTACTGTTGTTGTAGATAACTGATACACTCTCATGTCCCTCAGCCACATTAAATTACAACCTCGTAGGGCTATTGTACTTTAATGACAGCTTTGGCTGCAAAATGACTCTCAATTCAATTCTCATGAATAGCAATATCAACAATGCTTTTTTCTGCTGCCTTTAGAAGATGTGTTTAGAGTCTTATTCACACTCAGATTCTTTTTTTTTTTTTTTTTTTTTTTATTTTTTTTTTCCCCACATGTTTTTTTTTTTTTTTTTTTTTTTTTTTTTTTTTTTTGAGGCAGAGTCTCGCTCTGTCCCCGGACTGGAGTGCAGTGGCCGGATCTCAGCTCACTGCAAACTCCGCCTCCCGGGTTTGCGCCATTCTCCCGCCTCAGCCTCCCGAGTAGCTGGGACTACAGGCGCCCGCCACCTCGCCCGGCTAGTTTTGTATTTTAGTAGAGACGGGGTTTCACTGTGTTAGCCAGGATGGTCTCGATCTCCTGACCTCGTGATCCGCCCGTCTCGGCCTCCCAAAGTGCTGGGATTACAGGCTTGAGCCACCGCGCCCGGCACACACTCAGATTCTTAATCACCTTTTTATTTTCTTTTTTTGAGATGGAGTCTCGTTCTGTCACCCAGGCTGGGGTGCAGTTGCGCTATCTTGGCTCACTGCCACCTCCACCTCCGAGGTTCAAGTGATTGTCCTGCCCCAGTGTCCCCAGTAACTGGTATTACAGGTGCCCACCCCCCAACACCAAACCTAATTTTTATATTTTTAGTGGTGGAAATGGGGTTTCGCCACGTTGGCCAGGCTAGTCTTAAACTCCTAACCTTAGATGATCCACCTACCTCGGCCTCCCAAAGTGCGGGGATTACAGATGTGAGCCACCGCACCCGACCCTTAATCACTTTTTAGTTTTAACTAAACCCTGGCCAAGAATCCATTAGCCCTGGGCTTAAGTTCCAGATCTGCCTTTTAATAGCCCCAATTATGGGTCAACTAATTCAACTTGCTAGGCCTCAACCTTCTCTTCTATAAAATGGGAACAAACTGTTCTGAGAACTAAATGCAGTAATGTGTGTAAAGCTTTTATCATAGTCCCTTATGCTTCACAAGTTGATGAGACTTAATCACAAGATAAAAGATCGTATGTACTTCTTGCTATCTCACTTGGAGATGAAGTACACTGTGTAAATTACCATACTAAATGAAAGAAATAAGATAGACTGTACTTACAGCCACAATTTTTATTTCTGACTATTGTTTGTTGCATTGTTTTCATGGGAGAACAGTTTTAATGAGAACCAGTAACCTTAAGAATAAAAATAAAGAGGACAAGAGTCCTTAGTTCATTTATGGCTAGTGTTTACATATTCCCATGAGGGCGGGATTGCAGGCTGCTTCATTAAGTCAACAAAGTTTGGGGCAAGCAGTGTGCTGAAGCCAGCCTGTACCCGCTGATAAGAGTCAATTGTTAAATTTTCAGTATTTTTGTAAGGTCAGTTGTTACATGCAATTGCTATTAAAAATTTAAATTTTAAATTTAAAATGAAATAAGTTATATTAAAACAAAGATAGTAAATCCTCAAAGCTTATTCCTTCTTAATTATTTTACTATGTTTTGCTATTACCCGCTCTCTTGAGCTTATTTATATCAATTGTATCTGCATGGTGGAAACACTATATAATGTTATGTAAACAGGGCATCTTTTCCCCACTCCACCTTCAGAGCTGCCACATTGGTTGATGACAAGGGCCATAGTGAGAGTATATACCAAAGAATTCATCAAATTCTACAAATCATATTTTTTTGTTGTTGTTATGACAAACCAGTTGATCAATGTGTCTAAGCATACCTTTGCGTGATTCTTCCAGTTGCACTTAGAAAGACATGGCTGATTTTGCACTTGTTTAGAAACGACGTTATCTCCTGTCTGCTTTTGCTATGATATTGGGAAGTTGGCTATAACTATCTACACTTCTTCAAGAAAAAATAGTCTTCTTCAACAATCGACTGATGAGTCAAACACACTTAAGAAAAAGCCATCAGATTTAACTACAGAATGGGGTCATTGTAATTCTTAGCTACCTCATGGTCTGGCAAGGGATGGAATGAGAACACTATAGAGGGAATGAGGCAACCTTGGAAACCTGGTGCAAATATTTTCTGAGGAGGCTTCCTTTAATCTGACTTGTTGGCAGACTGTGCTGTGATGGAGGGAATATTGATTCAGGAGGCAGAAAACTAGAAGGCCAAGCCCAGCTCAGTTGCCTGCTGTCTGGTGACCTTGTTCAAGTCACTGTCACCCTCCTGAACCTCAATTTTACTTACCTAGAAAATACGAGGATCATATAGATAATATGAAGGATCTTATATAGCTCTGAAATTTCATGACCTCTAGCTCATAGAGAAGAAAAAAACAGAGAAAAGAAACACTTCTGACAGTCCATGTATCTTCTCCATTATCTTTGTTGACAAAGAGAATTTCAGGGGGATGTGGCCAGTCTGAGAGATGCTGTACTTTAAAAGGAGGGAATTTAATGTAAGGAGAATGATTTTTCATGGGGAGATTATGACCCATGCCTTTAGCTTCTTTCTTTGTTACAGATCACATTGAAAAGCAAATGTTGGCACTTTAAGTTCCTGTAGAATTTTAAAGAATGCACACACAAATTGTGCTTCAGCAGGTGACCAGAAACAGGCTGTTTTGTTCAAGTGTAGAGATTGTTATCTCTGGAAAAACATCCCAGCAGGGGGTAGGAGTGGCAGAGATGAGAGAAAACGGGCCTCAGGTCTTGTTGGGTAAACAGTTACCTGGACTGATCAGTCCTGGCAGTCTCCCGATTGCCTCCCCTCCACTGCCCACCCTCCTGCTCCGAGGCCAGAAGCTACCACTGCCTCTGCCCCCACTTGGCTGAACTGGGGCTGGGCTCTCACCTCCTCAGAGCAGACCAGGGGGCAGTCATCTCCCTGAGTCAGACACAAGCTGCCCGGGATGACCCATCCTACCACAGAACTCTCACCACACACACTTTGGAGTCTGACTCAAGCCCACCAAAGCAGGATAGTCAGACCTCTGCGGCCAAGGTTCCCTCACCTCCTCAGTTCCCAAACCCCCTGGGGGGTCAGTCCACCCACCTTCTGAGCGCTCCTGCTGGTGGGAAACCCCAGGGCTTTGGGAGGATTTGAGCAGAGAAAGAAGCAGTTTTAGGGCAGAGGGAATTGAGATTCAAGAACAAGCTGAGAGTTGGCACTATGCCTTCAGATGAAAATTGCTTCACACTTTGCAAACAATTCCTCGCATCCCTGGGCTTCGACTTCTCATAATATTGTCTCTCAGCTTCATTGTAGGTCCCCGTAGTCTCCTTTTTCTTTTGCTTCTATCAGTGTCAGTCACAAAGGGGCACTGGTGGGTCCCTATGACTTAATAAATCTTTCACTGTGAGGCCCTACTGTTCCCATGTGTGACCCCTCTGGGAGATGGCTGTTGCCTGTCTAGTGATGTGGCTGGGGCTGCGTCGGTCAGTAATGCTGGCTCAATCCTCCACTACAAGTGAGATCTGCTCTTCTGTAAACTCATTTGATAATACAATATGCTTCAGTGGTCAAGATAACTGTGTACGCTCTTTGTCTAGAGTGCTCCTCCTACATATATGCACATGGCTTCACATTCACATTCACTACTCCAAGCTCTGCCCAGAAGCCAACTTAGTGAAGCCTCCCCTCACCATCCTAACGTATCCTTCAATCATTTCTTTTTCCTCTATGTGCTTCAGCTCCATGGTGGAACCTAACTTTCAATATATAATTTTTTCAATATCTCTGTAGTTTTGCACAAAGCCTATCTAGTTCTGTAAGGCATTATCAGCTAATCTATTAGCTTTGATATGTGGAGCCATTTTGAGGATTTCTTCTAATCTAAGACATTTTTTTTTTCTCCAAGTCATTCTTACATTTGTTTTGTAGTTCTTTGTTAATTGATTCATCGACCCAGATTAGAGAGTTAATTGCTACTATTTGATCTTAGCAATATTAGTATTCCCTATCATGGGCCTTAAGAGCCAATGTATTCCACTCCTAAGTGTATACCAAAGAGAAATGAAAACATATTTCCCATGAACACTTGCACATAAATATTCACTGCAGCATTATTTATAATAACCAAAAACTGGTTAAAAATGGTCCATCCACTGATGAGTAGCTAACTAAATTATGATATATCTGTAAATGCAATATTATTTAGCTATAAAAATATGTAAAGTACACATAATACATGGATGAATCTTGAAAACGCTATGTAAGTGATGAAACCAGCCACAAAGACCACATATGCCATTTATATGAAGTGTTCAGAAAATAGGATAGTGGTTGCCTTGGGGTTGAGAGGAAGGGTGGAAGAGAAATGAGGAGTGACTATTAAAAAACCCATATAGGGTTTCTTTTTGGGGTGATGAAGTTTCCAAAATTCATCATGATGATAGTTGCACAACTCTGTGAGTATACTATAAACTATTGAAAAGTGCACTTGAAATAGATGAATTGAATGGTGTGTGAATTATATCTCAGTAGTTATTATACTAAAAGAACCAAAGAGCCAATTCATTAAACCTCTATTTTTATTTTATAAATTATTTTTTCTCATTTGTATTTATTTTCAATAAAGTGTTTCACTACTATGTAATTAAGAAAAGTGTAACAATAGTCACCTTACAGAGAAACAATAATACAATAAAATCATTATCAACAAGAGTGATCACAGGGTCTATGTTTACGTGCAGTAACTTTATACGGAACAAGCAGGGAATACTATTTAGTTGAATGGGATGGCAACAGCTATTATTATTGCCTTTTAACAATTATGGGCATATGTGAAAATCAAAGTCCTTTTATTGCTTCCAGAGGCCTACATGGCCTGTTTTCCTGAGTCTTCTTTGGCTTCATCTCCTACCCCTCTTCCTCCTTGCTCAGCAGCCTCCAACTTGCCCTCTATAACAAGCTTGGCATACTCCCACCGCAGAAGCTCTGCCTTGGCCTTGCTCTTTGTCTAGAGTGCTCCTCCAACATATATGCACATGGCTTCACATTCACACTCACTAATTCAATCTCTGCCCAGAAGTCAACTTAGTGAAGCCTTCCCTGACCATCCTAGTGTATCCTTCAAACATACTAAATAATTTATTTATCATGTTCACATTTTATTACATGTCTTCTCTGTATAAGTTCTTTGAGGTCAGAAATCTTTGGCTGTTGTATTCTCTGAATATGTACAGCAATTTCTGAGATATCATAAATGCTCAATTAATATCCATTGAATAAATGAATGATCATAAATGATAGCAGTGCAGTTTGAGGTATATATTCTGTTCTTTGTTAGTTAATGTATCAGTCAGTACATCTCAAGGTTTAGACATTCTCCTAACTTGGGACTGAATAATCAGAAAGATTAAAAAAAAGCTAATTTAGAAAACAGGGAAAATGTATCTTTAAAGAGTAAGGAGACAATCCTTTAAAAATAAATCAATCTGTAACAGAAAATAGATTATAGTTTAAAATACCTGGTCTGCATGTAAATGATTATTCTAGTAAAAGTATTTGCAGGTTACTTTGCTTCTCTTTAAAGGTAGTACCATATGTTAATTCAGCAACCATATAAATATTAATTGAGTACCTTCTTTGTGCCAGGCACATGACGTTAGTGATGAGCCGGTGGTGCTTACGTTGTCATGGAAAGACTAACAAAAACCAGCCAAACGAGTACATATAATGTCAGTTGGTGCTGACAGCTATACAGAGAAACCACTAAAGTAAGCAATAATCAATTAAAGGGGTGCTGGGATGGTCAGCAAAGGCCTGTCTGAGATGGTGACATTTGCATAAAGGCATGAGTTAGGTTAGGTAAGAGTGCACCCTCAATAAAGACTGCAGCAGACAGAGGAAACAGCTAATGCAAAATTCTGCAGCAGGAATATGTCACCATGTTCAAGGAAAGGCAAGGTGTGACGAGGAAAATGAGAAGAAACAATATTGGAGTAGCCTTCAGGAATCAAGTCACCCTAAGGCCTTGCAGATTGTGGTTAGGGCTTACGGCTTTATCCTTGGAGCCAAGGTTGAATTGACATGATCAGTTCTGCATATGTGTGAAATGATCTGGTCTACACTTCAGAAGGACTGTTTTGACATGGGGGGGCAGCAGTAAGAGTATAAGCAAAGCAATAGGATGCATGGTATATGGAAGCCAGAAAGAAATCTGAGGCTATTCTCAATCTGGAAAGCAGCAGTGAACCACAAGGAAAAAGAGCGAGGTTGATTTGACTCTATCTTGGAAAGCTCAGACTCCAGATAGAAGTTTGCCTTCATCCTAGGGCTGCTCTGTATGATGAGCAAGCTGGCATGTGTCTAGGGAGTGAACCAGACAGTAAGAAGAATGTACCTCCTGAGTGAGGAACTCTCCGCTGTGTTGCGGATTCTGTCTCCACAAAGGCAGGATCCAAAAATATCTTGGGATATACGCTGGTTCAGGATGTAATGTCAGGATGCTCTACCAGTTTCCCGAAGTTACCTAAAACAGAGGGTCTTAACTGAGTTTGCTCCTTTCTTTGATTGGGGTTCCCAAAAGCCATCCCTGAGATAATATTAATATTTTTGGAGAAGTAGAAGAAATACAGAGATGGGAGAGGGAAAGTGAGAGAAGGAAAGGAAGGCAGCCCAGAAAGGATGTTTTATCAAATCAGCTACTGCTGTGAGCAAGTGGAACTTAGACTTGCTGGGTTCTGCTGGAAAATGGGGTGAAGCACCTTTCTCCCATCCAGGTGGCAAGGAAACCGGGGTGTGTATGCAAGACTCCTATCAGTCTTTCATCTGGCCTGCGATGAGTGGCTAAGCCAGACATAGATACCAGAGACTGCCCTTAGGCAAAGAGAAAGTTGGGCTGCTCTGCCCTGAAAGAGTAAGGCAGGAAGGAGTAAGGACTAAGGGATGTAGAGAGGGTACCCACAATATCTGCTGCAACCACTCCTCGGGGAAATTGCTGTTCACTTGGGCTACCATACATATAGAACCCCTTGGGGTTTTGCAGCCTACATCTTGTTCCTTCTCCCCCTTCTTATCCGCCCCCTCCAGTCCCATCTCTGTGATATAGGTTGTGCAGGATGAATTCACGCTTCTCAACATCTAAGCCTTCGGAATACCCTTTGGTGGAATTCAGAGTTTCTGCAGAGCAGAGGGCAGTAATTTACAGTGAGACCTTATGGTGAACAAATCACAGGTCACTAATAACTCAGTTCTTGGGGAACTCAGTCACGGGGAAGCAATAACTCGTAGCTCAAAGTCAGATTCCCTTCTATTTGTAACGATTTCTGGGTGAAGAAGCTTAAGAAGTTAGTGGCATTTTTCCTGGATACTAGCAGCCGCTGTTTCTCTCTCTTTCTTTCTCCATTAAATAGTATATCCGGGGCACCTGTGTCCCAAATTATTTAACAAATGGTGTTCTCATTTTGGCAGGCAGCACAGAAAAATGTGGTTCCTTTACAGCAGTTTTCTTGTGAGCTAAAATTTTGATCCAACACCAGTATTGATCTGGAAGAAAATTATGTATAATAGAATTTTAATCAGACTCTGAAATGAAGTGTGTGTGTGTGTGTGTGTGTGTGTGTGTGTGTTTGGGGTTCGAGTATGCATGTGTATGCATCCATACACTCACATAAAAATGGTGACCTAGTTTTAACTCTAGTGGTACAAGCAAAGCTGTTGTAAGACAGAAATGACTTCATCAGGAAATCCTCATTCAAACTTCCAAATATACAAATAGATGCCTTTTATTCCACTGTGAATCAAAATGATGCCATGTCCTGTAATTAAGGATGTTATTGACCAGGTTGAATGGGCGCCAACCATGCCTTGCCTTTGTTTCTGTGACAGTCATTTCAAAGTTCAGCATCTTAAGGCTGATAGTCACCTTATTTGGCAAACATTCAGGAATTCTGCTTCCAGGTTTATTTCGGGGTGACAGAATTTTCATTTAATCTTTATCCCATGTTAGGAGACGTGTTAATTGCTTGAGGCCAGACACACAAATGTTTGTGTGCTTGAGGCAGGTTACTGTGCAGACAAAAACAGTCATAGATGAAAGAAATATATATCCTAACACAGTGACTTGAGCTAAACTATCATTGAGCCAAAGGTTTTTTTTTTTTTTTTTAAGTTGTCAAATGTAAATATATGTGGGATTGAGTCAATAGATAACATTAGCTTATTATTTCTTTCCTGTGGAAGCCATATGCAGCCATTAGTCTTTTTAAATATTAACTTCTCAAGCTAACCAGGTAACTAGCTCCTGTGGGTTCTGTACAATGGTAGGATGAAATGGTCTGTTGAACCAACATCTTGGGTGGGAGGGGAGCAGAAACAAATTTGGTGCAATGATACAAACACCTCTGAAATCAGCAACTCAACGCTCAGACACACAGGGCCTGTGTGGAATCTCCTCCTTCGGGGGCACTCTGCCCAACTTCCCCAGCTGCAGGAAAGAAGACATCACCCTAAACACTGAGAGAATGCCTGAACTTGCCGCGTCTTCTCTCTCGCCTGCTAGTCCACCCCCATCAAATTCTATCTTTGTTTTAGGCCATGACTCACAACCCACCCCCACCCTTCAGTCAGCTGTGACTCATAGCAGAGGCCAGATAAACTGAAGGCTGAACGGCAGGAGTGGGAGAGAGCTGCAGTGGTTTTTTTTTTGTTTTTTTTTTTCTTGCTTTTTTTGCCCAGTGAGAAAAGCTAGGTCAAATGGTCAAGTTGTGGGAATCTTTGAGGGTTTATGCGTATGTGTGTGTTTAAATTGGGGGAATTCCTGCATTGTCTGGGGGATTCAGTTAGGTGTACTCTTTGAAGGTAACAATGATATTGTGGTTCCAATTTTTACCATTGAGAACAATCTAACTTTGATTTATTACAAAGATGGCCTCCATTTTTCGGATCCTTGTGACTTTACTCCCATTAAGGCATTGGGTCTCTTTTCCCTCCTTTAGAGTCTGGGGTTGGACATGTGGCTTGCTTTGGTCACCAGAATGTTGCCAAGAAGTGATGCAGCAGTTTGGGGCCTAGGCCTTAAGAAGTGATGCATTCTCCTGCTCTCTCTTGTGTGCCTCTGCTTTGCTGTGATAGGCTAGCCTGCTAGAGGATGGCAGCATCATGCAGCAGAGCCAGGTCACCAAGGCCAGGGCTGTCCTAGACCAGCCACACTGCAGCAGACAGACCAGTGGACTCTAGAAAATTGAGTGAGCCCAGCTGAAATCAGCCAACCTTGGTCCATTGATGAGGATCCAGTTGAGCTGCCCAGCTGACCAGTAGCTTTGTGAGGACCTAATAGTGAGCTGTCCAGCTGACCTGTAGCTTTATGAGAAAAATAAAAATAGGAACAAAAACAATATTGTGGTTTTAAGCCACTATGTCTTCCCTTTGGCCCTTACTCTATAGAGACTTCACATGATTTACTTCACTATCTTTATTTTTTTTTTATCTTTCTTTTGAAAGAATTCTCTTACCCTATGACTTCAACACTGACCTTTCTCTAAGGAGGATGCTCTCTATGCATCTTTATCTGTCCTCTCCCTTGTAAGCGTGTCCAGCCCATGGCCCGTAGGCCACAGGCAGCCCAGGATTGCTTTGAATGTGGCCTAACACAAATTTGTAAACTTTTTCAAAGCATTAACCGATTTTTTGGTGATTTTTTTTAGCTCATCAGTTATTGTAAGTGTATTTTCTGCATGGCCCAAGATAATTATTCTTCTTCCAGTGTGGCCCAGGGAAGTCAAAAGATGGGACACCCTTGCATCTTGAGTTTTCATCTCATGTCTCCAGTTACCTCCTGGGCTCTTTCTGTCGGCTGTCTGGGTACTGTTCATGGAAGAAATGTCAGCAGGAAAATGAGATGTCTTGTCTTCAACCCACTGCTGATGCATTTCATAACTTTCGGCTTCTCAGGGCCTTCGATGTTCCTGTAAAAGACATGCCAGTTAACAACACTAAGTGACCACACAGACATGGGACACTTGTAATCAGCCTCCAAATCACTGGACCTTATTCCCATACTGAAATGGAAACCTGCAAAAGTACACATACCTGCTCCCTCACCTGGCTATGCTTAATCAAAATAGAGATTGTGAGGCTCTTTCTTGGAAACGATATTTCAGGAGATATGGGTTAGTTTTCCAGAAATTCACTTATCATTTGGACACATCCAGACCTCCTTTAGGATGAAATTCATCCTGCCTTTCAGGAGATGAAGAACCTTGAGGTGGTAGGTTCGGGCCTCAGAAGTCTTCACTGCACAGGAGAAAGGAGGGACTCCTCCGTTGACGTAATCATGGCTTTAATTGATGAATGCTTCCTTATAAAATACTCTGTTGCGCCCTCCTGCATTGACACTGGGCTTATCCATGTGGCTTGCTCTGGCCTATGAAACAACTTTATATTAATATTTTATATTATTATATGTGTGTGTGTGTATATGCGTATGTATATATCATACACACACACACGCACACACAGACACACACTGTGAGAAAAGTGTTAAGATTGTTTTGGACAAAGAAGATTATAGATGAGTACCATTAAGTTCCTTTTAGTTTTATACTGCTATCCTAACCTGTCTATTCAACTAATCACCTCTCTATCAATCCATACATTAAATATTCACTAAGTACCAACTACATGCCAGTCTCCATTATAGGCCCTCACGTTACTAGTGTTCTAATAAATGATATTTTGACATCCTTCTCGTCCTTTACTAATCCTTTTTAACTCTAATACAATATGCTGAGATTTTATTGGGACCTGAAGTGTTCAGATGTGCTACAATACATCAGGTTTGATTTCACTTCATGTGGATACCTGGTTCTAGTTTTTCTAGCAGATCTGGCCTCTTGTATTGGTGGTAGGATTTACTGCCTATATATTTTAATCTAAAGGAGACTTGGTAGGCTTCCTTTTTCTCTTGACCCCACCCTCCCAGTCCTCTCTCAATTGCTAACTGATGGTTTCAAACGTATATGTGTTCATTCAAGTTCTAAGGTTTTGTTTTTTTACACATGCCATCCAACTTTTATTAATACTTTACTTTTTTATAACCCTACCATTTCCTACCGCCACTCACCCCTCATCTTACCTAGAATGGGTTCCTGTCTATTCCTTACAGAAGATACACACACACGTATATAATGCTGCACCAAGACCCAGTAGACACCAGTAAGTCAAAAAGTTAAATACAAGAAGTCAACCTCAGGGAATGGGGTGACTGATTGTGCGGTGTTGTGAAAGAGGAACACAATCAGGAATCGACTGTGCAATTGTTATTGCCAGGCTTACGCTACTAGCTGAAGTGTATGAGGCAGACTAAGCACCCTCTCTTCACCCTGTTCTCTGCCATGGGAGGCTGACCCACCTGGACTATGAAGGTGAGTTTTGTCTTCATTAGGTTCTCCCAGAACCAGCCCCTGTGATAAGGATTGTAGTGTGTATAATTTACTTGGGGGATGATCTCTGGAGGCACTAACAGAGAAGCAGGGAAGTGAGACAGGGCAGGGACTAAATCCAATAATGAGTGTGTAATCAAGCCAAGTTCTCATTGTGGGCAACTGTTGAGGATCCTGCTGGAACTCAGGGAGATGGTGCAGGGTGAGGAAGCTGCTATTTCTTCATTTCTTCACTAACTCGTGTCAGTTACGGGTTTCAGGTACATCAGCTCTCTGATGCATTTGCTGTGCACATGGGCCAAACACGTTTGTCTGCTAGAAAGAAACCAAAAAACTAAAAACCCTCAGGCCAAATGCCTCAAGAGTAAAAAGCTTTCCCTGTTTATGTGAATGCCAAGGGGATGTGGGCAGGGCTGCTATGTAGTTCAGGTGATGAGTGGCACCAGCAGGAGATTCAGAGAGCGGTAGGAAAGTGAGGTCCCGGGATGAGTTCTCAGGGTATTGCTCTCCCCTGCCCCACCTCTCCTCTTGCCCTGCTTTGGCTGCACCCTGAGGAAGCCCACAGCTTGTGTCAGAGTGTCCTTCCCCCTGCAACTCCATATCTGGTTTCCAGTAACTGCTCTCTAACGTTGCCCCTTCTGCCTTGGCACACTAACAGCTCTGCGATGTCGAGAGCCCTGGGATACTGCACAATCCCGTCTTGCTTTTCCTAAATCACACCTGCACCTTTGTAAGAAGTCCCGTTACTAAACAATCCTTGATTCACCCATTAAAATACCCGCTTTGTTTCCTGCCTGATAGAAGTGATACCTTTATATCTGGGTAGTCTCATTAATACCTCACAGCAATCCAATTGTTATTATTTTTCTTATTTTGCATAACTCTGAAGTAAGTCACCTAAGGCCATGCAGCTAGGAGATAAATGAATCAACATTGAAACGCAATTTTGTTACTTAGTATCCCACATTCTCAAACTATATTATCCGTCCTTATTGTGAATAAAAAGTGTTCTTATTAACACTACATTCTTGGCTCGGTGCTAAACTCTGTTGCCCATTGTCCAGCACTTGACCAGGTCCCCGGCAGGCACTGAGCCATTTGATGCAGAGGAATGCTGAGCAGCGTGAGGCCAGGCAGGCCCAACTGGCCAGGTGACGCCTGGCCAGATGGTTCCTCCCCCCGGCGCCCCCAGAGGCCACTATTGAAAATCTGAAAGAGACAAAACGCCTGTGGAATCCTCCAAGGGAGACCAGATGCTGCTTAGGGAAAACCTGTCCACACTGCGGCATCAGGGAATGGGTGGAGCAAGAGAAGCTTCAAGAATGATGAACAGAACAAGAAACTGCCTCACTTGACAATAAAATAAATGCCCACCACCTCCTGTTTCCTCATTAATGATTATTAAAATGATCCTGGTACAAGATTAATATTAAAAACAGATGCTGAGTAATAAACTTCTCATAGCTACCTTCAAGATTTCCAGGGAGTAATAGCTGAAAGGGAAAATTGAACAAGAGGAGTCTTCCTGTGTGTTGTACTGCCTGGGTGCGTATTTCTTTCCACTGCTAGGACTTTTGTTGGCAAATAGTGCATGCTGTTGGAGCCTATCCCCCAGACCTTAAGTAGGGGCAGTAGGTCGTGTGGGATGGAGCCCTATCAAATGGGACTGGACTATGGTTTTGTCTGCTGTGACCCCGGGGGTGCCCGCCAGGATCTGTGAGCAGGCAGAGGCCGGCAGGAGCACCCTCTGCCTCCCTTTGTTCCGCCTGGCTCCAGCCTGCAGCAGCTGATCTGGTTATTATCCTCCTGAAAAGAATTTCTAGGTGGCCACAGTGACCATAAGGAGCAGAGAAACCACGAGGGCTGCAAGCCACGAAGAGCAACACATCGGCTATAGAGCACTAATCCCGCCCATAATTAGAGGATCCCTTCAGCATTGTGGTGCTCATAGAAATCTGAACTAAGGCAGAGAGGAGCCGTCTGAGGTCTGTAGGCCACCGTTTACCAAATGCGCTGTCATCAGCACAATTAGCTTATTTGGTGGGATCAACGTTTTAAAAGAAAACAGAAAGCTGTATAAGACATAGACCTGGGGCAAAACTGAATTTAAGATTTAAAGTCACCTTTGATTTCTCAGCTTCTTTCCCCCTACCACATTCTTAAAATCATGCGTTTTAATGGAAATTTAATCTGTGTGGGTCTGATTTGTTTACTTGGGACTCACCCAAATGCTGTTTTGTAAGAATGATTTAATATCTAACAGATTTGCATAACTTGGGCTATACTTTTCAGAAAGAAAAACTCATGTTGGGCCCTAAATGAGCAGAATTATCACCCTGAGACTTGCCCAGGCTTTGCGGTGGCAGTTGCTCTCGCCTACTCTGCTCTCCCCAACCTTGTCTTTGTCCCAGGCATCCCAAGGTTTCTGCTATAATAAAGAAAAGCTGTGCCTGTCATCTGAATCTAACCTTCATGGGTGCTCAGGAGCCTGTCACCTGTTCTAAAGTGCCACCTGCTATTTTAATTCACCACATGCTGCCTGTTGGCTAAGTGGAAGAAAATGAACATCTGATCACAAAGTCACTAATTATGTTTAATTACTGGCTAAAATATTAAATTAACTTTAAAAAGGAAGATAACTTTTGAAAGTGATATGAATTCACCACTGTTGTCATCTATTTAAATTCATATGTTACAAATAAATTATAGGAGAGAGGAAGATAATATATGAATCTGTATAATGATCTCAATTTTTTTTTCAAACCTATTATCTTGTTTGAATTTCCTAACGACATCATGAGGTAGATAAAGGCAGATTTTCTTAGCTTCATTTCATAGATGAGGAAACTGAAGTGTACATTTTCCACAAGCCACACCAAGCACTTGGGATTATAACCTGGATTTTTAATCACTTATTTGTGTTTATTTATGAGATGAAATCCCAAACAGGGGTTCAAGGCCTTAACTTAGAGACCCACTTGTCCAAGATTCAGTAAGATCTGCTCATGTCTGGTCTGGCAGATTAAGAAGAGAGTTGGAGAATTCTAAATGCTAATTGCCTTAGGTAAAACTGCTGTTTCCATGGTATCTGGGTGAATAAAAATGTGGAGGTAAACTTCCACTACTGACCCAGAAGGATTTTTCTGATGACAAGATTGTCACAAATCCTTTTGGAGGCTAAGAATAAAAAGTGAAGATATAAACGTGCATCCCTAGAACACTGTAATATCAACTTGAATTAATCTCTCAAGCACATATTGCAAACACAGCGAACCAGGCCAGGAAACATCATGGACAAGGGTCCTCTTCCTAACCAAGCATACCTCGTCTCGATAGATGCAAACATAAGCATGGAATTTGCAAGAACATTGGAGAGAGAAGGACTGCAAGTTTTACTTGAAGTTTTTTTTTTTTTTATTAAATAGCTTGAAGCAGATATGTAATGCGATTAGCTAGCAAGCGGGCAATTTTGAGTACTTATCAAATATTTCATTCTGATTGAGAACAAATTGGTGTTTTAACAGGATATATCCTTGAATTAGAGGTAGCATATAAGTAGTCAATTTACATTCTGTTTATTATTCCAAACCAGGAAGAAACGTGAATAAGATACATTTACCACATTTGGCTGCACCCCACAAAGGTCCCATTGAATAGCAAAAGATTTGCACATATTTAAATTAGATTTCACACAATCTGTAAAATGACAAAGTATTAGGGAGGATTAGCCTAATTAAATGAGATTGTGAGAAAGCCTCAAAGAGATCCAAAGTGCAGATACTTTCCAAGTAGGATCACAGTGAAGGCTTCCAGAATCTATTTTGCCTTTTTCTCAGCTTTCAGGGCTCAGATTACCCTGAGCGACAGTAGCACACTTGTGTATGCAGTGACATCTAGTGACAAAGAAAATAAAACCGGCTCCAAGGACACTTTCTTCTCCAGAGACTCCACAAAAACGACACAGTAGCTGTCATTACCGTAGATTCGTGCATCTATTGAGATTGCAAAACAGATACAGCAGTTTCTACACCGAATATGTTCAAAGAGGTAATACAAGAAGTATCAGTGAGGTTTGGCAAACTGCCCTGGTATCAGAATCCAAACAGGTAATTAAAACAGATTTATTTATTTTACGTGCGCCCATAGTAAAAACTGTTGTTAATGCTTTGGACACAGAGTTTGTGTGGAATGTTCTGAAGAACCACTGACATCATCCAAGAAAAGAATCCATTAAGATGAGTAGAATGTGCTGCTTGAAATTCATGTCCAAAAGGTTAGAAAATATGCATATACAAGTTACTCAGGCAAGACAAAGATTTAACTAACTCTCCAAGTTGTCTTAATCTAGCTGAAATCCACTTTAGATTAATTGGAGTAGGCCGTACTAAAATATTTCCTGTTTCATTGGGTCAGATTTTAGGATTTTAAGCAAAATGAAAAAATATATACAAAATCACAACTTTCTCTGTATAACAGGAACTTAGGGTCTTGTCTTCGTAGAGTTATAAGAAAGTGAAATCTACAGATGTTAACTAGCCACGCTGGAGGCAGGTTAATACTGTTCTGCCAAGGACTCCAGTTTTTAATCACCATCCTCACCCCATAGGACCCTTCAGGAGGCAGTGATGGTGCAACCCACACCTGGAGGTCTCACAGATTCTGGTGACCTGCAGTGAGGCCCTGGAGTCGGAATTTTGAGCAAACACCCAGGTGATTTTTATGCAGTTCTGCCATATCCTACCTTTCCTTATATATTCCAGTGCAAAAGGAAAATTACCACATGGGATATGGAGACGGTTTAAACTTTGTAAAGGTATCTACAATTGCCTGGGACTCAGTTTGTAAGTAAACCATGGACCAGTTTATCCATATGTGGCTACAATATTATTAAAAACAGTGTGATTGCCAGTATATTCTCAAAATGAATTACAAAGTGGCTGAAAAAATAACTAGTTTATTTTATTACAGTGGCTCACGCCTGTAATCCCAGCATTTTGGGAGGATGAGGTGGGTGGATCACCTGAGGTCAGGAGATCCAGACCAGCCTGGCCAACATGGTGAAACTCTGTCTCTACTGCAAATACAAAAATCAGCCAGGTGTGGCGTCAGGCACCTGTAATCCCAGCTACTGGTGAGGCTGAGACAGGAGAATCGCTTGAATCCAGGAGGCAGAGGTTGCAGTGAGCCAAGATCTCGCCACTGCACTCTAGCCTGGGTGACAGAGCGAGACTCCATCTCAAAAACAGGAACAACAACAAAAACTGGTTTTCTTTTTTCCTCCCTCCCTCCATTCCTCCCTCCATTCCTCCCTCCCTCGATTCCTTCCTCTCTCCCTTCCTCTTTCCATTCCTTTCCCTCCCACCCTCCCTTCCTTTCTTCCCTCTTTCCTTCCTTCCTTCCCTTCCCTCGCTCCCTTCCTTCTCTCCCTCCCTCCCTCCCTTCCCTCCCCCCTCCTTCCTTCTCTCCCTTCCTTCTTTATCTCTCTCTCTTTTCTCTTTCTTTCTTTCTTTCTTTCTTTCTTTCTTTCTTTCTTTCTTTCTTTCTTTCTTTCTTTCTTTCTTTCTTTCTCTTTCTTTCTTTCTTTCTCTTTCTTTCTCTCTCTCTCTCTTTCTTTCTCTGTCTCTCCCTCATCTTTCTTTTCTTCTTTCTTTTTTCTTTTTTTACAATAATTGTCATTTCTATATTCAGGGCTCTCTTTCTTTTTCCGCATGGAAAAATTAAGTCTATAAGCAATAAATTCCTTTAAACAAATTAGGCTTAAAGGCGTATCTTTAAAATACTAGCTATACAGCATGGCTTAGCCCTGATGAAGGCATTCTGAGTTTTTCTGAACTACTGCTTGTGAATTAAATGATTGAAAATTTAGTAATTGCTGATACAGCAAGGGAGTTTGCATGTAAAGAATTCTCATAGTAAATCCTGTAGTCAAGTTGTACAAAGAAATAACCAACACATTTGTAAAAATACCACATTATCACAAAGTAAATTATTAGTTGATTATTCGCCTTATACAAATTTTTATACATATATATGGTTTATTTAAAGCTGGCAATTCATGTGGACATTTATGATAAAAACTATGTTTCTGTTGCATTTAGATATTCACTTACGCTCTGTCTTAGAATTTAGATTTCAAGGCTTGCTGTTTTTGTTTGAATTTAGTTGTTTTTTTTTTTTTTCCTCATTTGTATTTGTTTCCAAATGTCTTTCCTTTGAGGTTCTGAACACACACTAACTTTGCCAGGTGACTTTTTCACCTATAATTCTACTGTCTGAAAGACCTGGGAAAAGTTCTTTGAAACTGATTTTCTACTGAATGGAGATTTGAGCTGAGGTCTGCAGAGCCTCAGGGATCTGGGACCCACTTTAGGTATTGCCGGGAGTAGGGGGTGGGTAGAAGGAGTTTGGGGTTGCCTCAGAGTCCCCTCAAGCAGAGTCTTGGAATTTCATTTATGAATTTTGACTAAAAAAAATTTCTTCCACTTTAACTACATTTGCAAAATACTAATTTGGAGATTTCCTTGAAAAATTATCACCCCTCCCACTACCCTCCACTACTTCATTTCCCTTTTATTAACTCATTGGTTTAGTTTTGTTCCGGGACCAATTGTTGAAAGCTTTCACAGATCCACAGTTCCAGACACTGTGTGTAGAGACTGGAGCGACTTAACCCATAATGTCCTATGCTCAGCTGAGACCCAGTAATGCCTGTTCTCAGCTGCGAGGCTTGATTGTCTCCACTCTGTGGTTTCCATATGGGTTACTGGGACCTCCTATTTTATTTTATTTTATTTTGAAGGCAAGCTGCTTAAATGATAGCACGCCATTCACTCCACTCCTTATGTGTAACCCTGCAACAAGAAAGTGCTGTTAAAACATTGTTTAAATCATGCACTTTCCCTCCTCAAAAATTCTTATTGGCTTCTTAGTTAGAAATTCAAACTCCTTCATAATTTGACAATTATTTAGGTCTCCATTAGCATTTTTCACTCTATCCTGACATCCACCTTGCCCTTAATTTACATCAGACTGTTTGTGATCCAATCATTTATTTTTACATCTCTGCACTTGGTTGCATCTTGTCTTTTAACTGGGCTTCCCACTGTCCATGCAAATCTCTTTGTAAAACTTTCACTTTTGCCTCAAAACCCACTCAAGTGGCACCTGCTCCGTATAGCATCTCCTCCAGCATCTCATATCCTCCCCAAGTTTAATCTTCTCTTGCCCAAATGTTCAGCTCTCCTCTACCTCCCTGGTTACTCTGTCCTCCAGCGCCGTTTCCCCCACCTCTGATATCACAGTCCCCCAGGGCTCTGTCCTCAGCCTCTTCTTTCTCTCCCTTGCTCATCTCACCCAGTCCCATGTATTTAAATACCCACATTTTCATTTCCAGCTGAAACCTCTCTCTCCTTGACATCTTCACTAAGAGATTTAACAGACATTTCACATTTCACATGTCCAAAAATAGACCTGATCATCCTTACTCCACTTGCTCCCTCCTAATTTTCCCATCTCATTGATGACTTGATCGCTCCCTTGAAGGGATAAAACCCTTGAAGAGTAAATACCTCGAACGCCCTCCTTCTCTCACCATGTCCAGTCTGTAAGAAAACCATGGTGCTTTCCATTTCAAAATATTCAGTATCCATCATTTTTCATGACCTCTGCTGTCACCTCCCCGGTCCAGGCCCCGTCTTTCTCACCTGGATCATTGTAATAGGTTTCTAAGTGGTCTTCATTTCCTCCCTTATTCTCCTTTAGTGTACCCCTAGCCAAGCAGGCAGAGAGATCCATTTAACATATGAGTTCAATCATATAGCTTTTCTTCTTAAAAGTCCACAGTAATTCTTCATTTTACTCAGAATAAAGGCCATTATCCTTGGGCCTCAGGACCTCAGGGCTCCATGTAGCCTGGTGCACTTCTATGACATCCTCTATCCCCTACTCTCTGCTGTAGCCAAACTGGCCCCCTTGCTCTGTTGCAAATATTCCAGGCATTCTCCCACTAAGGACTTTTGCACTAGTTCTGTTTGCCTAGAATACTTTTTCTCACAAACGACCACTTGGATAGCTCCTCACCTCCATGGCTTCACTCAGATATCACTTCCTCTGTGAGGCTTGCTCAGATCACCCTATGTAGCACCACAAGTTGCCACCACCTACAACACAGCCCTCCTGATCCTCTCTTGTATATACAAGCATGGGGACAAGGAGCTCTGCCTATGTGTGGAATGGTTGCGTTCTGTGTTCCCATCTTAGTTCCTCATGTGAAGATGAATTTCCCCACTAGCCTCTCTCACAACATTAAAAAAAAAATAAGGGGCTGGGCGCAGTGGCTCATGCCTGTAATCCCAGCACTTTGGGAGGCCGAGGTGGGGAGATCACAAGGTCAGGAGATCGAGACCATCCTGGTGAACATGGTGAAACCCCATCTCTACTAAAAATACAAAAATTATCTGGCTATGGTGGCACATGCCTGTAATCCCAGCTACTCAGGAGGTTGAGGCAGGAGAATCACTTGAACCTGGGAGACAGAGATTGCAGTGAGCCGAGATGGTGCCACAGCACTCCAGCGTGGTGACAGAGTGATACTCTGTGCCAAAAAAAAAAAAAAAAAAAAAAGAAAAGTACACCAAATATCATAGCATTATTGTTCATAAAATTAATATAGTACTTGGTAGGTATTATGGACTCAGTTATTCATTTTTATTCAATTCAAAAAATCTTTGTGAGTTGCTTGTTTGATATTCAGAGTCTGTTTTTCTTTAGGAACATTGGAAGCAGTAGTTAAGATTCTATTGTAGTTTAGTAACAAGAGTACTAGCTTTATAGTCAGTCTGCCCCTCCAATAACTATGTGTCAGATACTGTTTTAAGCTTTTCATATATTATTTAATCCTCAGAGCAACACTGTGAGGAAGTTATGGTTCTGTATTCATTTTGGAGATGAGGAAACTAAGGCATAGAGAAGTTAGGTAACTTATGTAAGTTACATGATGTGTAATAAAGGTGTTAGGATTCAAACTCAGACAGGATAGTTTCATAGTCATGCTCTTATCCTCTCTGCCACAGGCCTCTTAGCTTTGATGTGTAACTTAAACTCCTAACCCCTAGCTTCTTTATCAGCAAAATGAGAATAATCTTCCCAATGTTACTTTCAGTTTTAAATGAAGATATGTATTGGAAAATGTTTTGCACACTTTAAAACAGTGTATAACTATTGCTTTAATGCATTCCTCCATTTCTTCCATTTGTTCAAGCATATTAATTGAACACTTTAATTACATCAGATGAAATAAGATTGAATTCTTGCTTTCAAAAAGCATGCTGTCTATTAAAGAGACAGATAATTAAACAACTAGTTACACTGCAGAGTGATAAACTTTCTATAGTAAGAAAATGGTAGAGATGTTTGGAGGTTTGGGCCTAACTCCATTATTGAACCTAGACAGAGAAATATAATTAAAATAATTCTAAAATGTATTTTATAAATAACAAAATATATTTAAAATTATTTAGCTATAAGATGAATGGTTTGTTAGTAGTTTCTATTTGGGTTCCCATCTTCTTACAGGACCTATATTTTGAAACACAAAGAAATCTGTGGGTTGACTTAATTGGAAAATTTCCCAAGTCAGTGTAATTCACAAGTGAGCCTCTCAGAGGCCAAAAGAACATCCCCAAAGAAAATAACTCAAATTATTCTGAAGGTTTAGTCTTCACCTTTGTACTATGTACATGACATATAATGTTTATCGGCTCCACTTTGATCTACTTTATTCCTGTTTTTTTAAAACACATTCTCGCTTTAAGATAATTTGGTTTACTGATACATTTCCTATGCACTGTGTACATAACTGAGCACCGGTTTAAATTATTCTATTTAGTGGGATGCATCCTGGAGCCCTGAAATGGATCATTTGATGGGATTGCTAGAATGTTTGCTTCCACTGAACATTTTCAACTTAAGCCCTTAGAAGAAAAACGTTTTTATAACAAAGTAATCTAAGGTAATTGTAATTTTATTTGATTGACTGTGTTTGGTCCAAATAAAATTGGTCTGGTGTTCTATCAACCATCAAGTAAAATAGGGAGGATAAAACTATTCTTCTTATAATAAAATAAAAGCATGTGCAAAGAGAAATGCTGATGTAGGGACTATAAAAGGCATTTCAAAAAAAATGATAGAAATACTGAGTTGCTGAAAAAGCATTTCTTATGTTTGCATTATCAGGCTAGTCATTTGAGCTTTTCGGAGTAGATATATCTTAGAAGCCACAGTCACATTGTCAGGGATCCTGGGGCGGCTGCCTTTAAAGATTGAAAAATTCAATAGGAAATAATTGCTTCAAAAAATTCTGTATGCCATTCAACCCAATAGGATCCCTGGCCAAATTCTTCTTCTTGGAACTTTCTTGGAAATGGATGAAGGCAGAGGATGAATAGCATTGATCTTTGCTTCCTGCTCCAGGTATGAACGGCAAGAGCAGTCTTGAAGCGCAGAGGAAGTTGTAGGGCATCTGTGAAGGGGGAGTGTGGAAAGGGGAATGGTGGGTGTACAATCAGTCCCCTCCTCTGTAGACTCAGCAGATAACTGAGAAATGCTCAAACTGGTTCGGGGGTGTCTTCTGTTTAGATCGTTCAGTGGGGAGACCCCTCAGGGGGTCTGTCAGATTTTCATTGTGATTTTAATAATGCACTAGAATGATAACTTGGACAAATCTTGAGGAATACCTGCGTTTAACAGAATGTGTATATTTACACAGAGAGACGCCCATGCTGCAAAGTTTCTTATGACTGCACCTGCAGGGTTGTTTATATTTGTAGATCTTCTTAATGGCAAATTAAACTGAACCAATGGCAAGCAGTGAAGCACACAACAAAAGCAAAAATAAACAAATAGAACTGCATCAAACCAAAACGCTTCTCCGCAGCAAAAGAAACAATTAACAGAGTGACAGAATGATCTACAAAATGGGAGAAAATATTTGCAAAATAGACATAGGATAAGGGTTCATCTTCAAAATATATGGGGAACTCAAACAACTCAATATCAAGGAAACTACCCAATTAAAAATGGAAAAAAGGTCCTGAACAGATATTTCTCAGAAGAAGACAAGCAAATGACCAACAGGTATATGAAAAAATGTGCAATATGATTTAGTAGTCATCAGAGAAATTCAGATTAAATGCACAGTGAGATATGACTTTACACTGTTAGAAGGGCTATGATCAAAAAGACAAAACATAGACTGGGCGCAGTGGCTCATGCCTATAATCCCAGCACTTTGGGAGGCCAAGGCGGTGGATCACCGGAGGTCAGGAGTCTGAGACCAGCCTGGCTAACATGGCAAAACTCCAACTCTACTAAAATTACAACAATTAGTCAGGCGTGGTGGTACACTTCTGTAATCCCAACTACTCCAGAGGCTGATACAGGAGAATGGCTTGAACCTGGGAGGTAGAGGCTGCAGTGAGCCGAGATCGTGCCACCACACTACAGCCTGGGCAACAGTGTGGAGAAAAGGGAATGCTTGCACATTGTTGGTAGGAATCTAAATTAGTACAACTATTATGGAAGACAGATTGGCAGTTTCTCAAAAAATTTAAAATCGAACTACCATATGATCCAGCAATCCAATTCTGGGTGTATATCCAACACAAATGAAATCATTATGTTGAGGAAACACCTGCTGCCCCGTGTTCATTGCAGCATTATTCACAATAACCAAGACAACAGTTCAATCTAAGTGTTCATTGAGAAACAAGTGAATAGATTCATGCAATGGATAATATTATTCAACCTTTAAAGAGAATGAAATTCTGACATTTGTGACAACATGGATAAACATGGAGAACACTATTAACAAAATAAGCCGGGCACCGAAAGCCAAATACTGCTTAATCTCACATGTGGGATATTTAAAAGTTGAAGAGTAGAATGGTGGTTGCCAGGGGCTGGAGGAGGGATGGTGTCAAATGTTGGTCGAAGGGTACAAAATTTTAGTTGTGCAGTATAAATAAGTTCTGGAGATCTATTGTACAGCGTGGTGACTATAGTTAATAATAATGTAATAATAATGTATAAAATATTATGTACTTGAAAATTGCCAAGATAGTACATCTAAACGTTCTCACCACTCACACAAAGATAACTATGTGAGGTGACATGATAGACATGTTAATCAGGTGACAGATTAATAGATTGATGGTGGCAATCATTTTGCAATGTATGATGTATCAAAACTATCACATTGTACACTGTAAATAGATGCAATTCTTATTCATCAATTATATCTGAAAAATGTGGAAAAAATAAATTAAAGAGTAGTAAGCAAAGAAGTAAAGATCATTCATTACTTTAATGTTGCCATACTTGAAGGTGAGACTGAAGTTTCACACCGTGTGGGGCAGACATGAAACATTTGTACCTACATTTTTGGTATACAATCAGGAAGTGCGAAACACAGAAGAGGGGATTGTGTAGATATTCCTGATACATGTCATCTACATAAACTATTGTTTTATTCAAATTAAGTTAAATTAGCAACATTTCTATCAATTTCCTTAAAACAGTTCAAAACCCACTTTTTTGAGTAGCCTTTCTGTATTGCATTAATTCAAAGTTCATGATGTCCTTAATTTCATCTTTAATGTCTAATGCCATTATAACTGTATAGTAATAGGATTAATTATATCAACAGGCATCTTCACATAAAAGTTTTCCCCTTCATATCTGGTGTCTTAACAGGCTTTCCCGGGCATCTTGCAATGCACTGAATCATCCATTAAAGAGTCTGGGGGATTCTAGTTAGCATATTTCATGCATGTATTTGACTTCCTTTAATGGCAGAAACTACGAGTTGATATATCACTGATAATTAAAATCCATTCAGGGTCAAATCCAATGAATACAATAAATCAGCAACCTGTGTATATATTTATAAATAAATAAATGTATAAATTTATAAATAAATATGACCTGATTTGTAGGACAAAATGGATAATTTAATATAGCAATCTAATTTCACTTTATTTGAAAACCCTACAAAAGCCTAAAATGTATTTAATTTAAGATCAAATTTGCTCAAAAAGGAGAATAAAATTTATTCTGTAATGATATATATCTGCCTATCTATCTAGCCACCACAAAATGAATTCACTCAGGAAAAATATTACCTTGGAATGCAATGTTAGATAGTTGGAGAAAGTGCCTTGACTTTTTGGATTGAGTGTAAAATGTTATATTAAGAAAGAAGCAAGATGAGGTTACACACAGAGAAGGTAAACGATTTTAAATCAATGTTTTTAACCTTTAGTCACTGGTTTTGAAGAAGTGTCCAGACTGTTTTTCTAAGATGTTTGAAACATAGTTTGATATGTTAAATTTATGAACAATGTATCTCAATCAATATTTATAACTCTGGGGAATAAATTTGTCCAATTTATAATAGTTTTATTCATTATATTATATGTTGATGAATAGAGAAGTGAAACTTTGTCCTCAGTTAACAAATTGGATATTGAAAACATATCATACTGATAATAATGTTAAAATATAGCCTTGAAATGATGTCATATATTTTAATATATAGTAATACCAACAATTATAATGGTGAAAATGAGCTTAACCTATTTGCTCATTTCCTTTGCAGCGGGCAAAGGGGTCAAGAATCCCCAAAATGTCTTAAGCAGCAATAATATCTCTGTAATGGGAGCAGAAGCTCCAAAACAACCTGTTTTGAAGGACAGCCTTCCTGGGTCCATATTAACTCTGTTGTTTGATTATAAAAAATTAGAGTCATATCACTTTCTAGTTATATTTCATGGGAAGTTTCTACATATTTATATCTTGATTACACTTACCATCATGCCAATTTATTCAACTTCCTTTTCCTATTTCTGGGTCAGGGGCTCCTCTTGAAGAATCTTTTGAATCCTCCAACCCTGATCCAAAATAACTTGTACTGTACTCTGCTATACATGAAGATACTTGTGCTATTCTGAGAGCACATTTTAATCAGATGTTAATTCATTGCTTTCCACTTGTGGCCTTATCATACAAAGATGAGCTTTGGTTTATTTTGTTTTCTGATCATCCACGTTCTATGTCTTATTCAGCAGACCTGGAGAGGCAGTAAAGTTCCCACGCTGTGCTTTCTTTCTGGGAGCCCCCTGACCTCCTCAGCTTTTGGTTCAGATGAATACTTCTTTACTGTGACTGAATGTCACCATTCCTACACTCAACTGTTCCATACTTTGTACTTGATAGGAGTTTGTTCCCAACTGTAACACAAATAGTAATATAAGGGGGTTTCTGCTGAGGGAAGAGGTCATATGCTCTCTCTGAAGTCTGGGAGTGGTGAGGAGAGAACAGCTGCTTGGGAAGAGCTTTCACAATAATCCCTGGACGGCAATGCCAGGAGCTGTCTGGTGTCCCATTGGCCATCAGCACAGTCTTTAATGTTATCAATGGCCTTGATTTCTTGGGACATTTTTTCATATATATTTTGAAATATTTCAAAAGTATACAAAATTACAGAAGATAGTACAATGATGTTTTGTAAATCCACTATTCACATTCAAACATTATTAACAAGTGGTACGTTTATTTTATTTATAACCAAATATATTTTAAATCAATGTTTATTCACCATGGCATTTCTAAAATTATGAACTTTGTAAAAAGACATTACCCATGCACAATCCATCATGCCTAATGAAACTACCAATTACTGTCTTTGTTGGTATTATCTAATACCCAAAACATATTTACTTTTTCCTTACAGTCTCAAAAAATGTCATTTTGCCCTCTGTGTGATTATATCAGGATCCAAACAGGGTTTATACATGATATCTGGTTGTTTATTCATCTAGAGCAGTACTCAACTTTTTTTTTTTTTTTTTTTTTTTTAATACCAATGGCTTGCAGACACTGTAATTCCCGTATAGATTTTAACATTCTGGAATTGTCTCTTTACTTGCTTATGGGTTGTCTATGTTTCTCCATTCCCTGTGTTTTCTATGAAGATATAATGCTATGTACTAGCTCTAGAGGTTTGATTAGATTTAGGTCTAAATTGTTTTTTGCAAAAACTCTTTCATTGCTGTTGTCGTGCGCTTCATCAACATGAAGCACATCAGAAGGCACTCATATTGCTTGTCACACATCTGGTGATGCTAAATGGGTGAACACATTGCTATGTTTGTCATCTCTTCAAGGACTTTGCAGTAGACGGTGCTTTTTTAGGCTGAAGATACTAGATGCAGTATAACTGCATTTTCCCGATGTATTATTTGCATTCTGCTCTTCATAAACTGGTCTTTTTCTTTCAATATATTCAATATTTTACCCGGCATAAAGTGACCGTCTCACCTGATAGGTGCCAGCTAGCCCTTTACAATAGATTTTAGTTAAGTACACTGCATTTCACAGAAAAGAGCTGAGATTCAGTTGCATGATTATAGTTAGCCCAATACTCTAAGGGGATACAGATAATACTCTGTAATATTCATTAAAACTGTGATGGCAGCTGCTCACTCTCAGTGAACAATTCTGCTCAGCATAATTGAAATTCTGTAAAATAGCAGGACTGCATTGAATTAACCCTGAGTCATGAGTTTCCATCTCATTTCACTTACATGAAAAAAGAAAGCATGTTTCGTACATTCATCAGGAAAGACATTACTATGGGATTAGGACTGAGCTAGAAGAGGCTAAATGAATGTTTATCACCAACAAAGTAGTTATACTCTCTGTTTTAGCATGTTCTAGGGCAAAATTTTACTGATAAACTTGTTTTGTTTCAGAGCTGAGAAACCAAGATTTTAGATGCCCTAATGGATATAATTATTCTAATGAATATAAAAGATTTGGGCAAAATTTCAGTTACAACAAATTGAATTTTCAGTTTCCAATTATGATAGTTTCACTAGAGATGAATTAGAGGATGTAGGTCACCGTGGCTCAAATAGAATTTTGCTGATAAATCCCCTTTTACCTTTCTATTAGTTTATTGGTTTGTTTAGTTATCAGTGAATACTCTTAAAAATTTAGCTCCTTGAATCACCAGTAGCAACATTCCTAGAGCTTATTAGAAATGCTAAAACCTGGGCCCCACCTTAGACCTACTGACTCAGAATCTCTGGGGCCACCCCAGAGACTTTGAGCAAGCCCTCCAGATGATTCTTATACACACGAAAGTTTAAGAAGCGTGGCTTTAAATAACAGCACACATGGATGTGCATTCTGAGAGTGATTAAGGTGACTGAGGGAAGGCACACAAAAGGATTCCTGGCAAATTAGAAGGATCCTTGTGACCTGATGACCATAATAATCCATCTGGAACCTCTTTGCTTGATAGATTACATGTTGAGGAGCAGAGTCCCACTAGGGCATTGATCAATGGTTCTCTTTTGGTCCTCATTCTCTAAGTTTGGCACTAAAAATCCTATGTCCCTGGAAATCTCTCAGTTCCAGGCAAAGTAAGGTCATTGGTCACTCTAACCATCATGTGGTCAGCAAGCCAATGTCCCAATAAATGAAACAAGGGCTCTTAGCATCTCCTGCTTCCTCCCTGATATTATGATGTTGGCTTTGTGAAATATCACAAGGAAACTGGGTTGCCAAATGAAAGTTTTATATGGAAAATGTGGTAACTTCCAGCTTACTATGTAAACAACTTTAGGCTCATTTCACTAATTTTTGTATTCAGTAATGGTTAAGAATATGACTGCCCCAGGCTTCAGCATTAGAATTTTATTTCTTTTATTTTCTAGCTGTGTGGACTTTGACAGACAAACCAACATCCTCGTGTCCCTGTTTCTTCATCTGTGGAATGGGAATACTAAAGTATCCATTCACAATGTTATTGGAGTATAAAATGAATTCCATGTTTAGAACAGTCCTGGTAGACAATTAATTTTACATATTATTACTAGTAACCAGGGAACTAATATTGTACACTCATCAACTTTGAAAGTGACATGTAGCACTGAGACATCTTGATGATTTCGTTTAGTTTGAGAATCAAAGAGACACTTTTGTCAAGAGAGCAAGTATGTTCAATTTGCATTTCATGTCCAACCAATTGGTAGTGGCCAGCTGGAATACAATGTTCAGAAGGAATATGAAGCTGCATCTGATAGTGTCAGGAAAGAATAATGCTTTTGATTCATGCTGCATCTGTGAAATGGTGTGCAGAAGAAATGTTATGTAATTGTCAATGTTATGGTCAAGTGTCAAGGAAAACTTGGCAGAATTTCTAGACATGTAGATTTTAAGAGCTGTTCTATGTCATATCATAGCTGTATATTATAGTTTTTCAGAGAGATATACCAGACTGGTTCCATGAATATATATTTGATATTATATTATTAAAATTATGTTTGCATTTTCCATACTCATACATTTAGGTGAAATGAATCATGAGCTTATGCATATTATAACCAAAATTCATTTTGTACTTCTCAATTATTGAGTCAAACATACAGGGATGTGTAGATTTTGGTTGTGATTATATGAAATATACACATACGTACATACATATTTTGAAAGAGTTGACATGATTAAAATAATTGATAATTGTATTTGTTTAAAATCATTGATTCACACTGCAATCTTATCCATTTATAGCTAGGAGTTCTTTATTATGCATGCAGTAGTGGAAAAAATAAACATAGTTCATACTTTCATGGAAATAAGGGTCTAATGTAAAAGCTTGACAACAAATAAAATGTCATACTGATAGCTATCTAATGACAATCAGAATTGATTATTGTGGGAGGACAATTCTCTATTGGTCTCTTGTGTTTCTGCATGCCTTGTGAGCAAGGGCACTGACTGCCCTTTTCCCTGGACTATCTCTTCAAGATTGTTTGTACAGTGAACAGCTTTGGGAGGTAGTGTCTCCCTCTAGACAAAAGCACAGGCACACTGTCCAGTGTAATAAAGAGAACATCTCCTGGAAGAAAGAGCAAGTGAGGCTTTGTCCACTATAAAACGTTCAGGTTCCCTAAGCTCAGGGCTCCCTATAACGCAGCACACTGAGTGTTTGTTTGGATGTCATCTGGCTCTCTTTGTATCTCCCCATGGGAGCTGGGATTCAGAAAAACCATGCGAAAATACTAATATTCTGGCTATTGCTATGACTGTGAGTAAAAATTTGTTCTTTAGCTCTCACCCAGGAGTAGATTGTAAAATCTTCTATCAGCATCCATAACACTGTTGTACACTAAATTATTTGCTTCCATCTAGGACAAAATCTGATTTTTACCTTGAGTTTAATGGACATTCTCTCTCTCTCTCTCTCTCTCCCTCTCTCTCTCAGTAACAAGATTAAATGTGGGATAATTTCCGCACAAGAGCTTGTAAACGTTATACATTTCACTTATAATATGAAATTCATATTTCTGAGAAAGATAATTGTTATTTGCAAGTAAATTACATCTTGGTGTGATTCACTTTCAAATAACACTTAACAGAAAGACATTTTTTATTCCTACAAGTATCTTCAATAAAAGATTAAAAAGATGAGCAAATATATGTAGAGCTTCAAGAAGTTTCAGGCCTATAGAGAAGAATTTGACCACAAAAGTTCTGGAACATCTATAGTTAATGGAAAAATAACTGAGCAGCCATTCTCTGCTGTTCCTGATTTTAATGAGGATGCCTCTGGTGTTTCACTGTTATATATTGAACTTGCTCTATAATTTAGATTTATATTTTTAATCAAGTTGAAAAAGAACCATTCTAGTTGCTAGTTTGCTGTTATTAAAATGGATATTAAAGCTTGTTAAATATATTTCCAGCAGCTATTGTGGTGGCCTCTTTCCTTCTATCACTTAACAATATAATACATTATGCTAATATATTTTTTCGAATATTAAAACTTCTTTGCATTTCCAGTTGTCGCTGCAAACCATTATCATATTCTGTTGAATTAAATTTACAACTTTTTTCCAGTATTTTACATTTATTCCTATACTCCTTTGTAGACTCCATCATGAAAAATGAAACGTTTGTTTATACTTCCTCTCAATTTGACCTCCTCATTTCTGTTTGTTAATTTTTTTATTTTTTATTCTCCAAGTAGTTACTTTAGTAATTGTACAACTATGGAAAGTCAAAAAAAGAACTAAATTTAGAGTCAGGAGAACAAGGCTGTAAATAGAGAAAGATGCTCTCTGTTTGTGACCTGCATTTAAATTAACTTCTTCTAAAATATATATTCTTTTCTTTTGTATTCTACAGTTGTACTTTGAAGACTCTAGGTATGTCTTGGAATCCTCTGTGGTTTATTTTCAAATGTATCAGATACTTTTATGTCAGCTTTTAAGCTTCACTCATGTTTTAAATTTGGTCTTTTATTTCTTTAGATACAAATACTTCGCATTCTGTATTTTACATTTGGTAAATCCAACTTCTGCCTTCTTTGTGGGTCTGACACTAAAGCTGTCTTGATATCTCTTTCTCACAGGATATTGCTCCCATGGATGCTTTAGGATGGTGTGTATATGTGTGTGTATTGGGATGGTGTGTGTATGTGTGTTTGTATGTGTGTGTGTGTGAGAGAGAGAGAGATGGAGAGAGAGAATAAATACTGAAAATTTCCCTGTGGAAATTCTTTGAGGAAATATTTACGCTTACTTCTTCAGCGCTTGGGGGCATCAAGTATCCATAAGTCCTTAAAATTATTATTCTTGGCTGGGCATGGTGGCTCACATCTGTAATCCACAGATGTGTCCCAAATCCACAGGCTTTGGGAGACTGAGGCAGGAGGATTGCTTCACTTGGGCCCAGGAGTTTGAGACCAACCTAAGCAACATAGTGAGACCCGGTCTCTACACATACACACAAACACATACACAAATAGCCTGGCATGGTGGTGCATGCCTGTAGTACCAGTTACTCAGAAGGCTGAGGTGGTAAGACAGCTTGAGCATAGAAGTTCAAGGCTGCAGTGAATTGTAACAGTGCCACTGCACTCCGGCCAAAAACAAAACAAGAACATATTTAAGTGTGTGTGTGTGTTTGTGTCTGTGTATGTGTATAGTGATTTCAAGACTATTCCTTTTAATGTCATTGCAGAGCTCTTGGTCACTCACTTTTCCTCCTCCATCTTGCCATACAATTGCATTTGTGATTGGTGGTGGTAGTTTGTTTTTTACATGTACGTGTCTTTCTTTCTATACACCTTCTCTGCCACTTCACACTAAAAGATGTGACTCAAGATGCAACAAATCTTGCCGCTTCTTACAGAAGAGGGGGCTTTAGTATGGACTTTCTGTCCGGAGGTACCACTTTTAGGTAACCATTTTGTGTAGATCTAGTTTTCAACTCTTGGCTTTTTTTCTAAACCAGATTTCTTTTTCATTGAACTTTTCAACCCTTCTTTCATAAACCATGGTCTGAGATTTTGCTGCTTACTAACTTCTTCGAGGGTTTGTAGTTTTCTAGAATATTATCATCATCATCATTATTATTTTTATGTTTATTTCAGGAAATTGAGAGGGGCAGAGATGCCTTCAACAAAGGATCTTTAGCTGAAATTTGGCTTAGATAAGCTTCATCAGACAATAATACAAATCTCTGAGCTCAGAATTGAAATTGAATGAGAGAATGTTGGAAGTTATATAGAGTAGTACTCAGTTTAACTTTCCAATGAGTCATTGTATTATTCTACATCAACTACTCCCTAGGGTTTCAATACTATCTAAATCACATCTTTCAATCTCTCGGCAGATCTGCGATTCTGTGACAATTTATAATGATCATGCAAATAAGTTTATTAATTGTAATAGCTATTATGCCAGCAAACCAAATTCAGATGATGTTTGGAAGCTTCTGATCATTTGAATGTAAAAATGGTGGATTCGACAGTTTTGTAATATTTGAATTTATTGAATGGCTACAGCATGGACAATGTGGGTGGTAAAGACATAGCTCGTGGGAAAAGCACAGTCTACCAGCTTTTCTGTATCTCTGGGAATTCCAAATTTCAAAATATTTTGTTATTTAGATGAAAAAATTAAGCATTGATTATGCTAATATTGAATATGAATTATAAATGGCTTTGGATAATTTTGAGTTTCTTAAAATAATTGAACTATTTAAATTTGTGCCCATATTGAGTTTTGTAAACTCCCCACCTCTCATAATAAAATTAAGTACCTAAAGTTCTGTAATTACAGGTATTCAGACAGATAACTGAGCCTGGATCACTCAACCCGGTTTTCAGCATGCAATTGCATCTTTCATTCATCACAGTTCATAGGCACAAGCAAGCTCAATACAAAAGCCACCCTGCATTACTGTCTATTCAGTTTTCTCTCTCCTGGTGTTGTTAAAGATATCCCTTTATCCTGACCTGCAATTAAAAGACAGAAGGATTCAGAGAACAAGAGTAAATTAAAACAGGGTCATCATGGGAGTAATTAAATCCTCTGTATGTTAGAGGACCAATCATAAATTCTGGTTTCGCCCCCATAGAATGAATTGTGGTTTTCATTAAACAGAGTGCAGAAATCATCTTCTGAGGGACCCTTTCACCTATTTTCTGCTTCAGAATGTCTATCTGAATGCTGTATATCCTTAAGCTAATGGGTTCTCCTGTGTGATACTGGATTTATGAATGTGAATGCCAAGATGAAAAATAAGTTTGGACTAAGTGAATCAGTACCATATGGGTGTTCAGACAAGAAACAAACTCTAAGTTTCTAAATTCTATGTATGTTCTTCCAGTGCTCTCATTGCGAAGTATTGGCTAAGTCACCTCATTATACTGTGCCTCAGTGTCCCTGAAGTCTTCATGTGATCTTTTCTGTCTTCTGAGGTGATACATCTTGAACTTTGAACTTTAGTGTGCACACAGATCACCTGAGGATCTTGCTAAAATGATGATTGTGATTCAGTCGATTTTGGGGTGGACCTGAGATTCTAAATTGACTCACTAACTTCCAGAGGATACTAATGCTGTGGTGTTCAGGTCCCACTTTAAGTAATAAGATTTTAGAGCTGTATGTCCAGTATGGTAGCCACTGCCTCACATGTAACTATTGACTGCTGTAAATATGGCTAGTGAGATAAAGAAATATGTTTTACATTTAATTTAAATTTAATTTAAATTTTAAAACAATACTTGATTCTATTATCAGAAAACTTTTATGTTTAAAACCACTTGGATATGTGGATCTATCTTTTCAACCGTATACTTTATGATGTATAAATACAGATCAAGTAGTATTGATAAAAATTTAATATCTGAATAGATATGTGCTGTAATCATAAATTATGTAACAGGTTTAGAATACTTAGTACAAAAAAAGAATGAAATATGTCATCAATATTTTCCATTGATAACATGTTGTAATGGTATTTTGAGTATACTGAGTTAAGCATATTATTAAATTAGTTTTGTCTGTTTCTTCTTACATTTCAAAATGTAGCTACTAAAAGTTTAAATATATATATAGTCACATTGTGTTTTCATTGGATAATATTGTTCTAGAGGGTTGTCCTCAGCCCTTAATTCTACCACAAGATCAGGTCCCTAAAACCTGCAGAAACAGTCCTCAAAAAGTGTGTCTTCTTTTCTTGTTCCCTTAATCTATTTTCCCTTTCTCCCAGCACATTTTTGCTTCTGTCTTCCCCTGTATTCTCTCTCTCTCTTTCTCAATAACTGCATATCATCCTGGACTCTTCTTTCTCAGTCATCTTTTCAGCCAGTAGATTTCATCTCATTAATTTCTCTTGTCCCATACCTACCTCCATCGCCTGCATTTAGGTCCTCATTAGTTTCTCATTCCCCTGGGCTTTCTTCTCACTCCATTCATCTCCTGGCCTGGTCTGTCTTTTTTGCTAGTACTTGAGTAAGTAAAAAACAAAAATCCTAATTATTTTATTTCTCTTTTTAACACCCTCCAATAAATTCACATATGCTTTCTGGAGGAAATTCAAATTCTAGATCAACATAAGAGGCCCGAAATGTTCCATCTCTGCTTTCTTTCCAGACTCTGTCCTCTTCTCCACCCCCTACCACATATCTCATATCCAGCCACACTGAATGACTTGTAGCATCCATCGTGTGACATGGGATGTCTGGTTTGGTGTCTTCACACATGTCTATTCCTGGTATATTCTTTCGCTTGTGAAATCCTACTCATCTGTCGACACTCAGCCCATGTCACTTTCTCTACATCTGCTTTTCATGTTGATTTAAATGCCCCTCATTTGTGCATTTCTCTCACTGTAACCTGTACATAATTTTGTTTCTTCCAACTGTTATTTTTAACTCTATTCTATTGGAAACAATGCTGAAATAATTTACTATTTTGATATGACTAACCTTTAGATATTTGGAGTTACCTCTCTGACTTCCTTGGCTCATTTATTTTCCAGAATTAACAGAATCCTAGAGCTTTCTAAGGACTCATAGAATTAAGAATACTTTCCCTCCTTGATCAAGACCATACTTTCATATTTCCTCTTGTCAGTAAGATTAAAATTACAGACCTCAAAGGCAGAGCCCACCATAGAAAATACAATGCTGGGCAATGCTTTGGTGTTATCCTCCCTGACTCTGCCTTCTGCTTGAAGAAGGAATTTCCCAATTGCTTAAGCAGATCTGGACTCAAGCTGGTGAGACTCACCCAGCAATGGGGCTCCCAACAAAGTCATTTTCCATGAGACCCTGACCAGTGTGAGCTCTGTACACCAAATGAAAGTAAATGCGGACTTCTGATGCCCTTCATTATTTAACTCACGGAAAAAAGTATAGGCTCATGATGACAAAAAATTAAAACTCCATTACTTTATGGACGTATGCAGACATCTAACCAAAATTTTATTACCTCACATGGGGCAGTGGGGATAGGTTTTAGGTTTTCTTTCTTCTGTTACAGAAATATTAAAATCCAATATGATTGATGGATTGCTTGAGGTCAGCAGTTGGAGACAAGTCTGGCCAACATGGTGAAACCATGTCTCTACTAAAAATACAAATATTACCTGGGCGTGGTGGTGGGCACCTGTAATCCCAGCTACTCTGGAAGCTGAGGCAAGAAGATCACTTGAACCCAGGAGGTGAGGTTGCAGTAAGCCAAGATCACCCCACTGCACTCTAGCCTGGGTGACAAAGCAAGACTCTCTCTCAAAAAAAAAAAAAAAAATCCAATAAGATTGATATTTAAATAAAGAGGAAATAAAGAGCTAATTTTCAGATATTTCTTACAAATACGTGGATTTGAAGGGGCTCAAAGACCCTCTCATAGATAATAGAAAATGGTGATCACAAGTAACACTAATTTCCTTAAGTAGGAAGTCTTGGGTTGTCTTAGGTTAGGTCCTCCGGAAGCAGAGCCTGAGAAAGAGATTCATGTGCAGGCGGTTTGTTAAGGGAGACTGGGGTAAAAGAAAAAGCTAAGCAAGAATGTGGTCTCAGCTGTATAATCTGGCTTCTGCCTGATCCCACGGGGAGCTATGGAGCATGAAGAGCAAGCAGAACTGTCTTACCTTGAGGCAAAGGAGCTGACAGTCATATGCTGCAAACTGCCCTCAGAGGAAAGGGTAACATTCCCTGGGGGCATGGCTAGATCCTTTCAGTAGATGATAAGTACTTGGAGAGGGATCAGTGGTGAGCCTATTGCAGCACTAGGGAGATGAGTGTTCAGGCCTGATACATGGATCTGTGTGGACAATCTGAAGTGTCCGCTACATAAGTGCATCTAAAGGGAAGATGCTCTCCCATAAAACCAACTTCTCTAATGACATAGTGTCCAGTTTTAGGAACATGCAATTTATCTTTATTTCACTGAATATCTCTAGTTAAGTATGGCATTCAGAAGTAAACCAAATAATCTAGGTCAAGTTTGGTTATAAAACATTGTAGTAAAACTTAACCTCACTTGTTGAGTCATAGTGAGAAAAGAGAGCCCCAAGGAGCTGGAAGGTACTGGCACAGGTATGGAGGGCACTGCTAAAGTACCTAGATGATAGTCCCGCAAAAGAGTACAAAGAACTGTAAAGAAAGAAGCATGATATAATGGAAACTTATTTTTGTAAGTGACAAAATCTAAAAAGAATCATTCTTGAGTGTGGGATAAGACCAACAGAGGTCCCAAGCAAATGGGAATAATGGTGGTGATTCAAGGGATGGGGGAAGAACCACTGTTAAGATTCTAAATAATCACTTGATTCAGAGTCAAGCCCATCTATTTCCTGGGAATAAAGAAGTAGACTCCAGGATTGCAAGAAAGGCTTGAAAGAACTAAGCATTGGATCAGAACCTTAGACAAGGAGCCTGATCAAAAGGCCTCCTGGTCCTACAAGGAACAGAATGCTAAGTGGCAAATAAAGGTTTAAGCTTAATAATCCAAATTAGACCAACACTGCAGGGTTGGAGAAATATGTAGTTGGAGGACTCACTGTGTACCAGGGTCAGAGAACAGCAATGAATTCCAGACAACCTGCATGTGAAATTCCTGATTAATTACATCTGAGAAAAATATGGGCAAGGCAGAGAGGTACCCATTGGAAATCAGTAGTTCTCAAACTGGAGCATGAATCAGAATAACCTGGAGAGTTTGTTAAACAAAGATTTGTAAGGGTCCCAGATACTCTGATTATGTCTAAGATAGATCAACAGCACAATACACATTCCTTTCAGGGGTACATGGGCCCATCAGCAGGAGAGACCATTTTTTAGGCTATAAAAGAAGTCTCAGTAAATTCAAAAGAAGTGAAATTGTATGAAGTACGTTTTCTGACCAAACTGGAATAAAATTAAAGAGAGAGAATAAAAAAAAAAAGAGAAAGAAATTTGAGAAGTTTACAAACATTTGGAAATTAGACAAAACAATGTTTAAAAAAATCAATTCGATAGGTCAAAGAAGAAATTACAGGAAAATTAGAAAATACTTTGAGGTGAACGCAAATGAAAGCACAATGCACAAAATATATGGCATACAACTAACACAGTGCTCAGGAATGCATATATAGCTATAAGAACTTATTTTTTTTTAAAAAGAAATAGCTCAAATCAGTCATATAAGCTTCTACCTTAAGAAACTAGAAAGAAAGAGCAAACTATACCCAAAGCAGGTAAAAGGGAGAGAATAGTAAAGCTTAAGAAAATAAACGAAATAAAAAAGAAAAGTCAACAAAATCAAAGTTGTGTTTTTTTTTTTTTTTGTTTTTTGAAAATAACAAAATTAATATACCTTTAGCTACACTGACAAGGAAGAAAAAGACTCAAGTTACTAAAATCAGAATGAAAGAGGGAACATCGCTACAGACCTCACAAAAATAATGATTATAAGGGAATACTGTGGACAACTGTGTCAACAAACTAGGTAACAGACGAAATGAACATTTTTTTTTTTCCAGACAGGCACACACTACAATAGGCCGGGCGCGGTGGCTCAAGCCTGTAATCCCAGCACTTTGGGAGGCCGAGACGGGTGGATCACAAGGTCAGGAGATCGAGACCATCCTGGCGAACACAGTGAAACCCCGTCTCTACTAAAATACAAAAAACTAGCCGGGCGAGGTGGCGGGCGCCTGTAGTCCTAGCTACTTGGGAGGCTGAGGCAGGAGAATGGCAGGAACCCAGGAGGCGGAGCTTGCAGTGAGCTGAGATCCGGCCACTGCACTCCAGCCTGGGCGACAGAGCAAGACTCCGCCTCAAAAAAAAAAAAAAAAAAAAAAGAGAAAATAAATAATATATATCGATATACTTTACTTGTTGGTGTACCTTGTAAAGAGTAAAGAAATTTTGTTAGTAATTTGGAATCTTCCCACAAAGAAAATCCAGGTCTGGATATTTTCATTGGTTAATTCTATCAATCATTAAAGAATTAGCACCAATCCTTCAAAAACTTCCCATAAGATAGAAGATAGAGAACACTTTCTAATTTATCCAATAATACCACTATTACAAGGATACCCAAACTAGACAAAGATAGCAGAAGAAAACGACAGACCAATATCTATTTTGAATAGACACATAAAAATCTTCATAAACTTATAAGTCAACTAGATCCACCAACATTAAAAAAGACTATATCATAAGAAACCAGATTTAACTCACGAATACAAGTTTGGTTTAGTATTTCAAAATAAAACAATATAATACACAATATTAATGAAATAATGGGCAAAAGCCACATGATCATCTCAAATAGAGGAAGAAAAAATTGACAATATCCAACATCTTCTCATCATAATTTTTTTTGAAAAACTCAGTAAAGTAGGAATAGAAGAGAACTCTGTCAGTTTGATAAAGGGAATTGTATTAGTCCATTCTCACACTGCTATAAAGAAATACCTGAGATTGGGTAATTAATAAAGAAAAGAGGTTTAATTGACTCACAGTTCCACATGACTGGGGAGGCCTCAGGAAACCTACAATCATGGTGGAAGAGGAAGCAAAGCACATCTTACATGGCAGCAGGAGGTGGGGAAGAAATGCCACTTTTAAATCATCAAATGTCATGAGAACTCACCATCATGAGAACAGCATGGGGAAAACAGCTCCCATGATCCAATTGCCTTCCACCACCAGGTCCCTCCCTCAGCACATGGGAATTACAATCAAGATGAAATTTTGGTAGGAACACAGAGCCAAATCATATCAGGCATCTGTGAACAACCCATGGTTAATATAATATTGAATAGTGAAAGACTGAATGTTTTTTCCCTAAGATGAGAAATAAGACAAGGATGCCTACTCTCACCACTTCTAGTCTATGTTTTACTGGATATGTAAGAAAGACAATTAGGCAAGAAAAGGAAATGAAAGACATCCTGATTGGAAAGGAAAGTAAAACTATCTCTATTTTTGTGTGTCATGATTTTGTATACAGAAAATCCTAAGAAACCCACCAAAAATTATTGTAACTAATGTATGAGTTTAGCAAGGATGTATGATACAATATTAATATAAAAATTACTTTTCTATGCAATACCAATGAACAATTTAGAAATGAAATCATGAAAATAAAGCAATTTTAAAAAATATTAAAATACAAATAAATTTAACAAAATGAGTTCTAGACTTGTACATTACAAAATCTAAAACATTGTTGAAAACCATTAAAGATTTAAGTTAATGGAAAGACACCCTATGTTCAAGGATTGAAAGACAATAGTGTTAATATGGCAATGCTCTTCAAATTGATCCAAAGGTTCAATGCAAACTCTGTCAGAACCCTAGTTGTCTTTTAAGAATAATTTGACAAGCTGACCCTAAAATTCATATGGAGTTGCAAAGTATCCGGAATAGGAGAAACAATCTTGAAAGAAGAAAAAGATTGGAAGACTCACACTTCCTAATTTCAAGTCTTCCTACAAAGTTGCAGTAATAAAGACCAAGTAATACTAATGTAATGATAGACATATAGATTAATAGAGTAAAATTAGTAGTCCAAAAATAAACTCTCAAATTTACAGTCAACTAATTTTCAACAAGATTGTCAAGAAAATTTAATTCTTTTAATTAAATTAAGCTGAGGCACTGTGCAAAATAATTACTTCAGACCCCTACCTCACATCATACTCAAAAAGTAAAGTAGATCATAGAATTAAGTTTAAGAGTTAAAATGTTAAAACTCTTAGAATAAAACAGAAGTAAATTTTTATCACTTGAATTAAGCAATGCTTTCTTAAATATGACACTAAAAGCATAAAATGAAAAAATAGATGTATTAGACTTAATGAAAATTTAAAACATTCATCCTTAAACCACATCATCAAGAAAACAAAACAACAATCGAAGCTTGGAGAAAATATTTGACAATCATATATTTGAGAAGGAGACTATTTACAAAATACATTTTAAAATGCTTACATTTGGTAATGAAAATACAAGTAACCCAACTTAAAAATGAATAAAGTATTTGAATAGACATTTCTTCAAAAAAGACAATAAGGACATGATGGATACTTAGCATCATTAACTTTTAGTGAAATAAATACAAATCAAAACTACCATGAGATACCAATGTATATTCACTAGAATGGTTATAATTAAAACAATGGAATAAAAAGAAATTAGAACACTCATCCATAGCTAGTGAAATATAAAATGGTACAGCCATTTCAGAAACTGTTTGCCAGCTCCTCAAAATGTTAATTATAGAGTTACTGTATGATGCAGTAATTCCATTCTTAGTATTAAAAATAAAACTTATACACAGAAGAGCATGTATATTAACATTCATAGCAGCATCATTTTAATAGCTGGAAAATATTCTCATAATCAAAAGAAGCCAGTCACAAAAGGCCACATATTATATGACTCCATTTATAGAAAATGCCCCAAATAGGCAAATCTATAGAGACAGAAGGTAGAATACTGTTTCCCAGGGCTGTACAGGGGGAAGAAGTAGAAAAGTGACTGCTAATGGGTACAGGGTTTTTTCCTGAGATGATGAGGACATTCTAAACTTAGATTGTAGTAATAATGGCTTAACATTGTGAATACACCAAAAACCACTGAGGTGCATGCTTTCCATGGGTAAATTTTCTGATATGTGAATTATAGCTCAACAAAACTGTTTTTAAAATGACCCTCCTGATTTACTTGTACTTATTTAAAAGCAAAGTTTGGGTCATCCCTTGGGTATCTGGGGAAGCGGAAATGTGAAGCTTGTGGGTTATTAAACTGGATTTAAAACAGCATCTTACCTTAGCGCATGCCAGTCTTCTGAAATGAAAAAATTTATCAAAGAAACTGGACTATCACTCTTCCCATATTCACAAAACTAAATCATTTATCATCTTCCCTTGTAAACTTTCCCTTTGAGAACTAATTTTAATGCTCACATAAAAGGAGATTCATTCTGGAACCTCCAAGTGACTGGATTCTATAAAGCACCCCTGCTGTTTAACCCAGGAAGACTTGCCTCAGGGATTAGAAGATGGAACACTGCAAAACTGTTCCTAAACCTGCACCCTAAGTGTGGTTATTTCACACCCATGGCGGCAGGCTTAGAACAAAGTTTTATTTCCTCTCCTCATTTCTCTGTGGCACCAATTGTGTTGGGGGATAATGAGACAGGAGTGCCACACAAAGGATTTTCTTCTAGCCTCTAGGAGAAGCCGGTCTGCCCAGTCTTCCCAAGTGACCGACCCAATTGTGGGGCTGGCTGGGCCCTGGATGGAGGGAAGAGAGAGGAGTGGATCGGGTTTCCCAGCTTTGAAGTAAAGAATGAGCCAGAATGAAGAAGCTCCTGATCAAAGGCTTCTGAGCGATAAGGAAGGCGACATGAACTCTCCAGGGAGAACCCAGGCACCTGAGACCAGGTGGGGAGAGGGCAGCCAGCTCTCTGAACGGGCACTTTGTTTCTGCTCCTTTGCACAACAGGAAACATTTGAAGCAATTGGAACCAGCAATTTATAAGTCAGATTGGCCTAATGCAATGGTTCTCAAACTTTGAGGTGCATCAGAGTTGCTTGGGGAAGTTTCTGGAAATACAGGTGACTGGGCATCTGTTTCAAAGGTGCAAAAATTCCTTAGATCTGAGGTAGGAAATCTCAACCCTGCATTTTTATTAAGTTCTTAGGGAAATGTATTTTCTTTATCTTGTAGTAAAATTAGAATTTCAAATACACTTCAAAAACCCTCACAGGAGAGATGGTTTACTTATAGTAAATCTAAGCTCCCAGTTTTCCTAATACATGATATGACACTGAAGGTAGTTTCTCGGGGTACCCATACGCTTTTGTTAACATCCCAGGAACTGGGCTAGGTGCTGAGGGTGGAGATGAATAACACAGCTTTGTTTCCAAGAGCTCAGCATCTTGTTGAGGAGACAGACACGTAAACAAAATCAATGAAGTATTATAAGAAGAATGTATAAGGCCCTGTTCCAGCCCAGTAAGAGAATGAGTAAGTCTGCCTGGAGGGTGGGAGGAGAGACAGCTGAGGCTTTCCCAAAAATGCAAGGTTGGAAGCCTGTGTCTTCAGTATTAAGGAGTAGCTTGCCATCCCAGGATGAGCAGAGGCCGGTGGCCTGGTAAGGAAGTGGGAATATTCTAGTCTGAGGGAAGTTCTGTGCAGAAACTGAACAGACCTGAGACCCCTGGGAGGTTTGGTATGGGCATGCAGAGGAAGTTGGTGATGGGATGGGGATAATGTAGAAATTGGTCTCAATATGAAAGCACCTGTGACCCCACTGAAGGAAGCCTTTGGCCTTTGCTTATATGGGACAAGCACTTAATGCAGGAATTTCTCCTATATCTGGGAAACACAGAAGCTGGAATCCTGGGTATAAAACTGTTACTCAAGTCCAGTACACTTGAATTGACCAAATGTAAGGGATGTGTTCCTAGAACTGTAAAAACTCAGTATTTATTACTCATTATATTTTCTAACCGCCAACTGACTACTAATAAGAATTACTCTTTTCAAGGTACTTTACCATCAAAGAGAAAAATTAACAGCTATTTTCACCTATGCTTTTCATGGCCTTATAGTAACCATGGTAAAGTAGGTGTTATTGGCTCAACTTTCTAGAAAAAGACATTTCTTAGAGAGGCAAAATCAACATCACACAGCTTATGAAGTAGCAGACCTAAGACTCAAACACACACCTTTTTATTATAAATCTTACGATTTTATGCTACAATAGATCAATTTACTGAGCAAAAGCGTAACTTGAAACAAACAGACACAATTAGAAACCAGCAACTATACCACAAAGCTCTGTCACAATCGCGAAGAGCTATTCAAGAGGGAAATTTTACAATTTCTGTATTTGTCAAAACAGGCTTAACTAGGCTGAGGTTACAGAAAAACAGGCAAAAAACAAAACAAAACAAAACAAAAAAAAACCACAACAATAAAAAATGAGTGTCTAAGACTTACTACAGTAGGAGAATACTTTTTGCTCACTTCACAGTGTGATGCAGTTTGGACAGCACTCCTGGGCGTCTCTCCTGCCCATGGCAACTCAAGGCCCAGGCTGTTTCCACATTGGGGCCACACCTTCTATGGCTGCAAGGTTGCCCTGACTCCATCTAGCCAGCAAATGTGACTGTGTAGAGCCATCTTGATGTGACTCCTGGCCCAGCCACGTGCCTTGCTTTGGACAATGAGATGTTAACAAATGTGGAGCCAGCAAAGGCTTGAAAAAGCCCTGCATACCTGGCCTTACTTCTCCTTGTACTCTATCCACCTAGACCAATGTTTTGCCAAATGAAAAATATTCTCCTTAACACCAGAACATTGTGTGCTGTAAGGAGAATAAATATGTCCATTAGTGATTGACTTCAGCTCTCTTTATTGTTTAGGTTCATGAATGTGGACAAAGTATTTTGTGATCTTGATGGCTTTTGTACAAACATCAGTTGGTGTTCATATTATAATTATCATCCTAATAGTTATAATGTCTAGGCCAAGTTTACTACTGAATTAATATTCTAAGACTCAGGAATAGCTGACTCAATCAAGTGAAGATGGATGAAAAATAAAAATGGCACACATGTCCTAAATTCATGTGTTATTAACTGAACTAAATTAATTATGCCCTACTTTCAGTTATTTGGGTAGATGGTGGCAGCCACTAAAGAGTTTAAGGTAAGTGAGAGTTAGTTACTCTCCCACAGCTTCACTGCCAAGCTATAATAAAACCAGTCCTTAAACCAAATTCCATCACACATGTGGATATTAATTTATAAAAGCAGTTCATAAAACTTGTCTATAAATTTGATGACATTCCAGCTCTCTGTTCTTGTAGGTGCCCTGACCACTACTTGCATGTTAGTTCATTTCAGGGAGACATAACATTCCAGAGATCTTTTCTTTCTGGAATTGGGCTCAGGTATCCTCTAAGACTAATGGCTGGACACAGCATCACTTAGCAACTGAGCCCTCTATTTACACTCATTGAATTCAAATTCCCTGTTCATGTATGATTGGGAACGACTCTAATGTATCTATAGTCTTTAGTTTGGCCCGTTTCTGGCTTTCACCTTGCTTGTCAACAAGCCCCTTGTTTTCACCAATATTTCTCACATTCAGTTTACTAACTAGAAAAGCCACGATCAAGATAGAGGTTACAAACGAGCTTGTGGCAGCTGCCCCTGCAGTCTGGAACTCTGTGATTAGTGCCAACTGAGCACCCATGGGATCTGCATTTTTTCTTAGGATAATTGACTATCACTAGGGATAAAGCTGAAACTAACAAGCACATAATATCACGCTGAAAATGCTGATGCACTTTGACACATCTCATGGAGATGGTAATGCCATGCCACTTGGGAATTAGATCTTCATTTGTACTGTCCCCAAACATCATTCAGAGTTCTCCTTGGAGCTCTTTATCATACCACTAACTATTTTCATGATGACGTGTTCGATAACATGGCATGGAAATACACATTTCATGCTTCATGCAGCCTCAAAATTCCATTTTAAAAAAGCCACTTCAGTTTTAGACATACCTCTGTAAGGTGTGGATGTTAGGCTGGATTGCTACGTAAAGAAAGGTTACAAGAATTGGGGGCACATTAATTTCCAGATATCTTGATAACCTGGCAGAGGTCCTAGCTGCAGAGTTAACTTCTTCCCTGGCAAGAAGGAAGGTATTTTATGAGACTGACTGGGTTGGATCTTGCTGTAGCTCATTGCCTGGGAGGAAACAGAAAGCTTTGTGTCTCTCAGGTATACTCCCTTCAACAGTCAAACTCCTTTTCTGACCCATGGAGATGTGGTAACTTGCAGCAGCTCTAAACTAGGATTATGACTCCCACGCTGACATTAGCAATTGATTGAAATGCGATTTCAGGCTAGGACAGGAGGAAATAGCACAGAATAATAGAGCCAAGTTCATTGTGTTAACTGAGCTGCAGCTCCCTGAGAACCAGGTGTGAGTTGAATAGAAAGGATATTATCGGCTCAAGCTTCCTCTGGGTAGGGTAGAAAGGAGAGCACGTGGTATATCTATCAACCTCACCTGACTCATAACTGTGATTTCCCCTGTTTTTTCCTCAGATTCAGTCCTCTTCCCTCTCCTTTCTCTCTCTGTCTCTCACTGTCTCTTTCTGTCTCTCCCTCTCTCTCTCGTTTTACCTGTCTGATTGGCAGGTGTTCAGATTTCCATAGAAAAACATTGGGGAGGCCGGGCGCGGTGGCTCAAGCCTGTAATCCCAGCACTTTGGGAGGCCGAGACGGGTGGATCACGAGGTCAGGAGATCGAGAACATCCTGGCTAACACGGAGAAACCCCGTCTCTACAAAAAATACAAAAAACTAGCCGGGCGAGGTGGCGGGTGCCTGTAGTCCCAGCTACTCGGGAGGCTGAGGCAGGAGAATGGCTTAAACCCGGGAGGCAGAGCTTGCAGTGAGCTGAGATCCGGCCACTGCGTTCCAGCCTGGGCGACAGAGCCAGACTCCGTCTCAAAAAAAAAATACAGAAAGAAAGAAAGAAAAACATTGGGGAAATAGTGCTTCAGAAACCAAACAACTGAAGCTCCCGCTTCAAAACACAAAGAAGGAAGAATTGACTCATAGGCAGTGCCGAAGTTGGGAAGTAGAAGGAAAAAGGAAAGAATGAAAAACTTTTGTGGGCTTGTTCTCTGCCAACCCAAATACAGACACTTTACATTTGTTGATACATGTGTCTCACAGAATCCCTGGTTGTTAGGGATTAGTAACACAATTCAATGGGTGAAAAAAAACTGAAGATCAAGGTGTTTAAGTAACTTACCTATAGTGTTTAAGTAACTTGCCTGTCGCCCAGATGGTAAGTGATAGAAATGGGATTCAAGACCAAGTTCATTCATCCAACCAAGCGGCTCCATCATCCTCTTTCTTTTCATCACCTGCTCTCGTGACAGCAACTGTGCTTGATTTGCTTTATTCATTCAGCTAATATTTATTAAGCAAAAGTTATACGACAGACACTGCATGGGAGGGACTGAAGAGTTGCTGGTGCATTTTCTATTAAACACTCATTTCCTTTCATTTTGCTTTGGAGAGCCTCCTTTCCTGAAACCCTGGTCCATGTGAATTGAGTGGGCCTAATATTCTTTTTTTTCTTTTTTTCTTTTTTCAGTGGAGTCTCCCTCTGTCACCCAGGCTGGAGTGAAGTGGCACCATCTTGGCTGAGTGGGCCTAATTTTGTCCTGTGGATCTGGAGGCAGTCAAGCCTTCCTGGCCACAGAAATTGGTTCAGTGATATGGATGTGAACCAATACATATCATTGACTGTTAGGCAAGGAACTTTTTCTCTGAAACTATTAGAAAAGAAAAGCATCTTTTGTTAGGATAGCTAAGGTGATAGAGCTTCAACCTACACTGCTGCTAGCCATCTTTCTGAAACATGGCAAGGGATTTCTTGAGAAAGAAGTGCAGATGGGAAAAATGCAGAGCCAAGAGATGAGGAGAAAGCACCATTTGGGCGCCTTAATCCTGACTAACCTGAACCTTCCATTTGAACCCCTGAACTTTTCAGTTATAAGAGTTCATTTTTTTTTTTTTTTTAACTTAAGTTGGCTTCATGTCTTATTTCAAGAGAAGGGTGATGTCTGGCCATTATGCAAGGGTAATCAACACAGACTGGGTCTCTGATTTCACGAAGATTATAGTCTAGTAGGGAGATGGGCAGTAATAAACTACACACCAAAATGACTAGTATGAAGATTTGTAGGTGCCCTGAGGAAAGAGACACTGTCTCTTTACCTTTAAGACTATATCACAAAACTTTCCCTGGGAGGGGAATCAGGAATTCTTTCCTGTAAAAATTACCAGATATGTGATGGATAAAAAGGATTTAAGTAGATCGAATTTGGATAAAATGTGGTTCAGATAGAGGCAACAGATATGCAAAAGGAATAATTGTGTATCCAATAAAATGAATTAATGTCAAGGTACTTGGTAGAAGAATAGTATAAGAGGGGGCTGAAAAGAGCCAAATCCTATGTGACCCCATAGACTGTAGAAAAAAAAGTAAAGCCTTATCTTAAGAGAAACCAGAAGCCATGGTAAGTTTTTCATCATGCTGACATAATCAGATTTGATTGTTGAAATGTAACCCCTACAGTGAGGATAGAGCAAAGGTAGCTATGGTGGATGTTGGAAAACCAGTTAGAAAGCTACTGCAGTGGTCTAGGGAACAGGGAATAGTACCTTGAACTGGGAAGGGGTGTCAGAAGCTCTCCACTTCAGGAGAGATAAAGTGGTTTGCGGGATATTTTAAAGGTGAATTTGGTGGGAAAGGAAGCAGAGAGAAGGGGAAGTAAGGGATGATTCTTAGCTATCCAGCTTGTGCAACTAGATAGAAGATGTCCTCCTTTAATGATATAGAGATCAACAGTAGAACAGGACATAGGCCACTGGTCGAAGGAATAAATTCAAGCTCAATCCTGTTGCGCTAGAAGTGCCTTTGAGCTATGCAAGTGGAAATGTTGAACAGGCAGGTAAAATCTAGTGTCTGTGTTTGGAGCTTAGACAATAAGGTTTTAGATAGAGAAAAAAAATATGGGAGGCACTGATGTCATGGATTGAGGCTAATTGAAGCTGTGGGTGTAAATGAAGTAGCTCGGGAAAAAAATATAGAGTAAGGATTGCTGTGAGTCTAGAGATGAGCTGTGTGATACTCTAGTATTTATTTGGTATTAAAAATAATTTTCATGAAGACATAAAATCATAACTTTTATAAACATGTAAATGAACACAAGTTAAAGACTTTATTGACTCATTATTAATAATGGAACAAGGTAGATCTTACAACATGGTTTAGTCTTAATACCGATCTACAGATTCAACACAATTCCAATTGAAATCTCAACTGGCTTTTTTTTTTTTTGAAATTGACAAACAGACCCTAAAATTCATATGGAAATGTAGAGGACCCCAAATACACAAAACAATCTAACAAAACACAAAAGAATAATTTGAAAGACATACATCCTCCAATTTCAAATCTTACTACAAAGCTGTAGTAACTAAGACACTGTGGTATTGACATGAGGATAGACATATGAATCAATAGAACAGAATTGACAGACCAGAAATAAACTAACATTTATAGTCAATTGATTATCAACAAAGTAGGCAAGCAATTTGATGGAGAAATAAGAGCCTTTTCAACAAATTATGATGGTACAACTGGATATCTATATGCAAAATAAGGCATTTGGGTATCTATCTTACACTATATGCACAAATAAGTTAAAGTGGATCACAGACCTAACTATAAGAGCTAAAACTATAAAACTATGAGAATAACACATAGGTATAAATTGTGAACTTAGATCAGATAGTGGTTTCTAATATATGACACCAAAGTGTCAATAGAAAAAATAGATAAACTAGACTTCATCAAAATTAAAAACATTTGTGTTTCAAACTATGCAGTTAATAAAGTGAAAGAGTACATAGTCTTGGAGTACATACTGACCAATCATGTATCTGATTAAGAACTTGTATCTAGAATCTATAAATAACTCTTAAAACTAAATAACAAAAAGCCAAATAATTCAATTACAAAATGGGCAAAGGATTCAAATAGATAGTTCTCTGAAGAAGATATACGAACAGTTATTAAGCATATAAAAGGATGCTCAATATCATTAGTCATTAGTGAAATGCAAAATAAAACCACAGGAGATATTACTTCATACCCCTCAGGTTGGCTATAATAAAAAAGACAGACAATAGCAAGTGTTGGCATGGACATGGGAAACTGGCATCACCATACATTTCTGTGGGAAGGTAAAATGGTGCAATTGTACATACTGCATTTTGGCAGTTTTTTAAAATGTCAAATGTACAGTTACCATATTGGTTAGCAATTCCAAAATATATACCCAAGGAAAATAAGAACATATGTCATACAAACTCTTGTACACTCATGTTCATAGCAGCATTATTCATAATAACAAAAAGTAAAAACAATACAAATGTCTGCTAGTTGATAAATGAATAAATAAAATGTAGTTTTGTATATACAATGAAATATAATTTAGCCATTAAAAAGTAGTGCAAGATGTATACACGCTACAAAATGGATTGATCTAAAAAATATTATACTATAAAGGAAGCCAGTCAGAAAAAAACTTATGTGGTATGTATCCATTTATATGAATTGTCTACAATAGGCAAATCTGTGGAAACAGAAATTAGATTAGTGTTTGCCAAGGCCCCGGGGTGAGACTTGGGGCAAGTGTTTGGTGAGCCATGCTAATGAGTACAAAGTTTTTCTTGTGTTGGAAATTTAAAAAACAAACAAACAAAAACCCTGAACCATCTAAAGTGTTGGAAATATTCTAAAACAGATTTTGTTGATGATTGCCCAACTCTATAAACATATAAAAATATTGAATTGTACACTTGAAAAATGGGTGAATTTTATGGTATATAAATTTTATTCCAGTAAAGCTATAAAAAATGAGTACAAATCAAAATAACAGACTATTGGTCAAGTATACTGAGTATACAAAAATGAAATTGCAATTTGTTCAAATCTGGCTTTTCACAGGAAAGGGGTTTTCGTCCACATATAAAATGTATTTGCATGTGTACAGACAAGAATTAATTGTATTGCCTTTAGTTCTGTACAGCATAGAGAGTTATAAAATCGTTCTACACAAGATTATGAAATAGCTTAAAGCAATGAAAGGTTTAAAAGCCCCTCATAAAATCAGATAATTGAATCAGATAATTCAGGAGACAATGTTTTATTAGTTTGCTTTTCACTTTTATTGTGCTAAAATACCTATAACATAAATTTTATTATCTTAACCATTTTTAAGTATAAAGTTCAGCAATATTAAATATATTCCTATTATTATGCAACCATCACCACCATCCATCTCCAGAATTCTGTTCATCTCACGAAACTCAAACTCCATACCCATCAACTCCCCATTCTCTTGTTCTTGCAGCCTTTGGCAATCACCATTCTACTTCCTGTCTCCATGATTTTGACTTCTCTAAGCACCTCATACAAGTAGAATCATACAATGTTTGTCTTTTTGTGACTGGCTTATTTCACTTAGCACAATAGTCTCAAGGTTCATCCATGTTGTAGTATACGTCAGGATTTCCCACCTTTTTAAGGCTGAATAACAGTCTATTTTATGTGGATACTACATTTTGCTTATCCATTCATCCATTGATAGACACTTGGGTTGCTTCCATTACCCAATGCCTTTCCACAAGGTTCTATTGGCTAAAGCAAGTCTCGTGAGCTGGCTAAAGAAAGGCCAGTTCATATTTAAAGGGGATGAAGAAATAGAATTTACCTGTTAATGAGAGGAGCTGCAAAGTCATGTTACAAGTTGTGTGGTTATATTGAATGGAACAATTAGGGTTATTTTTGCAAGTAATTGTCATAATATTCTGTTTTTCTTCTTAAACTACCTAGATTTGCAATTGCGTATTGATTAATGTGCTCTGGTTGTTATTGTTAATGCCAATCCCTTGCACTAGATGAAAGCCACAAAAGCACCTAGACTATGCTGGTTTTTTCTTAAGTTGGATGTTTGTTCCTAGCCTATTTTTTGGGGGCATAAGAGGCCCTAAGTGAATGATTAATTAATTACCCCCTGGCTAATTCACTGGATTGATGCAAGCACTGGAAATAACGTTGGCGAGGTGACCCAGACAGATTTTGCAATTGACTATCTGGTATCCACTGAGAAAAGGTATGGCTGATGACAGCTCAAATATGTTTTTATATATGTATAACCAATTGCCAGTTAGGCCAGCACAACTGTAGATAATTCATAGACATATAAAATCATTTTAGAACATCTGTAAATCCTTTGGGAAAGAGGCTGAGGGCATGATGGTCCTGCCTGTGCTGACAATATCAATCAGTTGTTAAAAGATTATTAAAATATACAGGCATGGACTACCCACTCTAAGATTTTGAGTTAACAGGTCTGGAATGGGGCCCTGGTATCCACATTCAAGACAGTTAAATGTTCCAGTTGCCTTTTCCTTCCTGCTCCCAGGAATAGTTCAGTGCAGTCCCTTATGGGTACCAGCACCAACGGGTCATAGTTCTGAGTATCAGCTCTACATGGCCACTTGGTTGCATTTCTGAGGAATCAGGAATAGTTAGAAAGCACCACCATCTCAAGTGTCTGGGTTGCAGCTTTGCAGGACTTTCCTGCAAAAAGTAGGACAAGTAGCTGTCCCTGTATTTACTCTGTTACATTAATGTTTCTGTTTTGCCTTTTCATACTTATCCAATTTCCTATGTTAAGTACATTCTGTAAAAATGGCTGGCATGGTTTTGGTTTTCCTGACCAAGCCTTGACTAATATACACATTAAACTTCAAATGCATTCATTTTTTTCCCTTGGAGTTGCCTGGCATAGTTTCCTGTACATGGTCCTCCCATTGAGGAAGGTGCTACATAGAATAAACCCTTGCCAGCATCACACCCTCACCCACACTGATTGTTTGGAAAACCCCACCCAGAATGATGTTGCTACACACCCTGGGGCCCAAAATATCCCTACCGACTTGAGGAACATGTTGTACACATATGACAATTCCAACAACAGACATCTGTTTTGAGATGTTAGAGGCTAATCTATTTGGCCTGCACAGTTGGAGCCACATGCATGAAGGAGAGAAAAGCAATTTAGTCTCACTTATTAGCTGTGACTTGGCTGGAGAGTGAAGGGTCATTTAGGTCCCACCCTGTTGATTTCTGGAACAACAGTAATTACATTGGCCAAAGCCAGGGAAATCTCACCCTCTATTTATAGCATGTTTGATTCCCCAATGACAGATGGAATAAACTGAGTCTAAGCATGTATGTGATTCTACGATCTTCTTTTAAGATGCTACAATACTCTAATGGGCAAAAGTAGTATACGGTCACTTCCTATACCAACAGATATTTCTTTGGGAGCTAACATGTAGTGAAGACATTGGATCAAAAAACAGAACAGAAGTGGACAACTGAGATTTGTTTTCCAATGTTTGCATCCTTTTTTTTTTTTTTTTTTTTTTTTTTTTTTACATAAACATGAACTGTTTCAGTGTCCTGATGCCTCAGTTCACCTACTTGCAAAACATCTCTCAACCACATACATTACCATATAGAACTCTTGAAAATCTAAGCAGGCCCAATATGAAGCATAATTATGTAAGAAAAATGAGTTCACTAAAGTCTCCATATCCCCCAAATCTATCCAATCCATTTGTATTATAGGATCTAGCTCAAATCCTATTTCCTTCAGGAAACCTTGCCAAATCCACAGCTAGAAGTAGTATGTTCTTCTCTTCAATCCTCATAATATTGTAACTGTTTTGTTCAAAGGCATTACTTTATTTTTCCTTGTTATATATTTAATGTTTATGTTTTATATCCTCTTCCAGACAACAAGTTCCTTGAGGTTAATGGCATGGGGGAAAAACAGACTTTTGAGATCAGAACAAATAGAAAATATAAAAAGCAATATTAACAAGTGTGATTTATGAGTCCTGCTACGACATTACACACTTTGTCTAATTCTACCTTGGAAAGTTGTGATGAAAAATAAATGTCATTATTCCCATTTTATGTATGAGAAAATCAAGTCATGAAAAGTTAATTATTTTTTCCAAATTCACATAGCTGGTGAGAGGAAGAAGGAGTCAAAGCTGAGTATCTTGTCTCTAGAGGTCATGTGTTTGCCCACTGTACAGTAATTCCCCTGGAATGGATGTCTAATAATGTGTATAGCCACCACAATGCCTAGCGCAATCCTTTGCACAAAGTAGGTGCTTCATAAATATTTACTATGTAAACTCTGAATTAATTGAGACTTATTTTTGTATTTTACAATCAGATGACCAAGTAATTTGGCAAGAATGTAGTTGAGTATAGAAGATGAAAGACTCGGGCTCCAACCCTGATTTCATCACCAATTTCCTGTGAAAAACTGAATAGGTTCCTTAACTTTGCTCAGCCTTATTGTCCATGATTAACAGATAGTAAATTTAACATTTGATCCACTATATAAAGTGAGTAGTAATATAATGGAAGTAGTTGCCATTTACTGGAAGCCTACCGTAAGACAGGTATTCCAGTGGATACACATATGGCTCTTCCATGATTTACATACACGACCACTCATGAAGGGCTAATATTGCCATTCATCTTACACATGAAGTAACTTTGATGCAGACAGGGTAATTTACTAGTAAGGGTCACAATCAGAGTTATCCCCAAGTCTCCTGATATTCACCTGGGCAATTCTTATGCTATAAAATGTAACTGTATTTAGTGCACACAATAAGAAGGCTCTTTCAGAGATATTCAAACTCCAGATTGACCATTCAATATTTAAAGGTTGTCATATTTTAGAGGCCCCGTAAGGGACTTTCAAGTCTCTCTACAAATAGGAACCGCACTCTATTTTCCAATTGTTTTTTCTTGTCTATAATAGTTGGATTTCAAAAGTGATATCTTCATGTAACAGAGAATATAGTAACATAAGTAACGTGAATTCAAATTTTCAGTGAATTAGCCACACAGTTTGGCTTTAAAATCGGAGAAAACAAAGGAAACAATTTGTAGATACCCATTGGAAAATGTGGACTCATATGACTAAGAGTTTAATACAGTACATAATATGACTGTGGTCTTCCCGTTAGTGTTTGGGGTTGACCTTTGTACCTGTGGCCCATCAGTATGTCAATGTATCTGTATTTCCTTTTCTTTTCAATCTCAGTAAAGACTCAGCAGTCTGGTTGACTGGGTAGTCATGAAATTAATAATGTATTAGGAAAAATTATTTTAATTTCTTAAATTTTTCTCAAGTTTATCAGTCCTGTTATCTTGGTCAAGTCACCTGAGTTTTCTGTGGCCTCACTGTCTTCATTGTAAGGGAGAAAATTATACGTTTTATAGGAATATTATCGATACCAAATCAAAAAATATATGTTAAAATTCCATAAGCATAAAGCCCATTGCAACAATAAAGAAAAAGGGATGAGAATGACTGAATTTGGCATTAAGGCCTACTTTGTACTACTCTATGCAGTTACTTAGTCCTTATCCCTTTGAAGCAGGAGAAAACCCTTTACAAACTCAGTCATAAAATCAACACTGCTCAGAAGGTTGAAGGCTATGTAAGTGATTGGGCTTTATTTGTTTGTTTTTGCCTGTGTATTAGTTACTATTGGTTTTTAACAAACCATACCAAAACGTAGTGGCTTAAAACAGCAACCGTTTTACTTGTTCAAGACTTTGTGGGGCAGCAATTAGAACTGAGCTCTGCTGACATACATAGGCTCAAAATAAAGGGATGGAGGAAGATCTACCAAGCAAATGGAGAACAAAAAAAAGCAGGGGTTGCAATCCTAGTCTCTGATAAAACAGACTTTAAACCATCAAAGATCAAAAGAGACAAAGAAGGCCATTACATAATGGTAAAGAGATCAATTCAACAGGAAGAGCTAACTCTCCTAAATATATATGCACCCAATACAGGAGCACCCAGATTCATAAAGCAAGTCCTTAGAGACTTACAAAGAGACTTAGACTCCCATACAATAACAATG
>NW_016803211.1:890675-903450 GCF_001698545.2 Rhinopithecus bieti
AAAAAAAAAAAAAAAAAAGAACTGCTTTAAAAATATGAGTAGCGTCTTTGAAGAGTTCAAAGTTATTTTTTCAAACTACCCTACTTCTTATTCAAAGTAAAGCATGAAGTTGCAATTGTGTTGTTTTGACTATCTACTATGTATAAGACACTACTGGACAGTGAACTTCAGACCTTGATGTTATACTTGTGAAACGTACACCCAAATGCCAAACTTTACTATAAACTATTAAAATTGCAAAATGTGTATCTGTTTTTTAAAAAGTAATAAATAGCACTTGACAATTAAAAAAAAAAAAAAAGAACTGAGCTCTGCTGAGCAGTTCTGCTAGTCACACCTGGAGTCGCTCATGTGGCTGCCGTTGGCTGCCAGATGATCTGAGATGAAGAATCTAGGGTCCAGTGTTTGGTGCTGACTAGACCTACGAGCCTAGTGAGTCTATGTTGGTGCTCCAACAGCCAGTCTGGCCTTTTTCACATGGCAGCAGCATTCTAAGAGTATGAGCCCTGGATGCACACTTCTGCTTGCAACATGTTACTTGCCATACATTGGCCAAAATATCAACAAGGTCAATCCCAGAATCATTATGAGGAAGGACCACACAAGGGCATGGACACAGAGAGTTGTGGTTCTATGGGTGTTATTCATGTAATGGTCTACCACAGGCATGTGATCCACAATTGTTTCAAGGCCTAGTCTTATTGTTTTAGAATTGAGTTGTATTTATTTCTTCTTTTTTATGTATAAATTATCCATATATCCCATATCATATTTATATCTCATTTCATTTATATATATATGGAGAGAGAGAGAGCATCGTGTATGTGTGTGTGTGTGTGTGTGTGTGTGTGTGTGTGTGAGAGACAGTTGAGACTCACTGGAGTTATTATGCATGTCCAAGTTTTCATAACCAGTGAGTCTGAGCAACCAAGAACAAAACTGAGGTCTTCTGACTGAAAACATCAAGTTTATATTTTGCATAGAAAGCTGATGATGAATACATAAATACAGAGTATTAGTTTCTTAAAGTACCACAAATTAGGTATCATGAAACATCAGAAATTTATTCTTTCACAATTCTGGAGGCTAGAAGTCTAAAATCAGGGTGTCACCAGGACCATGATCCCTCTGAAACCAGTAGGGGAATCCCTCCTTGCCTCCTGCTAGCTTGTAGCAATTTGCTAGAAATATTTGACATTCCTTGACTTGTAGCTGCATAACTTCAGTCTCTGCTTTTGGTCACATGGCAATCTTTCTGTGTGTCTCCATGTCTTCACATAACTGTCTTCTCATAAGAATGACCACACACTGGATTAGGAACTCACCCTACTCGGGTAGGACCAATCTTTATGAATTGCATCTACAATAAGCCTATTTCTACACAAAGTCACATATCTTTCAGTTGGGGGAGAAAGAACACAATTCAGTCCATAGCATATAGTAACCACAATGCTAGCAAGATTATAATTTTACTAGTAGCAGTTAAGATAATAATTACAATAACATGCATTGAGTGCATATTACGGGCCAGAAACTTTGTTAAGTAATTTATATGCAGTACCCTGCTTATTCCTCACAACAGCCTTGTAAGTTAAGAACTATTATATTTGCATTGTATAAGAAATAAAACTCGAAATAAAAATATAATGGGATTAGCTAGAGTCACTAGCTGGTAAACAGCACAGCCAGGACTCAGTCTGAACCCATACTTGGACGACTATTGATGCTATTTATATAATTGCTTTATTTCTCCTGCTGTTCTTACCCTATGTAGAAGCTGAATATTTGGAAAAAGTGGTTCTGCATACTTTTTGGAGATAAATAATACTCTTAATTGTTAAGCTGACTTCTATTTTCTCCCACTACATCCGGCGGATGAGAACATCATCTTCGCCATTACCACAATGTGACCCTTCATGCTGATGGAAAATCACGGATTCTTAGACTATTAACGTGAGAACATGGAGGTCTTGTTTTTGTCCGACTGTAGAATATTTTGTGTGAAGGAAATCTTCAGCAGAAGCCAATTGATAAAACTGAGAGAAAATAAGGAATTCTTTTTGAAATTCATTCAAAGTTTGTATTCTGAAGGTAACAGAACCAATCAGAACATGAAAGTTTTTATGCTTCTGAGCCCAGAAAAGTGAATTTTTTGTTAAAGGTTAAATGGCTGGCCAAAGTTTGAAGGCTGGACCTCCTCTGTTCTGGACACTAAACTGATGCTCTATCTTCTTTGCTTGGAGCCTCTTCACCATAAATTGAAGGGCTGATGGGCCTTCTCAGTACTCCGGAGACTATTAGTTTTCCTCTAGGTGATAAAACAAATATTAGAAATAAGTGTTTACAATAATTCTTTCTCGTCTTCAGGACCTTTCCCCCAATAAGGTATGTCTTTTTCACTCAAGAGTTTCTGCCAATATCCATATGTGTATTTTCAGAGACTTTCTCAGAGCTGTAAATCTGGCCTCTGCTTTTACCAATGATTCAAGAGTAACAAAATAACAAAGCACAAGGCTTGGAACTCTGCAACTCAGAATGCCCTATCATCTTTCCTTTGCAGAGCATCAGTTGTAAAGCAGTTATCATTTTGGAGGCTGCATGTTTTTGCTGAAACAAACAGAGGCTTAGCAAAATTTCTGTAGTTAAAATCCACCCAAAGCATACTTCACAAAGTCTGTCAAGTGTGGGGTTTTATAGTGTGTATGAAACTTTAAATTAAGGGTTCAAGGTAAATATATAGACTAGACTGGGGATCCAATTCTGCATTCACCTTTCCTATAAGTTCATGCTGGAAAGAGAAGTAGAATGAGAAATTAGCAAAACTAAAAATACCAATGTTTTTGAATATGTAACAGTAACATTTGAACAGTGTATTAAACCGGTGTTTCTCTAAGTCTAATGGTATATGAATCACCTGGATATCTTACTAAAATGCATTATCTGATTATCAGGTATGGGGCGAGTTCTCAGAATATGCATTTAAGCTCCCAGGCGATATTGATTTCTTGGTCTATAGACCCCATAGACCCCACTTTAAAGGGCAAGTTGGGAGATTATATTATTCTTCACAATGGGCTTCTCCTCTGTGGGATGAATTATCCTTTCCCCACCCTATGATATCAGGCTTGGTCATGGATGTTGCTTTGGCCATGAAATGGGCAGCAGTGATATATGTAATTTCCTAACAAAGGCTTGGGAACCAACATATATCTTTTCATAATTTCTTTATTCTTCTGCAGTGGAACCAGTAATAGATGTATCTCAATCAGTCTGCACCTGTGAATAAAAACATCTAAAACAAACGCACAACTCTGGATGAGGTAGAATGGGCTACAAATAGAAAACCTTTACTGATGTAAGACATTGAAATTTGGGGCTAGTCTGACTGATGATACCAGCCATGTAGTATGTTATATGTGATAGTACTGAATAAAAAAAAAAAAAAAAAAACTTCTGCCATTTACATGACTGGAGATTTTAACCAAGATATTTAACTTTCCTAGACCTCAGGTATTCCATCTGCCAAATGGGAATAAAATCTTGCCTGAAGGTAGAATGCTGGCCCTCTTGAACTTTATTTCTTCTCTGATATATGAAGCTGAATGCCTTACTGTTTCAAGGTTCCTCCTAAGGAAAAAAAAAATTGCTTCGATTAGCAAAGGTGTCCAGTCTTCAGCAAAGCAAATGTCTAAGAAGTCATAGTTGTGAAGACTTGTCTGCAGCTTTCCACATCAACTGCCACATCCATCCATCAGTAAACAAACAAACAAAAAAACAGAATTAGTGAGACACACAGCCGTGAGCTATAGTCCTATAGGAAAACTAAATTATGCAACAGCTGCAGTAACCCCAGACATTGTTTTTGTCTTCTCCTTTTTTTCAGATATGTAAAATTGGCAAGAAAGTATTCATGTCTGGCATTTCTTTCTCTCAGACTTTGGCCAAAGACGACAATTACCTGGAAAGAAGGGTAGCTGTGCTTGCTTCTAGCTGACCAATGCCAGAACAAATTTTTATAGGCACACTGAGAATATTACATTCCAGGGGGTATTTTCATAGAGTTCTTCTCAAAATGTTGGCCTCTAGTTCCTCCCAATACCTCATAGGTTGCCACACAAGGTAGATCAGCCTGACTGCCAATTTGAGCAACTGGCAATGCTTTGGTGGAAAACACCAAGCTAGTCTCTTCCCAGAGTAACCTTTGATGGGGATTGGGTCAAATGGGCTATACTTTAGCTATATTGAATTTATTTTAGGTAAGCCTTCTCTTATTATAGAGTCTCAAAGGGGTTTGTTTTTTAATGCAATTTTCTTGCAAAATTAGGGCATTTGCCAAAATTATCATGGTGGAAATTTGGGGTTTCAGTTTCAAATTGACCAAATGACTTTATATTCAGAAGGAATCCCACTGCTATGAATGTCAAAGGTACCTGGATATTTTTTTCATCACCTCATGTCTGCTGGAGACTATGCTTAACACTGGAATATGATCAATCAGAGACTGACTCCTACTTGGGACTGTGAATTGTAAGGATGTGATAGAATGGCACAGGGTCAGAAAGTCATTGTGATAGCCATCATAGAGTTGATAGTTCAGTTATATTGAACTGTGTGTCTGGGAATGGTGACTTAGCAGCACAGGGACAAACATATAGTGCAGTAGTGCAGCTGAACTGCCCAGAGATGATGGTACAAACACCATGATGGTACAAGCGGTCCTTCCTGGACCACTTGTCAAGACCAGGTCTTGGCTAAGCCCTTGCTCCTCTTGATACCTCTTTAAGTCTCCTTTCCAGGGTTACTGAATGTTTTTGAGAATACATTGTTACATTTACTTCCTACTTAAGTTAAAAAAAGATCATTTTTTGTTTTGCCACCAAGAGCTTTGACTGATGTTTCATTTCTAAAATTTTCATTTCCTTTTTAATAATGTTAATTTTATGATTTCTCAAGAATTGTTCTCCACACTTTGCTCTTTTCTCAAAAATCTCTTACTCATCTCTTGAAGTTTTATCAAAACCTCATTTAACACTGGGACAGTAGGATCATGTTTACATTTTATTTGGTATGCTGAACACATATATTTAATTCTGTTCAATGAATCTATTTAAAAAGTCTATGTACACCTATTGAAATCTCTCACGGCACCTGAGTTTTAAAACACTAATAGCATTTTAAGAAAATCATTCTAAAATATTTGGATGCCCATTTATATGCAAAAAAAAATTTTTTTAATGGATCCTGACCTAAACTTATAACCTAAAACAATAAAACTCTAGAAGAAAACATAGAAAATAGAAAATTATATGACTTTGGGATAAGCAAGGATTTCTTATATATCACACAAATGTGCAATCCAGAAAATAATAAATTAGACTCAGTCCAAATTAAAAACCTTTACTCTTCAAAAGACATTTTTAAAGAAATGAAAAACCAGGCCATGGACCAGGAGGACATATCCGCATAGTACATATCTGATAAAGTACTTATAGTCAGAATACAGAACTCTCAAAATTCAACAATAAAAAGTAAATAAAACAAAGAAATAATCCAATTTTTAAAAAATGGGCAAAAGATCTGAATACACACTCAACAAACAAGATATATGGATGACCTAGTTACAAAAAATGCCAAGTATCATTAGCCATTAGGAATACAAATTAAAGCCACAAAGAACTAACAATACACATCTGTTAGAATAGCTAAAGTTGTCATCAACATTATCATCATCACCATCATCATTATTTTTCACAAACATACATTCCCATGCATATGAACACTGCTGGTGGGAATGCAAAATGGTACTGCCCCTCTGGAAAGTAGTTTGGCAGTTTCCTACAAAGTTAACCGTACACTTTTTATATAATCAATCTGTCTTTTAGGTACTTACCCAAGAGAAATCAAAATCTATGTTCACAAAAATACCTATTTATACATGTTTATACTTTAAATATTCAAAAACTGGAAACAGCACAAAAGTCTTTCAACTGGTGAACGTTTAACCAAACTGTGTTATATTTAACTAAACTGTGCCCTAGCCCTACAATGGAATGCTACTCGATAATAAAAAAGGAATTATTAATATATGCAACAACATAGAGAATCACAGATGCAGTATGCTAAGTGAGCAAAGTCAGAACCAAAGGGCTACTTACTACATTAGTCCATTTATATAACATTCTGGAAAAAGGAAAACTATAGAAACAGAAACTATCAGTGGCTACCAGGAGCTGGGTATGTGTGTGGGGTGTTTTGTTTTGTTTTGACCTCAGACACTTAGCATTTATTTGTGGTAAGAACACAAAAAATCTACTATCTTGGCCGGGCGCGGTGGCTCACGCCTGAAATCCCAGCACTCTGGGAGGCCGAGGCTGGCGGATCACGAGGTCAGGAGATCGAGACCCTCTTGGCTAACACGGTGAAACCCCGTCCCTACTAAAAATACAAAAAAAAAAAAAAAAAAAAAATAGCCGGGCATGGTGGTGGGCGCCTGTAGTCCCAGCTACTGGGGAAGCTGAGGCAGGAGAATGGCGTGAACCCGGGAGGCGGAGCTTGCAGTGAGCCGAGATCGTGCCACTGCGCTCCAGTGTGGGTGACAGAGCGAGACTCCGTTTCAAAAAAAAAAAAAAAAAAAATCTATTCTTATCAGGTTTCAACTACACAATACATTGTTATTAACTAAAATCATCATGTTGTGTGGGGTGTTTGGCTACAAAGGGAATATCTGGAGGTGATGAACTGCTCTACATCATAGAACTATCCCATTAGACTAAATTTTACTCTATGTAAATTATGTCTCAAATCGTGACTTTCAAAATGTTAACAGGAAATTATTTGTTCCCAAATGAAGTACTAGAGAATTTGTTCATTTAACAAACATTTATTGAGTGCCTACTATGTGCCAGATCTGGCTCTAAGTGCTTAAAAACAGTGAACAAAATACACAAAAGAAACTCTGTCCTTGTGGAGCTTGCATTCCATCAGGAGAGGCAGTGAGTAATAAATGTGATAAATAAGTGAAGAACAGAAAACAGTGCTTCTACAGACATTACTGTATATGAGAAATTAGAAGGTGTGTGAAAATACAGATCCCTGTGCTCCACTCTGGTGATACTGATTCAGCAGGTCTAGGCTGGAGTCCCAGAGTTTGCATTTCTAACAAGCTCTCAGGTGATGCTGATGCTGCTGGTGAGGGAACTACACATTGGGTAGTTCTGACATATGATGTTAGAATGTGGTGCCATAAATGAAAGAAAAACAATGACTAAAGGAATATTAGGCAGGAGATCTGGGAAGATGTAGATTTCAACTTTAAATAGTGGGCTTCATGGAGCAGTTGGATTTTGGGTAGAGACATGGAGAAGAGGAGGGAGTTAGCTGTGTAGATATCTGGAGAAGACATTGCTAGCTAAACAGCCAGTGCTTACAAACTATGTCAGGGGACATGTTTACTTTTTTCAAGGACAGAAAAGAGGCCAGTGTGACAGGAATAGAAAGGACGAGAAGGAGACGAATAAGAGAAGTGTTCAGAGGAATAATTATAGGAGGAGAGTAGGCAGAAGAAGTTAAGGCCTTTCATTTTTGCTCCAACTGGAACATGAATCCACTGGAAGGTTTTGAACAGTGACATCATTTGACTGATGACCTACAAGAACTATTTAGGCCATTTTGATGAGAGTAGATAAAAATGGAAGCAATTCACTCACTCAAAAGGTTGTCTTAGAAACCTAAATGAGAGAATACTTTTGCATAAACCTGGTGGTCAATTGTGTATCTTCTTTGAAGAAATATCTGTTCAAGTCCTTTGTTCATTTTGGTTACTTGTGTCTTTTTCAAATGAGTTGTAGTAGTTCCTTATATATTTTGGATATTAAGCTCTTCTCACATATATGGTTTGCAGTTCTTTTCGCAGTTCTTTTCCATAGTTGCTTTTTCACTCTGTTGATTGTTTCCTTTGTTGTGCAGAAGCTTTTTAGTTTACTGTTGCCCCACTTGTCTATTTTTGCTTTTGTTGCCTGTGCTTTTGATGCCATATCAAAGAAATCATTGCCAAGACCAATACTAAGAAGATTTTCCCCTACATTTTTTTTCTAGGAGTTTTAGAATTACAAGTCTTACATTTAAGTCTTTATTCCATTTTGAGCTGATTTTCTATAAAGTATAAGGGTCTAAGTTTTATTCTTTTGCTTGTGAACATCCAGTTTTCCCAGCACCATTTGTTAAAGAGACTATCCTTTCCTCATTGTGTATGTTTGCCACCCTCGTTGAAGATCAGTTGACCATATTAACGTGGGTTTATTTCTGGGCTTTCTATTTCATTTAATTGGTCTGTATATCTGTCTTTATGCCAGTACTATACTGTTTTAATTACTGTAATTTTGTAATACATTTTGAAATTAGAAAGTGTGAGGCATCTGGCTTTATTTTTCTTGTCCAAGATTAGTTTGGCTGTTCAGAGACTTTTTATTTTATGCTCTTTTTTGGGGGTGGATCGTTTCCTTTTTTTTCATAAGTTTTTTTGGGGAACAGGTGGTGTTTGGTTACATGAGTTAAGTAAGTTCTTTAGTGGAGATTTGTGAGATTTTGGTGACAGGTTCACCAAAAGCTCACAGTGTACAGTATACACTGTATCCAATTTGTAGTCTTTTATCCCTTGCCCTCCTCCCACCCTTTCCCCAAGTCCCCAAGGTCCATCGTATCATTCTTATGCCTTTGCATCCTCACAGTTTAACTCTCACTTATGACTGACGACATACGATGTTTGATTTTTCATTTCCTAGTCACTTCACTTAGAATAATGGTCTTGAATTCCATCTATTTGTTGCAAATTCCATTATTTTGCTCCTTTTTATGGCTGAATAGTATTCCATGGTATATGTATGTGTGTATATGTATGTATATATACACACACACACATATATATGTATATGCAATCACAATTTCTTTATCCACTCATTGATTGATGGGTATCTGGGTGGGTTCCATATTTTTGCAATAGTGAATTGTGCTGCAATAAACATCACTAATCACCAGGGAAATGCAAATCCAAACTAAAATGAGATAGTGCCTCACATATGTTAGTGTGGTTATTATTAAAAAAAAGATAATGAGTGTTGGCACTGATGCAGAGAAATCAGAACTCTTGTATACTGTTGATAGGAATGTAAATCAGTACAGCATTATAGAAGTCAGTAGGGAGGTTCCTCAAAAAGTTAAAAATAGAACTACCATATGATCTATCAATTCCACTCACTTCTGGGTATTTATCCAAAGTAATTGAAATCAGGATCTTGAAGAGCTATCTGTACTCCCAGGTTCATTGCAGCATTATTCATAAAAATCAATATATAAATGTATATGAGTAGATGAATGGAAAGAAATACACACGCACACACACGAATGTTATTCAGCTTTAAAAAAAAAAAGGAAATACTGCTATATGTAACAACATGAATGGATCTTGAATATATTATGCTAAGTAAAATAAGCCTGTCACAGAAGGACGAATACTGCAGGATCCCACTCAGATGAGCTATCTAAAATAGTCAAACTCATAGAAACAGAATAGAATAGTGACTGCCTGGGGCTGGGGGGAAGGGAGAAATAGGGAGTTGTTTAATGGTTATAAAGCTTCAGTAATACAAGATGAAAATTTAGAGATCTACTGAACCACATAGTACCTATAGTTAATAATATGGTATGGTACACTCAAAAATTTAAGAGAGTAGATCTCAAGTGTTCTTACCAACGCCCTCCTTTCCCACCCAGCCCCCAGCATACACACATGGAAGCAGGGAAAGCTTTTGGAGGTGATGGATATGTTTATTACGTTGACTGTAGTGATGGTTTCATGGGTTTGTGCATATGCAAATTGTATAAATTAAATATATGCAGCATAGTATATATTAATTACACTTCAATGAAACTATTTCTTTAAAAAAATAACCCTGGATGAGAGAATATTGAGGCTTGAACCAAAGTGGTACAGGTGGCAGTGGTGAAAAGTGGTTAGATTTTAAGTCTAATTTTAAGATAAAATCCATAGGGTTCCCTGATTGATTGGATACAAGTTATGAAAAAAAGAGGGTCAAGTATGACTTGAAAGTCATGGACTTGAGCAACATCCCTAGATATGATGGACCTAACACTTGAACAATTATTAAGCTTTTATTTGACTTACAATCTACCAGTCTTAGGTTTCTAAACGTTAAACTTGCTAAAATACTTTGGCTGGCAAATATCTTCCTTTCTTAACTCTGCATTAGTGGACAAAAGTTACATTTTTCCCAATAATAAGTGAGAAAAATATCAGAAAAGAAAGCTGCTGAAAGTAAGATATATCTTATATGATGGACTTGGCCATAATAATCAAGGTATTCTTTATTGTTTTTATCACTCTCCTTATCATCTTGATCATCATCATCATTGTATTTTAGATTTTAAAGGAATCTGGATATTAGGTTTCCAATGCAGTGATGGTCAGATGAGAACAGCCAATCTGATGCTCATTTCAGCTTGCAATACTATTTTTCATAAGCTCCATTTCATAGATTTATTTTTTCTCTCTTTGAGAAGATTAACTGGTATTTTATCATTTAAAAGCTGAAAATTACTTCTAAACATCTTTGCTGACAATTTTAAGGAAATAATACTATGTGACTAGCAAAGACCTAACTTTTTGGACGTTACACTTGCATGTCTCATTATCTCTATTTATTCAATGAGACACAAAGACAATTTTTTAATTAAAATACATATGAGGCACTATTGGAAACACAAGATGATTAAGATAATTTCCACTCACAAGGAGTTTGTAATCTCAATTCAAGAAAGATATATAAGATAATTTTTAATATTTCAATTTCATAATGTTTTCACATTTGGAAGCCTAGTGCATCATGTATTTTAATGCAATATCAATGAGATTTAGAGAAGATATTTTTAAGAATAATGAGTTTGCTGTAAGAGGAATATATATTTAGAATTAACAAATATGCCATTGAAGTACTTAGAAGCATGTGTTACACGTATCTGACAATCATTAACCATTATCATTGTTTAAAATTATTTCCATTGTTACTATTATTACTACTACTGTCCTTACTAGTAATGTTTTTCCAGGTTCCATGTATTGAATAAAAAATAAATGTTGATCTGGCAAGTAAATATGAAAGAGGGAAATCTAGATTTGAGCATAGGCAGAAAGGTATAAAATAGTAGGCTATGTGAACTCACAGAAGTATGTTCGTTGAGGTAAAAGGAAGGCGTCAAATACTGTCTCTGATACTTATGAGGTATTCAACATTGTATAAGTTTCTCAACTTCTGTTGTGTCTCAAACAGAAAGGATTTCTTCAATTTGAAATAAATGAATGTTAGATAATAATCCAAAGCCATAAGAAAATATAAAGTTTTCCAGTAACAGTAAACACATAAACAAATATAAAAGCTAGTATTATTGCCGTGATTTGTACTTGGCTTTTAATTCTTTTATAGGATTTAAAAGGCAAAGCATAAAATAATTGTATAAGTTAAAGCATACACAATATATAAAAATATAAGGAGTGATCTCAATATTATGAAGTGTAAAGGTGAAGCTACACAGGATTGGAGCTTTGTATGCAATTGAAGCTACATTTCTATCAATTTAAAATAGATTGTTATAACTTTAGGATGTATGTAATCACTTAAGTAACCATAAAGAAAATATCTATAGAATATACAAATGGAAATGAGAAGGGAATCAAAATATGTCACTATAAAAAAATACTAAACATAAAAGAGGACAATAAGACAAGGAATAAAAGAGGTACAAAATATATAAGACGAATTTCAAGAAAACAACCTACCACACTGAACCATGACAAAACAGAAAATCTTTGCAGACCTACAACTAGTAAGGAGATTGAATCAGTAATCAAAACTTTGCAACAAAGAAAAGCCAAGCACTAGATGGCTTCACTTGTAAATTGTAACAATCATTTAAAGAAGAATTAACACCAATGCTTCTAAACCTCTTCTAAAAATGTGAAGTGGAGGGAATATTTCTTAATTAATTCTATGAAGTCAGTATTATCATATTAAAGCCAGACAAAGACACTACAAGAAAAGACCACCACAAGCCAATAATTCTGAAGAATAGTGATAGAAAATTTTTCAATAAAATACTATCAAACAGAATTCTACAACCTATTAAAAGGATTATGCATTATGACAAAGTAGAATTTATCTCTGGAATGTGAGGGTGGCTCAACATGTGAAAATCAATGAATGTAACACACAACATTAACAGAAGGAAGAGAAAACAAACATGCACACACACGACCACCTCAGTTGATGCAGAAAAAGCATTTGACAAAATTCAACACCTTTTCATTATTAAAAAAAAAATTGCAATGAACTAGGTGTTTTTAAAAAGCTATCTGCATGAAAAGCCCACAGATGACAGACTGAAAACTTTTCCTTTAAGATCATGAATGAAAGAAGGATATCTGCTTTCACCTCTTCTATTGAACATAGTACTGAAAGTCATAGAGCTATTACACAAGAAAAAGAAATAAAAGGAATCCAAATAGGAAATAAAGAATTAGAATGATCTTTAGATAACATAATATTTAATGTAGAAAACTCTGAAAATTTCACACACAACAATGTTAGAACTAATAAAGTAATTCAGCAAGGTTGCGGGGTACATAATCAACACACAAAAGTTATTTCTGTTTTTATACACTAATAAACAATCTGAAAAATATTAAGAAAACAATTTTATTTATAAT
>NW_016803211.1:903855-915154 GCF_001698545.2 Rhinopithecus bieti
AAAAAAAAAAAAAAAAAAAAAAAAGAACAGCAAGGTTGGAAGTCTAATTCCTCTTGATTTCAAAGCTTACTATAAAATTACAGTAATCAAAAAAGTGTGGCATTGACATTAAGACAGGCATATCAAACAATAAAATGGAATAAAGACTTAAGAAATAAACCCTCCCTCAAATTGTAAATCTCTGAGAAGTAAACATACGGAAAACTTTATGATATTGGTTTCAGCAATGATTTCTTGGATATGACATCAAATGCACAAGGAACAAAATCGAAGTAGTTTAAGATATTAATCAACCTTTAAAAGAAAGGAAATTCTGACACATGCTACAGCATGGATGAATTTTGAAGACATTATCATTAGTTATATAAGATAGTTGCAAAAAGACAAATGTTGCATGATTCTACTTATAGGGTACCTAGGATAGTCAAATTTATGGAGACAGAAAGAAGAATGGTGGTTGCCAGGAGCTTAGGGGAAGGGTGAGTAAGGAGTTACTGTTTAATGGGTACAGTGCTTCAGTTTTGTGAAGTGAAAAAAATTCTGGATATGGATGGTGGTCATGGTTGCATAATAATGTGAACGTACTTAGTCCCACTGAACCCTATGCCTAAAAATGGTTTCAAAAATAATGACCAACTGTCAAATAGGAAAACTTAGGTTGGAAAATAAAACCCATCCATTGGACTTGGAGATGTGGATTACATCATAATTTTGCAAGTTCAGGGGCTCAGTGGAGGCACGCAACTACAGAATGAATAGAAGGTGGAAGAATAGTGGATTGAAGAGCAGATACCACTGGTGAGGAGCTTGGTGAAGGCATGAAAAAGAGGGTTTCTAGAATGATGTAATTTGTCCAGAACCCTAGGTGTGTTGCCAGTCACCTCTAGAAAACACTTCCATTCTCCAGCTGGAGTGTTAGCCAACTTAGCAAAGTCACAGATTTCAAAGTGTAGCCCAGGAAACATAGTTCTTTTTGGTAAAAGACATATAAAATAAGTCTCCCTACATCAACAAAACTATTACTAATTAAAATAATCATATTTTATTAATTTCTATATCAGTTAAAAGTATTATTTTCATTCTCAGAACAATCTTGCCATGCAGGCATTACCCTTCTTTGAAAAATACGAAAATCCACTTGAAGAACTCCAAGGTCACAAGGGTCCAAATGACAATCTCTGGAACTCGAAGCCAGTGTGCTCCTGAATTCAAGTGTAGCTGTGGAGTGATGGTCCTTAGCCTACTTCCTCAGGGTGGTGATCCATCACTCTGTTTACTCAGAGGCAAGGGCATGAGGTAATGCCATTTATTCTGGCAAGACCATCGATGCTGTGTCTAAAGGAACCTGGCACAAATAGATTCTCCATAGGTAGACATACTAGGGAAAGAGAAATACCCTTGAAGGACTAAGGCAACTTGGAAAACAGAAAGTAAGGTGGATGGGTATGGATATGGAAATCTACTGAATCAGATACAGACACATTCCTTCACGGTTCAAAAAAATAGAAGAAACTATGAAAGTACCAAAGATCTGACCCTAATTCTCCAAGGAGCACAGTTGTAGGGCTGCTTTGGGTCTCTCTAGTTTCCGTGAGAAAATCTTGGCTGGCAGGGCCCCCTGATGAAAGAGAAATGCCTCCTTGTGTGAGATTTAAAGCATTTCTAATTTGAAAGCAAACATAATTGCACATACTTTACATACGCATGCCATGTGGAAATAATAAATGCATTTATGATGAAAATGTTTGCTTCATTTATTATACTAGGGGTTTTTCCAAGAAATGGAAACAATTGTTAGAAGTGACATTAAGTATTTAACTGAGTTTCTTTTTTCTTCTTTTTCTTCGTATTTTTTATTAACATATTTTAAAATGTTACTACCACCCAATAAGGCATATGGCTCCTGATTTGTTGGAGTCTTTCATTAGTTTAAAAGGAAGAAATTAGTCACCAAAAAACACATGCAACTTTAGAATATGACACAGGTGAAACCTGAAATTTAAAACTAAGTTCTCCAAGGATTTTGAGGTCTGTGGAAAATAACCTTCAATTCTTACACTGTGAAATGGGAATTTCTAAGTTAGGACTTGGAATAGCATTTGGTGGCATAGTAACCATGACCAAACTAACTGGATGACTGTCTTCTGAAGTGGATAGTTGAATGGCCTTAAATTTTCAGAGTGAGAGAGGTGAAAGTCAAGTCATTGATGCAAGTGTTGTGAGGCAGGGAGATTTGCAAATGTAAGTATATTCGTGAGGAACCTACCTGCTATAAACTGAATGTTTGTGTCCCCTCAAAATCGTTGTTGAAACCATAATTCCCAGTGTGATGGAATTTAAAGATGGAGCCCTTGGGAGCCTTTATGATAAAATTAGTGCCTTTAAAAGAACAGGCAGGAGATCTCTCTCTTTCTTTCTCTTTCTCTCTGTGTCTTGCTCATTCTCTCTGCCATGTGAAGATACAAGGAGAAGATGGTTTTCGTGAACCAGAAGGGCCCTTACCAAGAACCTGACCATAATGGCACCCAGATCTTAGATTTCTAGGCTCCAGAACTGTCATAAAAATAAATGCTTGTTGTTTAAGCCATCCAGTCTCTGGTATTCTGCTCTAGAGACCTGAACTGACTAAGACACTATGCATCCATTGAATTGTGAGTTCTATTTCAAAAGACCACAAAAGCTCATTGTGATAGTATTATTGTATCAGTTAGCCAATACTGCATCATAAACCATCGCAAAATCCTGTGGCTAAAAACAATAAGCATTTATCATTGCTCGTAATTCAGTGGATTGCCAATCTGGGATGACCTCACCTGGGCTTCCTCCTGCATGTGTAGTCAGCCATGGGCTAGGAAAACAATTCTGCTGATACTGATTCGGCTTGCTCTCTGTTTGGTGTCTGGCTGGGTGCTGGCTGGTCATGGATAGCCTCTGCTTTGTCCCCACACGGTCTCATCATTCATTTGATTAGGCCACGCTTGTTCACATGGGAACTGACAGTTCTGAAAGAATAAGCAGCTCTTCCATCCTCAGCTCTATTTCTCCTTCCTCCAAAATGCACATGCACACACACACACACACACACACACACTGAAAATGTCAGAGGGTCAAATAGCAAATTTTTACTCAACATAGGATAAGTAAAGTGGATACTTCAGAGCTAAAATCATACATTTTAACACATCTTTCTCAGGTAGAAAATCTAGACAAAGATTAAAAAAAATGAACAATACGATTAATATTTAATCTTATTATTAGTGAGAAGATTTGAACAATATATTTCAGAAATTTGACCCAATAGCCATATGTGGAACACAATACCCAACAATTGCAAAATATACATTTGTTTCAATCTCATGGAAAATTTATAAAAATTGACCTTATACAGGACTATAAAGTTTCAATAATTTCAAAAAGTTGGAGTTAGTTTTATAGTTATGTATAGAGTTAAGGTAACTGTTAGGTTTAGACTGGAAGTAAGGAATTGGGTCTACCATTATCTTTAGGTTGAGGTTAGCTTTAGATGTAGGGTTTGTATTTAGAATATATCTAATTCAGATTAGGGTAGATTTAAGACTGCAGTTCTCATTTTGCTTGTTTTAAGACTAGTGTTAGTTTTAGTGTTAAGGTTAGTACTAGAATGATTATTAGGTTAATGGTGAGAATTCATGTTGGGATTAGGATTAAAGTTAGGGTTAGGACTAGGTTTCATAATTGGGTTAGGGTTGGATAGCATTTTATAGAATTAATAGAGTTAAGGATATTATTAGCATTAAGATTTGGATAGACAAACTAATGATGCAAAAGAGAAAATCTGAAAACACATTTTATAAAAGTGGCACTCTAGTGGGTAAGAAAGTGGCTATCTTTTTAGTGGAGGCCATTGGACAGGTGGGTATCTACATGGGAAAAAACGATTTGGAATTCCTACCTCTCAGTATCCTTAAAAATTAATTTAAGTTGGAGCATAGTTGTAAATTGAAGAAAAATACAGATATTTTAGAAGACAATATAAGTAACATTTTCCTAATAATATAGGAGGAAAATGGTTTTTAACATAAGAGAAATGAAAAAAAACTGATAAATGCACTACATCAAAATAATCCATTTTGATTAATCAAAAGTCACTGTTAAGAGAGAGGAAAGGCAAATCACATCTGGAAGATGTTTCAATACATAGAGCCAAAACGACTTGCCTTAAGAATGTGTAAAGAACACCCGCAGATTAATAAAGAAAAGAAAACCAGCCCAAGAAACCAAAAGACTTAAATAGACCCTTAATAACAGTACACAGATTTGGCAAGAGATTTGAGTTATAGGAACTTTACAATCTTGCTGGTAGGAGAATAAACTGATACAGCTGCTTTGAAAAATAGATTGTCAGCATGTAGTCTAGTTGAAGATATAGCTATGACCAAGTAATGGCATAGCAATAGATAGCAATACAGATACAAAACTGTGTGCTCAAGTGCACTAGGACAGAAGTTCGTGAATATTCACAGTGGCATTGTTTTGTTTTTAGTGGTTCAAAACTTGCATATTTCCCAAATTGAATCAACAATGGAATGGACAAATAAATACCAACTAAAAACAGCCAGACACAATAGAATACAGGCAGATTGGATTTCATTTACATAGGGCTCCAAAACAAGAAAAAATAAAACTACCTTGTTTAAGATTGCATCCATAGTCAGAAGGCAAGGAACTAATGATAACAAGTTCAGAAGAAGCTCTGATCAGAAAGGTGGGGGACTTCTGGGGTGTTGGTCCATTTCTTGATCTGCATAGTAGAAACATGAGTATTGTCTTTACAATAAATCATTAAGTTGTACCTTCAGTTTTTGTGGACTTTTCTGTAAGTACGCCACATGTAATAACAAAAAAATTAAAACTATATTATTTTAATGGCTGCATTTTACTTAACGATTTACCTCATTGATAAATATTTACATTGCCTCCTCTTGTTTTTCCTGCTCAAAATAGTGTTTCAGTAGACAAATCTTCATGTGTATTTTTTAACTTGTTTCTTAGAATAGATTCCTGAAAGAGAAAAGACTGGGCCAAACCATATGGAGTTTTTAAGTGTTCTTGATACAGCATTAAAATATTTTCTAAGACTACTGCGCCAGCTGCACTCCCCGTAATGTAAAGATTTCTGAATCATTGCACATTCACCAGTATCAAATACTATGGTTTTTTTCAACCTATGCTTATTTAACTGGAGTGGGGAGATGGTGTTGAGAAACCAATATCATGCCATTTTAATTTACATTTACTTTATTTCTGCCTAGTAAAAATTTTAGAGTATACTACAACATTCAGATTGAAGGATCAAGAGTCAAATTTTTGGTGTTCAAATTCTGGCACTGCCGCCTACACACTACTTGGCTTTGTGATGTTACCTAATCTTTAAGGTCAAATTCCATACATGTAACATAGAAAAAGGTGCTATGATAATTAAATAAATTTTCTCATATAATGAGCATAGCACACTACTTGGCATATTTTCAGTCCCCTGTAAATGGTGTCTGTGTGTGTGTGTGTGTGTGTGTGTGTGTGTGTGTGTGTGTGAATAGTGTTGCATGGAGCATAGGAGATATGGGACATTAAGGGTGGAAAGATGAATGAGGGAGGGAGGGAAGGATAGAGGATGAAAAGAAGGAAAAGAGATGAAGGGAGGGATGGAGGGGAGGGGAAGAGAAAAGGAAAGAGGCTTGGAAGGAGAGGAAAGAAAAGAGGGAGGTTTGGAGTGGGGAAAGTAGGGGCTGATGGAGGAAGGTTGAAAGGGAGAAATGAATCAAGTATTGGATAACATGGTAAGGGGACTGGTGATCAGAAGCATCCAGTTCTTTATTCCTCCCTGAGCAAGAGTTTATTTTTCAAAATTTAAAAACACAATACAGAGATAAACCATACTGTAAGCAAGTGTCAGTGATCAAGGGTCTGGAGACCTACAGTTCTGGTTCTATCAATCTTGAGCTACATACTCTGGAACCACATCTCTCCGAACCACAGCAAACACCTAACATTCGCTGCCTGCCCAAGAATTAAACAAGAAATATATATAAAGCCTGGTTCACAGTATATTTCAGAAAATGAAAAACGATCTTGTTGTTTGAAAATCACTACAAAAGTATTAGCAATGGCTTAACATGTCATTAGCCTTAAATTAGTAAAGTTTAAATACCAAAATATGATAAAAGAATTAATCACTTAGGAGAGGTTCATGACTATGAGCATATGAGTGTGTGTATGTGAGTGTGTGTTTGCCCATTCAGGGTAGAATCTGGAATGAAAATGTGCATAAATAAAGAAGAGACATTGAAAAAGTCTTATTTGACCCATTTCCTTGAGGTACCAGGAAAATCACGGAAATCCCCAGTGTTGTTTGGCAGTCGAGCAGAACAAGGAAGGCATGGTGGCAGCCCTTGGCTGAGAGTGAGAGAATCTGTACCTCTGTCACCACACCCAGAAAGACTTGTGCTTACTGAAACCAAGAGAAGCAAGTTAACAATGTTAAACCAAAGAGGCGCGGAACATGGGGTCTGAAACATCATGAGCTACATGGGACATATTTTACCAGGTAACCACATGTAAGTATCATGCACAATATGACCATTTCATTCTGTAATGTCAATTCCAATGCCAAATTCCACATAAGTGCCTTACAAATGATAGCATGGGTATGCCTTGCTATTTTTCAGTGGTATTCCAAATATGCTCAGGAATAGCCAACTTTAAAAAATATGAATGGAGCACCAAAAATATAAAGACAAAAGCCAATGTGTAAGTATAAACAGAGACTTTACTTCATGGTGTTAATGATGTGAGATGAACTATTGGATGACTCAGTCAAGCTTGTCAGCCTAACTGCCACTCCTACAGGTTCTATTAATGTGTTCTCAAATCTCAACAAGCCTAGAAGAAAAGACTCTAGGAATCAGGTTACATAAAAGAAAAAAAAAAAATCAGTCTACTCTCTGGGAGCTACAACCTAGCTAATGCATAAATAATGGAAAATTTGTATTATAAAATATGTGTCAAACATAGAGGATGATTGTCATGTAAGGCTGTGACCCTAGTAGATGAATCTCTTTCTCATACTCATGAAACCCTTCAAAAGAATTGATGGATATGGGATCTCTGGAAAATTCTTCCATTTTTTGGGCTAAGAATATCAGACTCAAATATTTTCCCATCTGTGAAATACTTCTCTAAGCTCTAACACGACAGCCCCTTCTCCTCAAACTAGAAAGCTGATTACCAATCTATCTGTGTTTAAACCAGCTCCCACAAATGTTGCTTATCAAATAACTTTAGTTGAACTGGTAATAATAGCTTTTGAAATTATAATATAACAATAAGAAAAGTAAAATCAAAAGTGATTCATTAGTCCCTAAAAAAGGGCATTTCCCTGTAATGGTAGTATGTCATTTGGTTCTAGATTGCAATGGCAACATTCCCTTGAGGTATAAGAGCTTTTATCCAATAATCTACAACTTCTACATGAGTCTTTTTTATCTGGAGCAGTAGTGAATGGGCTTAAAGGAGTCCACACTTTATTTTGTATATATCTTCTGGCATGTATCACAGTTAATGGAGCTCTTTAAGATTTTCTCTAATGATGTTAATCGACACATTTTATAGTCCTAAACTGTAATTTAAATGGGAATCTAAGAATATGACAGCATTTGGCTCAGAAGTAAAATGTGGGAACACCCTAGACACACTGATTTGTTTTGGTAAACAGAGCTGGCAAAGTTGATTTTAAGTCAAGAAGGCGTATTTGATAAGAACAAGATGATGGGAGATCCTTCAAAACAATTGATGGATTTGTGATCTGCTGAAAATCCTTCCACTTTGTCTAATGTCTGATGATCAAATAGCTTTGCACCGTGACCAGAGGGGCATAACAAGTCAACACACACACACACACACACACACACACACACACACACACACACACATACACAAAACAAACCAACCAGACAGAAGTTTACACCTGGGGAATTAAATTATCTGAATGAGGACCCTAGAAGAAACATTCTCTAACTCCTGGATTCTGTCATAAGTGTCGTCTACAAAGTACTGAGATCATTTGCGTCTTGGCCTTCCCATGAATAGAATTGTGTTCTAAATTTTATTGCTGTTTTTCACAGAAAAAGAAGTGGACAGTAAGGGAACAAATGGCTAATTGACTTGTTCCATCTCACTGGAGAAGGAGGAACACTGTCTAAATTGAAAGCAAATTTAATTTTTCCCTCAGTCTTCATGTTTCTTGATGTCTCCGCAACATTTAATGCACTTGACCATTCTTGTTTTAAAGCACAAACAGCTTTGTTAAGTTTTTTGTTACTTAGCAAATTCGTAGTGATTTTAGAAAATTGACACAATACAGGAAAAAAATAAAAAAGAAAGTAAGAACCACCAAAATTCCTCTAATCATCATCCCTTTCCCCCTTAAGTAACCAGGTCATCATTTTCAACATTTTAAAGATCATTTTCCAAGATACTTTTCTAGTCGTTAAAGAAAGAACATCTATATGATTTACATAAATGGTATTATTTAAAAAGTGAGATGATGTGTCTCTTGCTCTCACTTTTCAGCAGGCCAAGTGTCCCGATCCGGTTCAATAATACAGACATGCCTCATCTTTTTTATTATGGCGATGTGATACTCCATTGAATGTATGAGTCACATTTTATTTTGTCAGTCTTCTAGCTGAGAGACACTTATTTCTTATTATAGTAAACTACACTGCCATGAAAGCCTCAACTCCGTAACAGATACCTGGAGTGCCCTCCACCTCACTGGTAGTGTCCAGATTCTTGGACTTTTTTGGCCACTTTTTTTATGCCATTTAAAAATGCTTATCACACCTCCCCTCTGAGAAAATACAAGCTCTGGAGCTAGACTGCCTAGATTTAATCTTATGATGTCTCTGTTACTACGGGCATTATCCTTTTACCTCTCTTGTGCCACAGCCTCTCAGCTATAAAATAAAAACAGATAACAATATGCATATCCTAGTTATAACATGGATAATGATAATAATATCAAATGAAATTATCCATGTATAATGTTTGGCATATATGTGTTCAGTGTATTTCAACTATGGCCATTATTGTGATCTTCTCATTCCTCTCTCTCTGAAAACCATTTCCCATGTATTCCTGATCTTTCCTACTCAAGATTTCTAAATTATGTCTTTTGCCCACAAGTGTCTTCCCGGCTTCATTTCATGTTCTCAAATTTCTGGAAGACATTTATGCTGGATGTTCTAACACCACATAAATTTTATACAGATCAAAATGGCTACCAAATGACCTTAATACAATCCTCAGTGTCATATTTTATGGTTTCTTTTCCTGTACTGTATGTCCAGTCAGTCACAAATTCCTGCTGAGTTTTCACATTTCCTCAATGTGTTCCAAACCTATCTCTTTCCATCACCCTATTTCCAGCTTAGGTCAGACAGTGCTGGGCTTATACTTAGATGATGGAGCTATTAACACCTTTAGGGACACAATGCTTTCCATAAATGACATATCAGGAGGAAATCCAATATATTTGACAAGTCAAATAATCACTGCTGCTGTTATTGAGACAGGATTTAGGGGCCTGGAACTCTACCTCTCTTCCTTCATCTTCCCCAAATGCCCCCTTAAGTAACTGAACCCCAATTATTCCTCCTGAAAGAGGAATTTCCCTCCAAGCTTCCACTTGCTTTTTCTCCAAGCTCTCCTACACATGGGAGACAACATAATCCAACTAATGATACAACTGTGGTCACATTTCTCCCATGACCCAATCTATGCATGGTTTTATTCAAATGCCATCACTGACATTCAGTTCCCTCTCCAAAACTCCAAATTTAGCCCCAAGAAGTATTTTTGACTTTATAAATCAATCTATTCCAAAATAGCCCAATAGGAATCGACATTACCATCTTGTTCTTACACATTTTGGTGTAGGGTTCATGCCCTCAAACGCTGGCTTCCTTCCACCCACATGCTCTTACTTCACCAGCCCTCAAAGGCTTATTTAAATTCTGTCTCTGTGGATTCACAAACATTATGGGACTCCCCTCTTAGATTTGAGCTCCCTTTTCTCTGACCTACAGAAGTCTCACATATTTCCGAATATCATTTTGTACTGAGAATGTGTCATGTTTTCTAAAACTTAAATTAATATTTCAATGCCTTAGAGTGCCTCATACATGCTTAAAGTTCAATCATAGATGCTGGTAACCCTGGGTATGGTGTGCTCCAACAAGGTAAATTTTAAGATGCTCTGAAGCCTTGGAAGACTGTGAGTATCACCCTTCAGTCATTTACTTTTCATTTGTAACCAGTGATGTTTCTTTTGGTGTCTATTTGTATTCACTCTCACACCTCGTACTATTATAACTGTGGTTATTCTTCTGTAAAATAAAACTTTGGTTTTCTTTATTGAAAAGGTAATATATTTATATATTAAAAACACAAATAATTTCCCAAAGTTATACAGTAGAAATAGGCATCCTTCTCACTCCAAATCCCTCATCTCCTAGTTCTACTTCAAGGCTACCACTGTTACAAATGTCTTAGTGATTATCTTGTAATCATAATTTGTCCCTGGGTGTAACGCTGCCATTTCATTGCAAAATTACGTTTTATTTCTCTCTGTGTCTAAAACAGTCAAGCAAACTTCGCAATCTCCTTCCTATCCTCAATGATTACTGGCATCCTAGAAAACCTCCCGAGGCCCAACCCCTCTATACTCTGGTTCAAAGCATCCCCTCAGTTTTAGATATTTGATAATCCACCTCACTAACCTTTTATTTAGACTCACTCTCCCTTTTATTTAGGCTCACTCTCCTTTTATTTAGATTCACTCTCTATTCCCAGTTAGATAACTCAGATCAGACCCCTACAGCATCCAGTCTCCAAATTCCTGGAAGAGAACTACCAAGAGTAGAGTATTAATGTGGAACTTGGGCAACCAAAAAGAGTAAAGTCTATTAAATTAGCTTATCCATGAAAAAAAAAGTTGCTTATACTGAATTTGAAAATAAAGAAATACGAATAAATCTTTTTGGATGTGTTTGGATATAATTCAGAAGGTAAGAGAAAGAGCAGAGGGAATGGGGCAAATGGAAAACAGGGTTTGGGCAGGGTTATATTGATGTAATTTCATTAATGAGACTTAAAAATTTTAAGTAATAATTACTTTTATTCATTTTATTTTAGTATTTATAAATAAATACAAATTTTATTTTAGTATTTTATAAATAAAAACAAATTTTTATATATAAAT
>NW_016803211.1:915387-973643 GCF_001698545.2 Rhinopithecus bieti
TAAATAAAAATAAATATTTATTTAAAGTATTATGATTTAAAGTAAATTTTATTGATGAGAAATTCTGACTGAGGCAGGATCTCTGGACTAGGTTCAGAACAGACATAATAAAATTCCCCACAGCTTGTGTGGATGCACACACCTGCCTCTTCCCACACATGCCAGTCAAAGAGATTCCATGACCAATTTCTGAAAAAAATTACATCTCAGGCCACACATGTTCTCTGCTTGATATATGAATGGAAAGGCTGAATTCACAAACATCTATTTTCCAGGACTACTATTATACAAGCTGGGCTCTAATCACAATCTGGAGCAAATTACTCTGCTCTGGTTTTAGAAGAATTCAGTTGGCGAGAAACAGTTGACTTGAAAACGGTCATTAGTTGTGTTCCTGACAACTTTATTGAATCAGAAAATTTATTTTCTCAATACACTTGAACATGTCATGGATGCTTTTATGTAACACAAAGAGGTTGAATTAGATAATCCCTAAAGTTTCTGCAAATTTTAGAATATTGTTATTAATATTACATCAAGTGATTTGGCAATAGTCATATTCCTTAATGGGTATTCACCCTACTGAGTTTGCAATTAAATACAACTCAAATTATGGAAGTTTAAGGATTCAATTCTGAGATTTGGAAGCAGCTATAAGATTGTTGAAAGTATATTTGCTAAAGCAACATAGTTTAGTATCCCTGCCTCCTACCAGCTAGGATTCAGGATAAGTTCCTTAAACCTTCTGAGTTTTTGTTGCTTGTCCTACAAACCTGAGACAATAATGACTTGCTTCACAGGGATGTGTGGAGATAAAATGACATAACATGTGTTAAACAACTGGCAGGTAATCAAGAAAACTTAACTCCCTTCCCCCACCCTCACTGAGAAGCAATTTCAAGATGGGAATCACCAGGATTTTTCCTGGGATGTGATTTTACTAGCCCTAGGGATAGAAGGTTAGGTCAAGAGCTTTTAGAGAGTAAAAACACCCACGCAGTGAGAATATGCATTCTAGGCATTTAGACAGCTTCACCTCTCACAGGGCCTTGAGAACATGGCTTAGCAAGAAATCTCTGAGACTTTTGGTCTCCTGATGTATGGTGCAAAGAAATGGGATTGCAGAGTTAGATTACATATTAGAACAGTGCATTTGAGACAAAAGCTGGAATGGATTAAAAGAACCACATAGAAATAGCTCTATATTACACTGGCTCATATGTTCCTGTCAAGTAGAAAGTAGATGCCAGAAAGTCCTTTTAGCAATTGAAGAGCCAACAATATATGAAAAAAAAAAAAAAAGGCCCGGGACAAGAAGAAAAGGTTTTATATACTTTTGCATTTTGGTAAAATGCAGGTGAGCATGTGCTGAGAGTTTATGGTGGTTTGGAATCATTTTATTCTGTGGATGACTTCAGGATGACAACTTTGATAGATTCATTCTTGCCAACAGAGTATATATAAATTCACTCTATGAATGAAAGGAGAGAATGGGAGTGTTTTCATGATCCATCTTAAGACTTTAATTGGTCAGGAAGCCATCATTGTGCTAAGGCATGCATGCTATTTTAGAATTAATAGAACAAGAATGCTACAGCCTAAGAGATCTTCCTGGCAGAAGAGGAGAAACTTCTGCTTGCCCCCCAAGTTCTCTGTTAAAGTGTATTTCAGAACTCCTACTAAACTTATATTTGCTCCTATTCTGATGAAATGTACTAAGACGATATATACTTGTATACATGACATAACCCGATTAAGAGCAGGGGGATTGGGAAAGAATATGCAGTACTGATCGTTATTGAACACCTACTAAACTATAGGCAATGTGAATATATCATTTAGGTTTTTCAAAGATTTTCAAAGAAGGGGTTATAATACTAATTTTGCAAAAGAGGACAATTACATCTCATCTGATGCTGGTCAAAGGTAAATTAAAAAGAGACTTTGCTGTGAGAAGAATCGTCTGACCTCCTGTCTCCTAAACTCCTAACGTTGTTCAATGACAAGTTGCTTGCACGAAAGTGATCTTCTTTCTTCAAAAGGCTTTTTTTCCTCATCACAGTGAACCTGGTAGTATTCTGAGTATAGAAAATAAAACAACAACAAAAAGAGCTGAGCCATTCAATTTCTCTTCCAAATCAATTCCTGCTTGCTAGGGCTTGAATGGAAACATGCTTATTATTTTTTGCCATCATTGAATGAAGCTATTTGTTAAGATGTGTTTATTAGACTTACATAAGAGTTCTTGCCCAAAGAACTCACACTCAGTGGAAGGGGGAAAAATCTTCATGATCTCTGGCTCTTTCATTTTAACATTACAGTGAAAGGCTCATCAACATGTCTACTTTTTAATTTCCACAGATGAAGAAGCAACAGAATACAAAGAGGTTTTTAAAAATCATATACTCTATTTTTTTTTCAAAGCACAGGTCTATGTCAAGGTACACTTTTCACAAACTTAAGAATACTTATCTGATACAAATAGTGAGGACCAGGCATAGTAGCTGACAACTGTAATCCCAGCACTTTGGTAGACTGATGCAGGAGGATCACTTGAGCCCAGGAGTCCAAGATGAACATGGGCAACATAGTGAGAAACCCAGCTATGCAAAAAAAGTCTTACAAAAAATTAGCCAGGTGTGGTGGTATGCTTCTGTGATCACAGCTATTTGGGAGGCTTAAGGGGGAGGATGGCTTGAGGTCCGGGTTGCAGTAAGCCAAGATGGTGCCACTGCACTCCAGCCTGGATGACAGAACAAGACCCTGTCTCAAATAAATAAATAAATAAATAAATAAATAAATAAATAAATAGAAAATAGTGTGCATGAGTCAAAAATTTATTTAATTTACTAACAAAGGAATCAGCAAGGTGGTAAAAGTGGTTGAAAGAGAATTTAAGAGACTAAACATATATATAGGCACTAAAATGATTCTGAGATAAAATGCTAGCTTTGATTGAACCCTGGTTAATGTTCCACAGGCAAAAGACTGAAAGTTTTGGAGTTCTTTTTTTTTTTTTTTTTTTCCACGCAAACCCTGTACAGGTATCTTTGAGACTGGTCCATAGTCAGTAGCAAATACTAACTCAAGCAGAGGACATCGAAGCTTTTCCATAAAGAGCCAGATAGTTAATATCTAAGACTTGGTGGGCTATATGGTCTCTGTTGCAAACACTCAAGTCTACCATCGCAGCACAAAAGTGGCCATAGAAAATACATAAACAAATGAATGTGACTGTGTTCCAATAAAATTTTGTTTACAAAACATGTTAAAGTTCAGATTTGGCTAGTGTGCCCTAGCTTACCTTAGAAAATTAAATAATCTTGGGTGGGCCTATTAGACAATGTTCAGGTAGTGCTTTGAAAAGGTACATTGACTATTTACATTATATCTGAGTATTGAATCATTTTTCTCAGATCACGTATAGTTCATAGACCTTATCCAAGCTACTTATACTTCAGTTTCCTCACTTGCTGAATAGCGATCATTTTTAGAGATCTTTGGAGTATTGTAAGCATTCAGTGGGTTAGTATTCAAAAAATATTTATTCTTTCCAACTTTCATTGTATTCTTATTCTCATTCAAAAAGGTGAGAGACGATTTCATATTGTGTGGAACAAAATCGGCTTGAGAAAATAAAGCTGCTTGCCTAAGTTGGAGGCAGAGATCGACTGACTTAAACAGCAGGAGGTTCAAGGAGAAAAGAACAATTGCCCACATTATTTTTTTCTTAGTGTGATAGAAGTCCTGCTGGGATGTTCGATCTGGTCTGGGGCTTCTCTGGCACAGCCAAGACAAGCATGGAGTGAGCTATGTCTTTACTTCATTTGCCAGATGTGACTTGAACTATAAGAACATCTCTGGAGACTGAAAAGGCTCAGTGATTTTTACAAACAAGTGGCTGAGGCCACTAGCCCTCTTTATTTCCCCAACTGTGTGATGTTCACCTGTCAGTGTCAAGCTTGAGCTGTAGACATGCAAGGAAGAAGTCATGCTAATGGTGATAAAGAAGGTTGAACTGGGATCTATCCTGGGAAAATAATAAAAGCCAATAAGCTTATTGGGAGAAAAATATTTACTTAGAAAGATTTTATCACACAATGTCCTGGGAGAAGAATTTTACCAGAAACACATATGTCTTAAACTGGATTCTCCAGAATATATCAGTAATTGTATGTAGAAGATTTACTAAGGGATGCTTTTAGGAGGTGAACCTGTAAGGAAGTGATGAGCAATATTGGGCAAACAGAAAAGCTGACCCCAGTGCCATTATGGTGGGGGTCTCAGCTGACCCCACAGGGAGTTTGGGACTGGGATGGTCTTCTGAGCTGTTGCAGTTGAGACAAGGGGGCCAGACTCCTGTGTTTTTACATTAATCAGTCATGTCCACAGCTATCCCCTGGAAGACAGTGTAATCTTGGAAGAGATAGTTCCTTAAAGTCAAGAGAAATTCCAATAAGGGAAGAAGCTCTGAGCCATCAGTATTCACTGTTTCCAGCACCTGGAGAATGGGTATGTTACCCTTGAAGAGCATCTGCTATACTCAATTGGTGTAGATAGGGCTTCACATTTCCTCAACTAAATAAGGAATTTATTATCGCATTTCAACTATGTAACTATTAATAAAAAGAAAGTGTACTTATTTATGCTCATTGTTGATGTTGATTGAAGATTTCTCTGGCTATGCTCATAGCAGGACCTATTAGTTATCTATGGCTGTATAATGAATTACCTGAAACTAAATGGCATAAGACAACAAACACTTATTATCTCAGTTTCTCTGAGTCAGGAATCCAGGCTATAGCTTAAGCTGAGTGCCTCTGACTCAGGATCTCATGAGGCTGCAATCAAGATGTCAGCTGGGGCTGCCGTCATCTCAAGACTTGACTGGAGAGGATCTGCTTCCAAGCTCCCTCACGTGGGTGCTGGTAGGAGGTCTTAGGTCTTCACTGGCTGTTGCTGGATAAGCAACAATCGCTTGCTTGCTATGTGGCTTCATCCACAGGATTGCTAACAGCTTGGCAGCTAGCTGCTGCCAGAGCTGGAATCTGAAGAAAGGAAGAAAGGAGGAAGGGAAGGAGGGTGACAGGAAGGAAGAGAGAGAGAAGAGATAGAAAAGAAACAGAGAGAAGAGAAAGAGAGAGAGGGAAATGATGAGAAAGGGAGACAGGGAGAGAAAGAGAGAAAGACAAGAAAGAGAGAGAGTAGAAACAGAGAAGAAAGAGAAAGAGAGGAACAGAGAGAAAAAGAGAGAGAAGAAAAAGACAGTGGAGAGAGAGAGAGAGATCCTGACACACAGAGAGAGAAACAAAACAGAGAGAGAACCTGAATCCAAGACAGAAGCCAAAGTATTTTTATAACCTAATTGCATAATTGACATCTCTTCAGGTCTGCCATCTTCTATTCATTAGAAGTGAGTTAATAATTCTAGCCCACACTCTAGGAGAGGAGCTGTACAGAGCTTGATGACAGTAGGTAAGGACCATCTGAGCCTTCTTAGAGGCTGCCTACCTCATAGAAGAATTAAAAACATTTTTGAAGAAAATTAGTAGGACCATTCTGAAGCACAATCAATCAAATATACCTCTTAAAATTTTTAAAAAATAACTCTAGGACGCACTGAACTTGGGTTAGGATGACATCCAATGTGTAGACCCTCAGTGAATTAAAATAAAGAAAGAAACTGCTAGCCATCTGCATGAGATAAGTACAGAAATTGAAAACAGACCTTAAGAAATTTGATATTACTTGACATTCAAGTGCATGTTCAATGGATTCATCTCATTAACTGGTTATAGAAAAAAAATATTGGCTCATGAGGGATTTGGAAAGAAAACTCATTCCTCAACACAGAATCTGAGGAGCCCTGTTACAGCGATGTAACACTCTTGCCAGGGAGGTGACTCTGGGGCAGAGGAGTAAGCTTAGGTTGTGGCAGATCACTAGACAGACAGTCAGGAGATTTGGTACTCGTTCTGCCTCTGATATTTCCTAAGAAGAACTGAATATCATTTAACCCACCTAGATTCATTTCCTAGACTGCAAACAAATTGTGTTGATTACAAGGTTCCTTTGAAGTCCAAAGGATGTTCATTTGTCCCTTCTATCATTAGACAAGCTAATGTATTAGCAATTTTCCCCTGTGATTTCTACATCTCCGAATCTGCCATCTGCAGCTATCTTCACTTACTTCTATAAATCCTTTCTACCTCATCATGGCCTCTTAAATGGTTCTAGAGACAATTTGGTAGTCTGTACTGACTCACAGAGCAGAGAGAGTGATGGCCGTCTTCATAATAATAACATCAATCATTTTATCTAAAATAGTTTTAATAAAATGCTAACTTTTAAAAAATGAGCTATTTAAATTTTTTTTACTCAATAGTGCTTCATAAATGTGCTGTTTCCATTTTTAATTATGTTACTAAACTCCAGAATTTACTAAATTTTATTCAGTAGAGGTATTTAGAGATCTTTTGTTGTCCTGTTCCTATTTCTCCTCATAGCCAATGAAGATTGCTCTGGGAAGTGTATGCCCTAAATTATCTGCCAGCAAAGACTCTCGGGTGACTGCTACAGAAATCATCCTATAGATCAATGTTCTTAAATGTGGTGTTTTTGTGGTTAGCAGACTCTTCCATGGTCAGTACATGCAGCATAATCTATCAAAGTATAATAATAATAATAATAATAATAATAGCAGTGATTATCCTTTGATAAAACAGTATGTGTCCAATGCTGTGCTAAGTATTTTCTGTGTATCACTTCAGTCCTCCTAAAAAGTCACTTAATATCTCTGAAATAGGTACTGGTATCTTCATTTTACAGATAAGAGAGCTTAGGCTTTGAAAGATAAATCAACTTCACCCAAAGAGAGTAATTAACTAATTTCTGGAGCTACGATTTAAACTAACTGTGGTTGACTCCAGCATACAGTCCCAGTTTGAGTCTTAGCTATGCCTAATCTAGAATTCAGGCCTCCTGGCCAGGTCTGAGGAAGCACCCACGATGGATCTATCTACACGGGACATCGTAAAGGAAGAGATGATTATATAAAATTTCACGCAAGAACAAGAGGCAGTGTCAGATGTTAGCATTTTAGACAACAGTCTGCCACCCATGAACTCTGGTCCATTCTCTTCAATGTGAGTAGTGATGTTGTGCAGGGGCTGTGATTTCGCTAAGGCACCCAGGGTATGAAGTAGCTTTGTTGTATGGTCTCTGTAACCAAGCACACAGAGCCCTTTCTTCCTGTGGGGTACAGTGGAAGCATAGCACTGATGTAATTCCCTGAGCTGTGCTCTGGGAGAGCTACATCTGGAGAAGAAAAGAAACAGGAGAGGGCTTAGGTACCTGACTATGCAGGCATTGTTGGGATATAAGGCAGAATCTCCAGGAAACATGGAGCAGTACTGGTGGATTGTGAAGGAGCAATGGAAAGAGCAGATTCCACCTCCTGCTTGAGAGCTTATGAGACTCTCCCTGAGGACCCCCAGAACAATTTGTGCAGAGTTTGGAAAAACTGGAAAGAGCTAAAGGAATGCATGTTTTATTAATATCCAGAATCTGGTTCTCAAAAAAATAAGTTTCATGTCTATCAGTGCCTTCTAAGATTGTATTAGGTTTTATTTTTAACTTCTTCTATGTTTTGGTTCTTATGGAATAATATTAACTCCATTAACCATGCAAGTCTTTATTAGTATGATTAGACATGAAGTCTGTTATGGCTATTCTACCTTAATATAAATTACCTGATCTCAGTCACACATATTACATTGGCCTTTCTTAAATCTAGTTGATTTTAGCCAGTTATTCCAATTTATGAAGAATATTTTAACTCATGATTCTACCAGAAAATATTTTAGTTCTCTCTTCCATCTTTTATATTTATAAATCTAATAAATATACTTATCAATCTTTGTATTATTTCTTGATATAAAATACAGGAGACCTCAGCTTAGAGCCAAATTTCATCAAGCCCAGATAACATCAGCCAAACTTAAGCAAATCCATAGTGAGTGAGAAACAGAATTTTTTTTCTCACTAAAAATGTCTTTTAATAGTCAAAGATCAATGTCAGGGACCTGACACATCCTCAGGAAGTTTCACTCAGGTCATCACTAAACCTCTTCCCAGTATGTTGTGATTGTTCAACTCACTATACTTTCATGTACCTGTGACATCACCTGGCCCAGATTTCCCTAAATCCTCCATAATTAAATTGTGCATAATGTCAAATACCTTGCAGAAATCAAGATGCATTGCCTTTAGAAAGAACTCTCTTAAAAATACTAGATTTGTTTTTGTTCGGAATGGTCATTCTTTGCCAACCGAGTTTCAACGGCAATATGGGTAGGGTTTATATTTCAAATTTCAAAGTCAAGACTTATCGAATTTTTCTTTGCCAACATGGAGACAGATGTTATAGAAAACACACTTTAGAAATAGTGTGGATAATGCCCTTTAGGAGTTTGCTGCCCTTAAGAGAAGTTGGCATAGACACAAAAGCGTGAAATGTCTAGTAGAAAGGTACAGATTATGTGTTTTGGGAATTAAGATGGTGGAGAGATCATCTTTTGCATGATTCATCAGAGGAACCTTCCTTTCAGAAGTTGTAATTAAGGTATCTCTGTGTGTGTGTGTGTGTGTGTGTGTGTGTGTGTGTGTGTGTGTGTGTTAGTTTGGGTTTCCCCAGAAGTAGACTGTGAAATAAGGAGTCAAACACCAATAGAGAGTTAGAGAATTCAGACCAAGGGAGAACAGTCAATGAGTCTCAGGGTCAAATATGAAGAAAGTTACTATAGTGGGTAACTTAAGTCCTTATGGGAAGCCCTGGGAAGGGTTGTTGAGCAAGCACTTTAGAAGAATTATCTTCAAACAATGAAAAAGCTGTGGTTTTTATGCATTATTCCTGACACCCATAGGTTGAGTTTGCTCCTGGGGGAGGAGGGTGTTAATTCTCTGGCATTTTCTGCTTGCCTGTGCAAGGTCAGAATTGGCTTCCTTGGCCAGAGAAAGGCTGCAGACAAAGAGAGGCAAGTGCTGACACGTTGGAAGTTGAGCCACTGAGAGTGAAATGGCAAAGACGAGGCAGAGCTTCACACGTAGTGTGTGTACATGAAAATGAAGATATCCAAAGAAGGAGAAGATCTTCCAAGCTGAGAGAACAACAATTTATCAGACTACTGGCCGCAGCAAGTCTTGTGACCCGAGGTAAAGTCGAGGAGAGAAAAGTGTAGTTTTAAGTTGGTCCAGGAAGGGATGCTTGAGATACAAAATATTTTTCACTGGGAATCTCTGCTGCAGAGATTTGTTCCTTAATGCCATGTTATGATGATAGAAAAAGATTAACATCCTATGTGAGCACTCCACTCATTTGGGGATAATTTCTTGGTGAATGAAATGTCAAAATTTGGGAACTACTGATGCATCCTGTAAAATATAAACATCACAGCCAGGGTAGCTGTGATCACAGCCAGAACCATCACATGGTTCTTCAAGCTCTGACCTGGCCAATATCTCCAGGGTTATCTATGGACACCCCCAGTATGAGTCTTACTTCTCAGTTTGTGTCATTGCAGTTCACTAACATATGCCCATGTTCCAGTCATGCCCTACACCTTGTTCCATTTTCCCTTTAAGACTCTTATCGAGTATCTCCTGGTTGGGGATGCCATGCCTGATATTTTTCAGACACAGCCAATGCATTCATATTCTTCTGTAAACATTGATACCACTTTAGATCTTTGTGTATGTGTGGATGAGAAAAATAACTGTACTTCCTTTTGGTGAATGAGAAGATGTCCATACTCAGAACTTCTGAAATTGTTTCTTGGTGTTGGACACCTTGGTGACCATGAGCATGTTGAAGTGTACAGTCTTGCTCAGGGGCTGGCACTCACCCACTGTGACAGTGTCACCAATCTGGATGTCCCTGAGTGGGAGAATAGGTGAACAGGCATATTCTCATGGTACTTCTCAACACAATTATACTTGGACATGCAGTGCAGATAGTCTGGGCAGATGACAATGGTTCTCTGACTGTTCATTTTGTTCACCATGCCAGACAGAACCCTCTCCCAAGTGGAGATGCTACCAGTGAAGGGAAATTTCTTGTCAGTCTAGGTGCCCTCAGTGTCCTTTTTTGGTGTCTTGAAGCCCCAACCAATGTTCCTGTATTACTGCGGGAGCTTCTCCTTGCCAATGTCTCTCAGCAGGAATTTTTTTGTTCTGAAAGATGGTTGTCTGTTTTTGATAGCCTCACTCTGTCTTAATGTCTGCTATCTTTTCAGCTTCCTGAATAAAAAACCCACCTTAGATCATTGTTTTGTAGACATTCTTGAATCATCAAATAGTCCATGAGTTCTTTGAGTAAAGGGGCTCAGTTTTATTCATCTCCATAATTCCAGAATTCACCAGACTGCAGGACTTAGTGCTTGGTAAACACTGAAGGAAAGCTTGGCTCGGTTGATCAAAGCTCTCCTTGTTTATATTTTAATCAGATTTTTTGAAAGGGTCTCAAAGAACGGCTAAACTCTACTAAGTATACTGTCTCTTGGCTTATGTAGCTTTTGAAAGTCATATATTCATCAACTTTTACCTTAGTTTCTCCTCACCACCATCCTAGTCTATGCAATTGGTGAGGCCACAGACCCCTAGCATGAGGCCCTGTTTTTCCCACAGCAATGAGATTTAGGAAATCACTCGAACTTCTCTGCCTTGTGGGGTTTGTGTTGATGCTGCTGTGTTGTAGTGAATAGGCTAATAGGGTCCTCTTTTCAGAAATTGTACAAAGCTGTGGTAAATTTGATTTTCATTATGATCCGATGGCACGATCAAGTAGCAGTTTTCAGCTTACTGATTGTAACATGAAGTATCACGTTCATTTCCTTCAGTAAATGTTCACCAGGAATCTCTGCAGATGCAATGGAAGACTGAGACATAAGGAGAATTCCCTTGAGAAATGTTAATAGAACTTAACTTACTTGATTACATTGCACACTCACTTTTTGCAAAGTTACAATATGGATGAGACAAGGTCTTCACCTGCTGGACTCATAATAGATACATAATCCATACATGCTGGAGTTAGAAAGAAGATGAGCGAGCCAGCCTAAGGAATAAAGCTACAAGAGAAATGGTTCTCTAAGCTAAGGACCACGATTGAGGTGCTAACTCACAAGAGAAAATAAACCATTGACTCATCTCCTCATGCTCCTTAACAGCTACTGGCAAGTTGGTTATTAAATGAACCTTGATAACTTTGGAAAACTTGTCAAGTACCAAGCAAGACACAATTTGTGATTTTTGGCAAGGCTTGTATTATTGGCTCCCTGTGCCTGGGACAGTATTGAAAGGAGAAGTATCTATAAACAGAATGAATAATGTGCACCCATAATATATTCTTTGTTTATTTTTACATCAAATGTTTGGAATGTTGGCACTATTAAGAAACTCATTTAATTTTCATTCCCTTTTGAACCTGTGATGTTATAATGCAAGCCCCCGAAATGAGCCATATTCCTAGTGATGAAAATTGGGTGCTGGTGCCATAATTATACCAATGTTGGTTTTGATAAGTCTCTTTTAATTAACAGAATCTTTGAAGTTTGCTGGCAATTTTTTATTTTATGAAAAGGCCAGTAATAATAACAGAAAGGTACCCGTTTTAAATTGTCCACCTGGTCTACTTCTTAAATCTTTTCATCTTTGGATTGATTTGCACATCACGACCAATTATGGAGGTGGGAAGATTCTATTATACTCATTTTGCAGATGAGGAAATTGAAACTGGGAGTTCTGGGGACTTGCCTAAGCAGGTGAGAATGACTCTCACACCAAGACTCCTGGAGACATCCCTGCCCCCCGATAATCACAGTGGTTCAGTTCTCAGAACACAGGCATTCCTTACCTTGCCACGATTGACACTTGGAGCCAGATAATTCTTGGTTGTGAGGGTCTGTCCTGTGTGTTGTAGAATGTTTTGCAACATCTTTCCTTTGCCAACAAGGTGCCAGTAGCAATCCCCCCACTTATGTCTCCAAACATTACCTAAAATCTCCAGTAGGACAAAATCATCTCTGATTGAAAACCACTTGACTAATGGAATCAGACTCCATGACAAATGGCTTCTCCTGTTTACCTGGTTTACTCTTTCCTGTCTGCATGCCAACAGGGGCCTCAATGTTTGTGTGTGTGTGACAAATTATAAAAAGCTACAGTGAATTTGCCTTGCACTATGTCCTGGCAGCATAATCAAATTACAGCTTTCAACCTACTGCCTGCACAGCAAGAAGACAAAGTATATGAGGATGGGAGCCACATTTTTTTCCTTTAATAAATCTTTGTTCAGTGAATGAAAAAGTGGATTGCTGCTGCTAACCATGAGTCAAGCAGGTTACAGACTCTACACACATTATACCATTACATTATCCAACCACCTATGCATTACATATTAAAGGGCCTATTTCTGAAAGGCAGAGTGTAGAGGATTTTTAGGACAGTGAAAAGATATCCATAATCTATCCATAATCTATCACCAAACCTTAACAGGAAGTCACATGGCCAAGGAGAAACATGGTTTGTGGAGTTCCAACTCCAGCATCAAAGCAGAGCATGAAAGGGTAAGTTTCCAGCTCAGAGACAATTGCTTCATACTGGGCACAATTTCTTGTACTTTCTTCCAGAGTATATGGGCATTTTATTTTCTTATATTTGTTTGTTTTAATATCACAGTATTCCCTCCTTGTCTTTTGCTGGTATTTTAAAGACTTTTCTGAATCAACCCAGATCTACTTCTTTTCTTTGTTGCAGTTTATTCCATTATCTGGATAAACAGCTCTGTAAGTGAGCACCTGGCAGCTGCTGCTTCTCCTTCTCCTCTTTCTCCTTCTCCTTCCCCTTCTCTTCCTTCTTTTTTTCACTCTCTTGTTCTCTCATTCTCCTTCTCTTTCTCCATTGTCACGCTTTTGTATATATGAAAGTATATCTAAAAAAATCTAGAGCAATTTAGTGGGACTAAGGGCACACGCTTTAATTTTGAAGACATTGCCAAATTGCCCTTCAAAATATTATAGCAATTTATTTTACCTTTAGTGTTTGAATATATTTTATCACAATGTTACCAACATGGTGTCAAAATATACTTAAAATATGTTCTTCATTTTAAGGTAGGAAATTATGTCATATTGCTATTTTATTTTGGATTTTAAAATTCTGTATAATATTCAACATTGATCCATTTATTGTAAATCTTTGCATTATTTTTCTTGTTTAAATCCTTGCTCACTTTTTCTTATTGATTTATGAAACCTTTTAACAAATTGAGGGTATTTGTAATATGTATTATGAATATTTCCCTTGCTTGTTATCACCTCTCTTCTGACTTTGTTCTTTAGGTATAATTTTTTTTTTTTTTTTTTATCAGTGATATAGTTTAGACATCCCCTCCAACTCTCATGCTGATTGATAATCCCCAGTGTTGGAGGTGGGGCCTGGTAGGAGGTGATTGGATCATGGAAGTGTATTTCACATGAATGGAGTAGTACCATTCCCTTGGTGCTGTCCTTGTGACAGTGAGTGGATTCTCGTAAGATCTGATTGTTTAAAAGGGTGTGGCATCTTCTCCTTGTTCTCTCTTGCTCCTGCTCACACCAAGTAATGTGCCTGCTCCTATTTTGCCTTTTGCCATGAGTAAAACTCCCTGAGGCCTCCCCAGATGCAGAGCAGATGCCAGCACCATGCTTCCTGTAGAGCTTGCAGAACTGTGAGCCAATTAAACCTCTTTTATTTATAAATTACCCAGTCTCAGGTATTTCTTTATAGCGATGCAAGAGTAGCCTAAAACAATTAGAAAGTTTTATACATTTCTCACTACAAGTTATGTTACACATTACCAAGATTCTTTTCTAGAACTTTACGTTTAATTACATTAAAGAGTAATTTAATGTGCAATTTATATTGAGATAAATAATAAGATCCAACTTTAAATTATTTTGAGAAGACAAACCAGGTTTTCCTTTTTTTTTTTTTTTTTTGAGACGGAGTCTCGCTCTGTCGCCCAGGCTGGAGTGCAGTGGCCAGATCTCAGCTCACTGCAAGCTCCGCCTCCCGGGTTCACGCCATTCTCCTGTCTCAGCCTCCCGAGTAGCTGGGACTACAGGAGCCCGCCTCGTCGCCCGGCTAGTTTTTTGTATTTTTTAGTAGAGACGGGGTTTCACCGTATTAGCCAGGATGGTCTTGATCTCCTGACCTCGTGATCCGCCCGTCTCGGCCTCCCAAAGTGCTGGGATTGCAGGCTTGAGCCACCGCGCCCGGCCCCAGGTTTTTCTTAAACAATACAACATTACTGATTTCAAATGCTGTCTTTGATATACGTTCAACTCCTGTGTGCATTTTGCATAATTTCTGAACTCCATTATGTTGTATTGATCAGAACATGTTATTGCCAGGATGTCATTTAAAAAAAAATGAATGAGTTACTACGGGATTTTTTTTTAAATGCTGATTTGGATCCAAAACCAAATGGAAAATTTTAGGAGTTTCCTCCAATGGACTTTTTTAGAAGTGATCTTTTAAAATTTAACTTCAATAGAAATGTGTTGATTTTTCTTATAGATCTTTCACTTACTGCTTTGAAGTTTTCTCTTTGTGTATGACGTTGTCTCTGTCTAGCGGGGTTGTCAGATGGTTTACATCATCTTCACTTGTTCCCTTAAGCAACATTTTTTTTGAGCTACTGCTACATATGGGGCATTGTTCTAAAAGCTAGGGATGCAACAGTGAACAATTCAGAATAGGTCTTTGCAGTGATATTGTAGTGGGTGGAGACAGAACCTGATTTTTTAAGTATAACAGAATTCAGATGTATCAAGGACTATGATATAAATAATCAGAGCCACAACATAGAGAATAATTGAGGTGAAGCCAGGGGAGATAAAGTGTCAGACAGTGAGCTCTCTGAGGAGGTGATGTCTTGGTTTGATGGCTGACAGCTATAAAGGGAGTTGTCATGTTTCTGTTCTTCGGTGCAATGTCCAGGACTGTACTTGCCATATACTGTTTCTTGACAGATATTTACTGAATGAACCAATCAATCAATGATGGCTGGAGGTTCTGGCCTTGGCTGTGGGAAGCACTTCATGTTGCCTTTAAGCTTCTATTATGACAAGCTATTCAGACAAGTTAAGTGGTAGGTTTTTACTTTGGGGAGGAAAGAGATTTTTCTTCAGTCTTTATTCATTACTTATTGCAAAAGTGATTTTGCAATGACTGATTTCAACATTTCTCCCTGGGCTTCTAAACCACCCTGGTCCTTAGCAAGCCCAAGCAAGTTTCCAAACACAGGGTTTTTCCTTCAAGCCTGACCTCCCAATCTGCCATGAGAGAGCTTTGCATATGCACACCTGTGTGGGGCACAGCATGGAAGTGAGAAGGAAGTTGAAAACAAGCCCAGAGGACCCAGGTGATATGTTTTCAGAATGTTGCCTCTCCCAAAATATTTCCTGTGGATCAAAATTTCTTGCTTAGACATGGTCTCTGTGGCTCAATTTGCAGTGGATTATACACCAGCCCCATCTTGTGCTTCTCTAAAAATCTTTCCACTATATAATTTTCAAAACAAAGAAATTCAAACTAGCTTAAGACACTTTCTTTTCATTGATGACTTGAGTAACAAAATGTAAAATGAAAAATCAGAATGGATGAAAAGGTGAATGTTTGTATCTTCCGCCAATTCCTTCATCTACTGTATTTTGTTGAGGGAATTTTTTTTTAAGATTGAAAGTCATTGGCTTATTTTTTTTTTTTTTTGCTATGGTTTCTCTTTATGATTATTGATCTCTATTAGCATTATAATAGTAAATACTTGATAAATTTCTTTCTTTGATCTGGCCTTCTTGTCACTCAACAGTCTTTTAAACTCTAGATTCTTTCTTTCATTCTTGACATTTGCCATTGTCTTCCACCCTGAATGCCTCCCTGCTGTTCTCAAAAGCTGCCTAGAATCATTGAGAGAGTATATTGCAGTATCAAGTACCATGGCTTCAGGCTCCACTGCAGCTGCCTGCTTTCTGAAAGCTCCCTTTATTCTTTGCAACTGCACTTATCGAATTCCGCCTAGCAAATGTCAGCTTTTTTCCCTTACCTTTCATGCAAAACACACACACACACACACACACACGCACACACACACGGTGTAATAAATCCTTACCTCTGCACAGTGTACATTTATACACCTTGTAATTGCCTTTCTCTGTTGGTTTTAGTCCTTTGCCCTTTTATTCTTTCCTTTTATACTCTGGCTTCCTCAGCTCTAGTATTCCCAGTCTTGAAATCCAAATTGCAAATGCAGAAAACATGCCCACCCATTTAGGACAAACTGAATGACTCCAATTGTAGAGGGCAGCACTGTGTCTGGTGGTACAGCTCACTAAATGCACTCATTGCCTGGTTCATAAGAAAGTATCAGGTCTTGTATTCGAAACTAAGAATCTGTGAACTTCAGAGCACACTGTGGAGCTTCATGGAGATGTGCAAGAAAGTAATATATTGTAATATATCTATATATATAAACTATATATATAGTATAGCATATTTGTGGTAATATGTAGTATTTTTCCACCAGCCACCATATGCACCCACATGAAAAAAGCTAGAAAGTTTTTCAACTCAGTGTATGATTCTCTGATGCCCCACTGATATTCTTTTTTCCTGTTTTAATAACAGCAGTTATTAGGACCAGCCATGTTTTGCTACACAGAATTAACACTTGATGAGAGTGGCTTGAGGAGGTCAATTAAAGCAGATGTAAAGATCATCCTGCCTCTACTGAGTTGAAAATAGGAGCTAAAAGATCTCTTCACTTAACTGCAGGCCATTAGGCAAGAATTAAGCCTTTCCTTATAAGGAAACTGTGGAGTTATTCTGAAGTCATATTTGTTGTTTTATAGAACAATTCAAATGGCCATTAAATTCTTACAGAGCTATGAGCACCAAAGCCCCCTGAGGAATGTGAATGGGCCCTTTTTCCCCCCAAACCTCAAGGATTCTAGGAGCTGAATAGGACTTTAGAGACAGGACTGGATAGGGAATTCCTAAGGGCTTTTTTTAAGCCAATATTCCATGACTCTCTGACCTAACCCTTTGCTACTCGAAGAGTATAGTAGTCCATACACCAGAAACATCAGCATCACAGGCACCATATGAGAATAGATTAGAAATGCAACATCTTAGGCCTCACTTCCACCTGCTACATCAAAATCTGCATTGTAACGGGATCTCCAAGTAATTTGTGTGCACATGAGAATTTGAGAGGCCCTGATCTATTCTAATCTCTTTTTTCCCTGAATAATAAAAATGAAATAAATTTCCCAAAGTCGTTAAGTAAATTAGTAGCTAGGATAACTAGCAAAGCGTTACATGAGTCAAGCTGTTCATACTGGATAACAATCTCCTTTTTCCAGGCACCTAGTTCTTCACCTATGTCCTGGAGTTGGCCTATGTTCCCTAGGACCATCCCTCTCGGGATATCTGTGGACATTCTCGAAGTCACCTCCTCCATCAGGACTTTCGGTGTTGGCAGAGATGTGCTATGTGTGCACTGACCACTTGTGCCTGTGGAGCACCTGAAATGAGGCTGGTGGGTCTGGAAAGCTGGAGGAGGAGTGAGAGCCTCATCTCTAGTGCATGTTAATCACTCAACTCTAACATGAAAAGGGGAGCTTCAGGGCTTCTGTTTGGATAATTCTGCATAATGGTAATATCTTAGCTACCGTTCTGCCAAATAGGTTGCATCTGTCATAGCTTTCAGGAAGATGGCACTAGAAAAAAATTCTAGGTTATTGATACATACAGGAGACAAGGAAATACTGGGTAGAAAAGGGCAGTTCCCCAGCAAACATTCCACCCTCAAGCCTGAAAACCCGTGGCCCTAAATGAGGATAGGCATTTCTGTTTTCATGGCCCTTTGGCCCGCCATGCCCCGTATCCTGCACCCACAGAAACCCTGAACCCCAAGCTCCAGAGCAGACCAGAAAGCCAGCAGACTACCAGACAGATGGCAGAATGATGCGGCAGAGAAAGGGAGAAGAGGAGGAACATCTGAACTCCGAGGGGAATTCGGCTGGGGTTGGTCAGAGAGGAGTCCAGCTGCTGGGCGGCCCAACTCCAGAGGAAGATCACCTTCCCATTCCATCTCCCATTTCCGGATCCCCGTCCTTCCCGCTGAAAGCCTCCTCCATCACTTAATAAAACCTCATATCCATCCTTCGGGTCCGTGTGTGACCCAATTTTTCTGGAACTCTGGACAAGAGCTCAGGATACGGAAAGCTGTTACACTGGCCCTCTGCTTTTGTGAAAAGGCAGAGGGTCTATTGAGACGATTAACACTCAAGCCGTCTGTGGCCAGCAAAGCTGAAAGAGCTTTGCAACGCTGGAGTTGCAGGTACCCACTCTTAAACACTACCTCGGAGCTGGAGCTGGAGCCCGAAGTGCTTGCCTAAGCCTCTGCACCTGCCTGTCTGCATGCTCCCCCGTCCCTCAAGGAGTTTCGAGTCACACCCCTGTCGCTAGAATTTGAGAAGAATCAGGGAACTCTCTTGTTTCATCATCACTTATGAACTGGGAAAAAGAGCAAAGAATCTTTAGGGTCATCTGTGAAACTAACAGTTCGTTGGATAACATGTAAACCATCTAGTAACTTGCTAGTTCTTAGACAAATGTAAGGTCCCTGTTCTTGTGTTTGTTCTGAGGATTTTCCATTTAAAAAATATGAATATTTGTGTACTGCTTATGATTTACCTGGCTATGAGGTTTTAAATTGTCTAACTTAATGAGTGAAGCTTTAAATCATCTAACTTAAAAAATACATTTGAGAACATTTCAGAGAGAATCACGTAGACTTATCTAATCATCTGGTTGTCTTGACTAACGGCCAAAATTTCCCCTATTTTTTCATTGCTGCCAGTTTCCATACACCTCTGCAATATGATTTTGTAGCAAAAATTGATGTCTATGTCCACACCTATAAATTGACCTTATGATTTACTTTGTAAATGTAAGCATGCAGTGTAATTCATTGGAAGCAATGATGTGCCAGTTCTGAACCGAGGCCCAAATGGCTTTGTGTACTTCCATTCTTTTAGAGAAACGTGGACAAGTCTGCACTAGCCTCTGGAAGAGGAAAAGCTCTAGGCATTGGAGAAAGACCCCGAGCCATTCTACCTGTCCCAGCTGAGTCCCACACAGACCAGCCATCCCCCAGCTATACACAGGTTTACCGCAGGCATGTGAGTGAATCCAGTCAAGTTCAACAAAGCCCAGCCAATATCAGCCAAATTGTCTAGTCTACTTCTAGATTTGTGAAAATGGTAAGCAGTGCTGATTTTAAGCAACAAAGTTTGGGGTAATTTGTTACAAGATTATTATGACTATAGATGACTGCTATACCAATGTTGTCATATTTTAACATTTTCAATGTTATTTCACCTTTCTAAAGAGAAAAGTGGTCTTTGAGGACGTGATTAGATTAAGTTCCTTAGGATTAGAGTCTTTTAAAGAGGGAAGGACATTAGAATTAGTCCTCAACTATAGACAGAATTTTATGACTGAGAAAATGGAGGCATAGAGAGGGGAAACAAGTACCATTGTATCACCCTGCCAGTCAGGAGCAGAACAGGACACAGGTCTCCTGTCTCCAAAGTCTTTGCAAGTCCTCACTCTGTTCTTTCATGAATATGCTCTGAGTTTTGCTTGTCTGCCAACCAGCAAGACTTTGAAAACATAGCTTTAAAAAGGGAGATTACAGTTACAGAGACCAATGCTTCCGACTTAACAATCTGATTCTTCAGTTTCTAAAGGTCCCCTTGATTCTTTGTTAAAAGAAATCCCCACTTTGCCATTTGTCTTTTATGAAAAGATTAGTGGATAGCTTTTACCATCACCATAGCACCGCTTATTTAATCAACCACTGTGTTCTATTTGTAATTTGTCAAAGATGTTGGATGTTATAATAAAAAAAGCCTTAAACGTGGTACATTTTCTACTCACCATTGATTGAATTTCTTTCCTGGTGTGTGTTCACTTCCCCTGCAAGTTAGGGACTCAGCTTGTTTTCTTGCTTCTGTTCTTTTTAAACTCTGGTGGTCATGCTTTACATCTCAGAGATTATAACATATTTTCACATAAATTATCTGATTTGAATTTCCCAATAACCCGTTTCCATCTCCATGAGAAAATTAAGGCTTAAGGCAGTTGTGTGGTTAGCACCAGGTCAAGTGGACTGGAAAGAGAAGGGCTATGCCAAATTTCTCGATTTCTGCAGTCTGATTTTCTATTGATGATGTCACTTTGCCAATTTACAGTCTGCACCTGTTGGGTTTGTTTAAGTGCCAGTCATGTCCAATTTTCCCCTTCTTACTGAAATGCCCTGGTCCAAAGACCCTTCCTAAGGAAGTAGCCTTGGACTTTTCTTGGCAGAGAGGTTGTTGATGATGGATGATCTCAGGTCCAGGGCCCTTCTCTTTGCTGGACCAGGATTTAAACTGAAAATATGAGGGAGAGGGGAATCTGTGAGTCTGAAGAACATGAAAGGAAAACCTAGAGAGAGATAATAAGCAATCCATGGTTCTACTCTGTACTTTGGCACTTTCTGTTTCCGGTTCCAATGCATTCATGTCCTTAAACTCTGTTTTCCTTAAGAGGACTTGAGTTCAGTTCACCCAGTCACCTTTCCTTTGTATGGCATTTTATTTTCTAAAAAGAATAGTATTGCCATTTCACAAACAAAATCAATCTGTTAAGGGACTTGCAGTCAATTATTACTATTATTATCATTTCATGAGGAATAAATGTATAGCTTTGAAGGGAGATAAAGTGACTTGCTTAAGGTCACACAACAAGATAATAACATTTAAGCTTAGTTCTCTCACTACTAAGTCCTAAGAACTTTGGGGTTTAAAAAAAATGATTTGGAACATTTTAGTAGGCTACACATAGTATGTCTCTCAATTTTCAGTACTGAAAAATTTGCACCAATCATCTTGGGGATTATGTCAGAGGAGAATTTGGAGCCTCACAGAACTGCTCAAAAAGTCCTGCTGTCAGCAGTTTGTTGATGTTTCAAGGCAGGGTACATATCTCTTCACACACTCTATACCACACTGAGCTCTTGCCTTCTTGAAGGCTATTCAACAACACTCAACACTTCAGTTGCAAATCACAATACCATTTTCCAAGTTTCACCTAACAATGTCAAAGTCCCCATTGCTCCTATATTTCTCCAAAGGAAACATAGAGCCTTCCTGTAAACACACAGTTGACAATTGCTCTGATAGTGCAGAATGCCTAAGGTGAACGTATATATATATGTATTCAGTGTATGTGTATATATATGCTGTATGTGATATTCATGAAATGCTCCATGAGATCTCAAATAGACTGGTATATGGTTCTTTGAACACTAAGCATCCACTGTACATTTTTGGTAAGGAGGAAAGTTATGGCCTTGAGATTGTGCCTTGCACACCTTTGACTACAGGGAGAGTCATTGACCAAGGATGTCAACTGCTGTAGACTGACATCCATCACTTTCTTTGCACTGAAGCTACTCCCCACGAATAACTGAGCATGGCAGGAATACTAAGGGAGGCCAGTTTCTGGAAGACATGGGGCTCCTCTGACAGCCAGCTTTGGCTCAGGACCTCTTTGCCAAGCTTGTCAAACTTTCCTTAGATTACACAGTTGTCTTGGATGCTTCCATATAATCTTTTTCCTTTCTTTCTCTGCCTCATGGGATTCCAGCCTGCATCTCAATCTATCAGTTCTCCCAGCCTTCCCCGACTCATTGTATTTTTCTCAAGATATTTATTCTAATAAAATCTTTGCATGGTTAATAGCATCTTGGTCTTCTTGGAGGAACTGGCAGGAAGCAGATGAGTTTTATATATTTAAGTCAGCAGCCGCTATATGTATATATACTTTGATATAGTAACTTTGATACTAAAAATCAATTTTAAAGATTATTGTATATTCTGATGATGGTTCTACTCTGAGGTCTTGGTCAGATACCAATAAGCGCCTGCTCTTCCCATATTTATCCTCAAATTACAAAGACTCCAAGAGCCTAGGCACAGCCGCTGACCCAGGCTGATACACCAAATCTGTACCATGCAAGTAGGGAACAAGAAAAGACAATGGAAGATGTGGCCCACTGAAGCATCTTGTCCAGATTGCTTTTGTGTCACAGAAATCTCGTTCTATACCTACAGCCTGAAGGAAAGCAGAAGTGGCAGAAATAAATTGTTTTAAATCCAGGGCCCTGAGTAGAAATTTGGGAAGGAATACCTCACCCACACCCAAAGGACAAAACTTTCTCCCCCTTCCTGCTGGTCTCAGCTGCTGATCCAAACTGAACAGAGTGGGAGCAGGGAAATCATTATGCTTCTTTTTCCTCACAGCTGTTGCCAAGATGAGAATTGATTCCAATTGTCTTCCAGCAAGAACACTGTCTATAACTCAGTTCACTTCAGCCTGGTGCATTCCCAAGCCTTTATTAAGCAGCCCTATAAATGGCAGAGTATTAAATCCTGAAGCTTGCATTCTTTACTTGCTTCAATCCAAAGTAAAAGCAGCACTACTTGGCTTTCCCAATTTTCCAATAATTTATTTATATTTTGCCTAGCTCTCTATTCTATCTAATCAGTTCCTGTTAGAGTAGATTGGATCAAAGCTATGCTGTAGACTTGAGCATCATTTCCCAAATTTTAATAAGCATACTGAACTACTGAGGATCTTGTTAAAATATGGATTCTAGTTCCATAGGTCATTGGTTAGGGACTAAGTTCTTGCTTTTCTAACAAGTTGGGAGGGGACCAAACCGAGGTGTTAAGCTGAGGCCCTAAAGCCGTGCTTCTCAAACTTTAGCATGTCTCCCAGTCACCTGGAGAGGTTATTAAAACATAGATTCCTGGACCTCACACCAGAGGTACTGATTCAGGAGAGCTGAGGTGAAACTCAAGATTTTGCATTTCTTTTTTTTGTAATTGATGAGTTTAATTTGATAACTTGGAGGCTTATAAAATTTCTTTTTTATTATTTTACTTTAGGTTCTGGTATACATGTGCAGAATGTGCAGGTTTGTTACACAGGTATATGTGTGCCATGGTGGTGTGCTGCACCTAATGACCCGTCCTCTAAGTTTCCTCCCCTCATCCCCCACCCCCCAACAAGTCCCTGATGTGTAATATTCCCCGCTCTGTGTCCATGTTTTCTTATTGTTCAACTCCTACTTATGAGTGAGAGCATGCCGTATTTGGTTTTCTGTTCCTCTATTAGTTTGCTGAGGATGATGGCTTCCAGCTTCATCTATGTCCCTGCAAAGGACATGATCTCATTTTTTTCTATGGCTGCATAGTATTCCATGGTGTATATGTGCTACATTTTCTTTATCCAGTCTATTATTGATGGACATTTGGGTTGGTTCCATGTCTTTGTTATTGTAAATAGTGCTGCAATAAACATACCTGTGCATGTGTCTTTATAGTAGAATGATTTATATTCCTTTGGGTATATACCCAGTAATGGGATTGCTGGTTCAAATGGTATTCCTGGTTCTAGATTCTTAAAGAATCGCCATACTGTCTTCAACAATGGTTGAACTAATTTACATTCCCACCAGCAGTGGGAAAGCATTTCTATTTCTCCACAGCCTCACCAGCATCTATTGTTTCTTGACTTTTTAATAATCACCATTCTGACTGGTGTGAGATGTTATCTCATGTTGGTTTTGATTTGCATCTCTCTGATGATCAGTGATGTTGAGCTTTTTTGCATATGTTTGTTGGCCACATAAATGTCTTCTTTTAAGAAGTGTTTGTTTATATCCTTTGCCCACTTTTTGATGGGGTTGCTTTTCTCTTGTAAATTTGTTTAAGTCCCTTGTAAATTCTGGATGTTAGACCTCTGTCAAATGGGTGGATTGCAAAAATTTTCTCCCATTCTGTAGGTTGCCTGTTCACTCTGATGATAGCTTCTTTTGCTGTGCAGAAGCTCTTTAGTTTAATAGGATCCCATTTGCCAATTTTAACTTTGTTGCTATTGCTTTTGGTGTTTTTGTCATGAAGTCTTTGCCCATGCCTATGTCCTGAATGGTATTGCCTAGGTTTTTTTCTGGGGTTTCTATGGTTTTGGGTTTTATATTTAAGTCTTTAACTCATCTTGAGTTAAGTTTTGTATAAGGTGTAAGGAAAGGGTCCAGTTTCAGTTTTCTGCATATGACTAGACAGTTTTTCCAGCACCGTTTACTGAATAGGAGATTCTTTCCCCATTGCTTGTTTTTGCCAGGTTGGTCGAAGATCAGATGGTTGTAGATGTGTAGTGTTATTTCTGAGGTCTCTGTTCTGCTCTATTGGTCTATATGTCTTGGTACCAGTACCATGTTCTTTTGGTTTCCATAACCCTGTAGTATAGTTTGAAGTCAGGTAGCATGATGCTTCCAGCTTTGTTCTTTTTGCTTAGGATTGTCTTGGCTATACAGGGTCTTCTTTGGTTCTATACAAAATTTAAAATAGGTTTTTTCTAACTCTGTGAAGAATGTCAATGATTGTTTGATGGGAATAACATTGAATCTATGAATTACTTTGGGCAGTATGGCCATTTTCATGATGTTGATTCTTCCTATCCGTGAGGATGAAATGTTTTTCTGTTTGTTTGTGTTCTCTCTTATTTCTTTGAGCAGTGGTTTGTGGTTCTCCTTGAAGAGATCCTTAAATTCCTTGTTAGCTGTATTCCAAGGTATTTTATTCTCTTTGTAGCAGTTGTTAATGGGAGTTTATTCATGCTTTCACTCTCTGCTTGTCTATTGTTGGTGTAAAGGAATACTTGTGATTTTTGCACATTGATTTTGTATCCTGAGACGTGCTGAAGTTGCTGATCAGTTTAATGAGTTGTTGAGTTGAGATGAGGGGTTTTCTAAACACAGAATCATGTCATCTGCAAACAGAGACAACTGAACTTCCTCTCTTCCTATTTGAATACCCTTTATTTCTTTCTCTTGCCTGATTGCGCTGGCCAGAACTTCCAATACTATGTTGAATAGGAGTGGTGAGAGAGGGCATCCTTGTCTTCTACCAGTTTTCAAAGGGAATATTCCAGCTTTTGCCCATTCAGTATTATATTGGGGGTGTGTTTGTCAGAAAGAGCTTTTATTATTTTGAGATATGTTCCATCAATATCTAGTTTATTGAGAGTTTTTGACATGAAGGGGTGTTGAATTTTATCAACGGCCTTTTCTGCATCTATTGAGATAATCATGTGGTTTTAGTCTTTTGTTTTGTTTATGTGATGGATTACATTTCTTGTTTGCAAATGTTGAACCAGCCTTGCATCCCAGGGATGAAGCTGACTTGATCGTGGTAGATAAGTTTTTTGATGTGCTGCTGGATTTGGTTTGCCAGTATTTGATGATTTTTGCACTGATGTTCATCAGGGATATTGGCCTGAAGTTTCCTTTTTTTGTTGTGTCTCTTCCCAGTTTTGGTATCAGGGTGATGGTGCTTCATAAAATGAGTTAGGAAGGAGTCCCTCCTTTTCAATTGTTTGAAATAGTTTCAGAAGGAATGGTAAAAGCTCCTCATTGTAACTGGTGGAATTCAGCTGTGAATCTGTCTGGTCCTGGGCTTTTTTTGGTTGGTAGGCTATTAATGCCTCAAGTTCAGAACTTGTTATTGGTCTATTCAGGGACTTGACTTCTTCCTGATTTAGTCTTGGGAGAGTGTAGGTGTCCAGGAATTTATCCATTTCTTCTAGATTTTCTAGTTTATTTGCATAGAGGTGTTTATAGGATTCTCTGATGGTAGTTTGTATTTCTGTGGGGTTCATGGTGATATCCCCTTTATCATTTTTTATTGTGTCCATTTGATTCTTTTCTATTTTCTTTTTTATGAGTCTAGCTAGCAGTCTATCCATTTTGTTAATTTTTTTCAAAAAAAAAATCAGCTCCTGGATTCATTGATTTCTTGGTGGATTTTTCATGTCTCTATCTCCTTCAATTCTTCTCTAATCTTAGTTATTTCTTGTCTTCTAGCTTTTGTATTAGTTTGCTCTTGCCTCTCTAGCCCTTTTAATTGTGACATCAGCATGTCAATTTGAGAGGTTTCTAGCTTTCTGATGTGCACATTTAGTGCTATAAATTTCCTCTTAACAGTGCTTTAGCTGTGTCCCAGAGATTCTAGTACATTGTCTCTTTTTCCTCATTGGTTTCTAAGCACTCCTTGATTTCTGCCTTAATTTCATTATTTACCCCAGACTCATTCAGGAGCAGGTTGTTCAATTTCCATGTGCTTGGTTTTGAGTAAGGCTCCTTATCCTGAGTTCTAATTTGATTGCACTGGGGTCTGAGAGACTGTTTCTTATAATTACAGTTCTTTAGCATTTGCTGAGAAGTGTTTTACTTCCAGTTATGTGGTCAAGTTTAGAATAAGTGTCGTGTGGCACTGAGAATGTATATTCTGTTGATTTGAGGTGCGAAGTTCTGTAGATGTCTATTAGGTCCACTTGATCCAGAGCTGAGTTTAAGTCCTGAATATCCTTGTTAATTTTCTGTCTCCTTGGTCTGTCCAATATTGACAATGGGGTGTTAAAGTATTCCACTATTATTGTGTTGGAGTCTAAGTCTCTTTGTGGGTCTCTAAGAACTTGTTTTCTGAATCTGGATGCTCCCGTATTGGGTGCATGTATATTTAGGATAGTTAACTCTTCTTGTTGAATTGATCCTTTTACAATTATGTAATGCCTTTCTTTGTCTTTTTTAATTTTTATTGGTTTAAAGTCCGTTTTGTCCTAGGCTAGGTTTGAAATCTCTGAGTTTTTTTTGTTTGGTTGGTTGTTGTTGTTGTTGTTGTTGTTGTTTTTGCCTTCCATTTGCTTGGTAAATATTCCTCCGGAAGGAGTCCCTCCTTTTCAATTGTTTGAAATAGTTTCAGAAGGAATGGTAAAAGCTCCTCATTGTAACTGGTGGAATTCAGCTGTGAATCTGTCTGGTCCTGGGCTTTTTTTGGTTGGTAGGCTATTAATGCCTCAAGTTCAGAACTTGTTATTGGTCTATTCAGGGACTTGACTTCTTCCTGATTTAGTCTTGGGAGAGTGTAGGTGTCCAGGAATTTATCCATTTCTTCTAGATTTTCTAGTTTATTTGCATAGAGGTGTTTATAGGATTCTCTGATGGTAGTTTGTATTTCTGTGGGGTTCATGGTGATATCCCCTTTATCATTTTTTATTGTGTCCATTTGATTCTTTTCTATTTTCTTTTTTATGAGTCTAGCTAGCAGTCTATCCATTTTGTTAATTTTTTTCAAAAAAAAAATCAGCTCCTGGATTCATTGATTTCTTGGTGGATTTTCATGTCTCTATCTCCTTCAATTCTTCTCTAATCTTAGTTATTTCTTGTCTTCTAGCTTTTGTATTAGTTTGCTCTTGCCTCTCTAGCCCTTTTAATTGTGACATCAGCATGTCAATTTGAGAGGTTTCTAGCTTTCTGATGTGCACATTTAGTGCTATAAATTTCCTCTTAACAGTGCTTTAGCTGTGTCCCAGAGATTCTAGTACATTGTCTCTTTTCCTCATTGGTTTCTAAGCACTCCTTGATTTCTGCCTTAATTTCATTATTTACCCCAGACTCATTCAGGAGCAGGTTGTTCAATTTCCATGTGCTTGGTTTTGAGTAAGGCTCCTTATCCTGAGTTCTAATTTGATTGCACTGGGGTCTGAGAGACTGTTTCTTATAATTACAGTTCTTTAGCATTTGCTGAGAAGTGTTTTACTTCCAGTTATGTGGTCAAGTTTAGAATAAGTGTCGTGTGGCACTGAGAATGTATATTCTGTTGATTTGAGGTGCGAAGTTCTGTAGATGTCTATTAGGTCCACTTGATCCAGAGCTGAGTTTAAGTCCTGAATATCCTTGTTAATTTTCTGTCTCCTTGGTCTGTCCAATATTGACAATGGGGTGTTAAAGTATTCCACTATTATTGTGTTGGAGTCTAAGTCTCTTTGTGGGTCTCTAAGAACTTGTTTTCTGAATCTGGATGCTCCCGTATTGGGTGCATGTATATTTAGGATAGTTAACTCTTCTTGTTGAATTGATCCTTTTACAATTATGTAATGCCTTTCTTTGTCTTTTTTAATTTTATTGGTTTAAAGTCCGTTTTGTCCTAGGCTAGGTTTGAAATCTCTGAGTTTTTTTTGTTTGGTTGGTTGTTGTTGTTGTTGTTGTTGTTGTTTTTGCCTTCCATTTGCTTGGTAAATATTCCTCCATCCCTTTATTTTGAGCTTATGTGCGTCTTTGCATGTGAGATGGGTCTCCTGCCTATCACACCAATGGGTCTTGACTCTCTATTCAATTTGCCAGTCTGTGTCTTTTAGATGGGGGATTTACCCCATTTACATTTAAAGTTAGTATTTTTATGTGTGAATTTGATCCTGTCATCCTGATGCTGTCTGATCATTTTGCACACTGGTTGATGCAGTTTCTTTATGATGTCATTGGTCTTTATATTTTGGTCTGTTTTTGCAGTGGCTGGTACTAGTTTTTCATTTCCAAATTTAGTGCTTCCTTCAGGGCCTCTTGCAAGGCAGGCCTGGTGGTGATGAAACCCCTCAGCATTTGCTTGTCTGGAAAAGATTTTATTTCTCCTTCATTTATGAAGCTTAGTTTGGCTGAATATGAAATTCTGGGTTGAAAATTCCTTCAACAATGTTGAGGTCAGGAGATTGAGACCATCCTGGCTAACACGGTGAAACTCCATCTCTACTCAAAATACAAAAAAGAAAAAAAAATTAGCCATGCGTGGTGGCAGGCGCCTGTAGTTCCAGCTACTCAGGAGGCTGAGGCAGGAGAATGGTGTGAACCCGAGAGACAGAGCTTTCAGTGAGCCGAGATTCTGCCAGTGCATTCCAGTCTGGGCAACAGAGCAAGACTCGGTCTCAAAAAAAAAAAAAAAAAAAAGTTGAATGTTGGCCCCCAACCTCTCCTGGCTTGTAGAGTTTCTGCCGAGAGGTCTGCTGTTAGTTTGAATGGCTTCCGTTTGTAGGTGAACTGCCATTTCTCTCTGGCTGCTCTTAACCCTTTTTCCTTCATTTCGACCTTAGAGAATCTGACAATTATGTACCTTGGGGTTAATCTTCTCATGGAGTATCTTAACGATGTTCGTATTTCCTGAATTTGCATCTTGGCCTGTCTTGCTAGATTGGGGTAGTTCTCCTGGATAATTCCAGCTTCTTTCTATTCTCTCCTTCTCCTTCAGTTACTCCAATCAATAATAGGTTCAGTCTTTTTACTTAGTCCCATATTTCATAGAGGCTTTGTTCACTCCTTTTTATTCTCTTTTCTCTAGTCTTGTCTGCATGCCTTGTTTCAGCAAGGTGGTCTTCAAACTCTGATATTCTTTCTTCCACTTCATGAATTTGGCTATTGATACTTGTGTATGCTTCATGAAGTTCTTGTGCTGTGTTTTTCAGCTCCATCAGGTAATTTATGGTCCTCTCTAAACTGGTTATTCTGGTTACCAGTTCCTCTAACTTTTTATCAGGGTTCTTATCTTCTTTGCATTGGGTTAGAACATGCTCCTTTAGCCCAGCGGAGTTTTTTGTTATCCGTCTTCTGAAGCCGACTTCTGTCAATTCATCCATTTCAACATCCGTCCAGTTCTATACCCTCCTGGGGGAGATGTTGTGATCCTTTGGAGGAGAAGAGGCACTCTGGCCTTTTGGGTTTTCATTTTCATGAGTTTGTCTAGTTTTAACCTTTGAGGCTGCTGACCCTTGGATGAGGTTTTGTGGGGCTTTTGTTGTTGTTGATGCTGCTGCTATTGTTACTTTCTGTTTGTTTTTCTTTCAATGATCAGATCCCTCTTCTGTAGGGCTGCTGCTGTTTGCTGGGTGTTCACTTCAGGCCCTATTCACCTGGTTCACTTCCTTGCCTGAAGATGTCACTCAAGGAGAAGGAGAACAGCAAAGATGGGTGCCTGTTCCTTCTTCTGGGACCTCTGACCACAAGGGGCACCAACCTGATGCCAGTAAGATTGCTCCCGTATCGAGTATCTGACAACCCCCATTGGAAGGTCTCACTCTGTTGGCAGCACGGGGAACAGGACCTGTTTTATGAGGCACTTTGACTGTCCCTCGATGAAGGGAGTGTGCTTTGATGCGGGGAAACCCACTCATCTGGGCTGCCCAGACTCCTCAGAAATACCAGGAGGAAAGGCTAAGTTCTGCTGGTCCACAGAGCCTGCAACCACCTCTCCCCGTAGGGGCTCAGGCCCACGGAGATCAGAGTTCTGATTTTGCATTTCTAATAAGCTCCCAGGTGATGCCAATGCTTCTTATCCCTTTGAGTAGCAAAGCTTTAGTGAACATATCTAATAGAGGTCCATTAGTGAACTGATGAGAAAAGTATCATAAACCCTAACTCTTTTTGTTATTAATTTGCTTTGCAGTGGAAAGTAGATTTGGAAAACCTGCTGAATATTTTTGCTTGAGGCAGAGTCATTCTATTTTTTTCTCCTTTTTTTTAGGAGGCACAGAGACAGAGTAAGATCCCTCCACCTTTTTTTGAGACACTTATAGACAGTGTCTCAAAAAAAGGTGGAGGGATCTTACTCTGTCTTTGTTGCTCAGGCTGGAGTGCACTGGTTTGATCACAACTGCAGCTTCCAACCTCCTGGGCTCAAGCAATCCTTCCACCTCAGCTTCCCAAGTAGCTGGGACTACTGGCATGTGCCACCATGCCAGACTTATTTATTTATTTATTTATTTATTTATTTATTTATTTATTTAGTAAAGATGGAGTCTCACTATGTTGTCCAGGATGATCTCAAACTCCAGGGCTCAAAAGATCCTCCCACTTCAGCCTCTCAAAGTGCTAAGAATACAGTTGTGAGCCACCTCACCAAGCTTTCTATTTTGAAATTAACCTTTGAATACAAGGAGAAATGTATATGAATAGGGGCTATAAGTCTGGGAAGTAAATGAGAATCATGAAAGATGGGAAATAGCACAGGTTTTAAATCAGAGAACCCTGATTCACCATAGCCGTTCTCCCCCAGTTTTAACCTTTTTCATCATAAATAAGGTAACTTGCATTTTATCTCTGCTTTGGATCTGCATGTAAGGCTGCCAAGACACAAATATGGTACTTTAAATTTAAATATTGAAAGCTACATGGCACTGGGACCATGGAAATTTATAAGAATCAAGACCCATTTCTGTGGAGACTGCATGTGAAACACTGGATGACTATACATTTCTGCATAATACAATAGCTCCATATTCTCATCACGTCCTGTGTGCTAGGAGGTGTAACTAGTCCATTAAACAGATGGTCTTATATATATATATTATGCCAACTTAATGAGCAGATGGGAAAGTTGAAGCTGAGGACAACTGGGTCACAGGCCTATTTGTCCAAAACCCGTGCTTTAGACCTTTGCTGCTGAAAGTGTGGCTGGTGAACCAGCAGCATCAGCGTCACCTAGGAGACAGTTAGAAATGCTAAATCTCAGGTTCCATGCCTGAACTATTTGATCAGATTCTGATTTTAACAAGATCCTGGGTGATCACTATGTATTTTAGAGCACTGCTTGGGCACACTCTGACACATTGCCTCCTTACCAAGAAAGTATTTTTGCAGAGTCATTTTCTTTATTGGAAATACTTTAGCTCAGATCCAGTAAGACATCAAAGGCAGTCATTTTCATCACCAGCAGAGGGATGGTTTGATTGCTTTGGGAGGAGGACTGTTTGGCAGCACATCAGAGTTCAGGGGGAGCTACATGTGCTGACACAAGCAATTCCTAGCTCTCTTGGGTTGGACTTGGGAAATGATGTGTAGCCATCATCCAGGAGTAAATTAGGTCAGACAGCAGGGCTTGCTTTCCTAGGGCCGCTTTTTACTAAGGATGAAGGCCCAACATCTGCAAGGGTCTTCAAGATGGTAGAGTTAGATTAAGAAAGAGAAGAATCATATCTCACTTGGCTTTTTGGGAACACTGAAGATTCAAGTTTCTTTTCTTTTTTCTTTTTTTTTTTTTGAGACACAGTCTCACTCTGTCACCCAGGCTGGAGTGCAGTAGCGCGATCTCAGCTCACTGCAACCTCCACCTCCCAGGTTCAAGTGATTTTCCTGCCTCAGCCTCCCAAGTAGCTGGGGTTACAGGCACACACCACCATGCCTGGCTAATTTTTGTATTTTTTTTTAGCAAGGAAAGGGTTTCACCAAGTTGGCCAGGCTAGTCTCAAACTCTTGACCTCAGATGATCCACCCACCTTGGCCTCCCAAAGCACTAGGATTACAGGCATGAGCCACTGTGCCTGGCCTCCAGTTTCTTTTCTAAGAAGAAGAGATAATATGTGGCAGAGAAATTTAGCATCTGACTGAAATAGGAACCATTTCCCCCAAACGGTTTTGGACAATTTTGGACAACTTTAGACAACTCTGCCAGCCTCCTTCTATTTGGTGAGTTGAAAGAAGAGCCATTTATTATTTCTTCACAAACCTACAGGTGACCAGTGGTTCTGTGAATCTAGCTCAGGCTCAGCTGATCCTGATAAGGTGCTCTCATGAATCTCCTTTCAGATCACCAGGATGATCTCAGTTGGGGCATCTCTGCTCTGGTCCATGTATCTCTCATCCTCCTATAAGCTAGCCCAGGCTTGTTCATTTTGTGGCTCAGTAAGATTCCAAGAAAATGAGCATAAGCACGCACAACGTCTTGAGGCCTAAGCTGAACTGATGGATTGTTACTTCAGCTGCATTTTACTAACCAAAGCAAATCAAAATACCAGTGTGTATTTAAAGCCTGGAGAAATAAACTCTACTTTTTGATTGGAGGAGAAGAAAGTTCACATTGTCTAAGGATATGCTAACAGGGAGGGTGGAGAATTGAGGCCATGTTTGCAATCTGTTGTGTTCTTACTAATTGCCTCCCATTGGTTCTTTTTTAAAACAGTTATTAGTACCTTGGTCTTAATTCCATTTTGTTGTTCATGGACTGACTGCTTCTCCTGGCTAGATGCATTTGGGGCCATCGCATTAATTTAGGTGCTCTAGTTGACTAATTTAAAAATGCAAACCATCAAATATAATAAAGGCTGTGGAAAAAAGCAGTTAAGAGATTGCATACTTTTCATCTCAATTAAAATCTCAGTGAGATAGCAATATATGCCTAAAATGTGTTAAATGAAAATAAAAAAACAACAACAACAGACAATTGTCATGTATTGTCAAAGGATGTAGAATAATTGGAACTCACATGCACTGATGGCAGGAAGGTAGATCAGTACCACCACTTTGTAAAATTGTTTGGAATTATTCAATACAGTTGAGGAATGTACGTTTCATGAACCAGAAATTCCTCTTCTAGGTACAGACCTAGCAGAAATGTTAAACAAGTTCACCAAGAATGTACATATAGGATTTTTTGTAATAGTGACAAGCAGGAAATGCCTCATGGGTTTGTCTATCATAGAATGGGTAAATATATTATTTTATAGTCTTGTGATGAAATATTATATAGCAGTAAAAATCAAAGATTTACAACTCTTTATAACAGTATGATAAATTTCACAAACATAAGGTAAAACCAAAGAAGTCCAAAGAAGACATGCTATATGATTCCATTTATTTAAGCTATTATACTGGCAAAACGAATTCGTTGTATTAAAAACAAGTAGAGTGGTTTTCTGTGGAAGATAAGTGTCAGGGCAGGAACAAAAGAGGCTTCTAGGGTGCTGGTAATGTTTTTTGATCTGGAGGCTGCTTACACGAAGTGTTTGTGAGGTAAAAATTGCAGAATTTTACAAGTAAAATTACCATAGTTTTTGGTATGAATTATATGCATGAATAAAATGGTGTTAAGAAAAAGTGATAGAGAGGAAATAAACCTGAATTCAAATCTAGTTCTCTTCTGTGTCCTTGGAGAACATTGTTGACTTCTCTGAGTACCAATTTCTTCAGCTGCACAATGGCAATAATTTAATATTATAATGATCTTTATGAGGATTACATTTTAAGATATATGTAAAGCATATATGTAAAGCTCTCTGTGCCCAATAAATGTTAGTTCCTCCTCCTCCTTGCTGTGGAAGAAGTTGCATTTACTCTCCTAGATGTGCACAGTATAGTGCTTTTCTTACAATATTGCATGAAATCACATTCTGAATGTTGCTTCCGAAAAAAATTCTAACTTCTTCCTATCTTATTACTTATGAGTGTGCATATTACGAGTCCTGGATGGTCTATCTTAAATGGGTTATAACTTCATATGTCATTCTACCATCACGGACGGTGCTTAGTTCCTTTCTTTTATTTCTGCTGATTCTTTTGCTGTTACTGCATATCTAAACTTTAAGAAATTATACCATCTTTTAGATCAACAAATTCCTCAATGGACTTTACAGCAGTAAAGTTACTACTTTAACAAATAAATAAAATAGTACAAAGCCTTACTTTGCCTAATTTAAGGACTTAGAAGCATTCATCCCTCAGCAATGAGCTGCTTCAAAATTATCCTGAGGCATAAATGAGTGAATTATGCAGGAACAGCCTGTCCTGGCTTCTGACTGTACCGGAAGCAGAGGCATAGCACCCATGGGTGACAGGAGACCGCGGGAAATCCCAACTCGTTTCCTTTCCTTGTTTTCAGGCACTTTAGGGCCACCTCATTAGGGACTGGAAGAAAGAGAAAGAGGTTTAGAAGTAATTTCAGAGATGCTGGGAGAGTTGGTTGCTCCCCAAAGCTGTTCTCTGTGGCAATACTCACATGTACATGAACATACACCGTCACACATTCACACACACATTCATGCCCATATACACATATGCACTGTCACACACGCATGCAGATATATACTCACATACACATTCACTGTCACACACATACACGCATACACTGTCACACACGAACACACACATGCACTGTCACACACATACACGCATACACATACTCAAATGCACATACACACATACACACATGCACTGCACAAACACATGCACTGTCACATATACACACATACACACACTCAAATACACACATATACATACGTACACACATGAACTGTCATACATGCAAACAGACATATACTTACACATACTTGCACTGTCACATGCATACATACACATACTCAAATACACACACATACACACATACACACATGCACTGCACACACAAACACATACAGGCACTGTCACATATAAACACATACACACATTCAAATGCGCACATATACACACATACATACATGCACATATACACACATGCACATATGCACACACATACACATACTCAAATACACACACATACACACATACACTGCACACACACACACATGCACTGTCACCTATACACACATACACACACTCAAATACGCACATATACACACATACACACATGCACATATACACACATGCACATACACACACACATACACATACTCAAATACACACATATACACGCATACACATATGCACATATACACACATACACACATACACACATACACATATTCAAATACACACATATACACACACATGCACTTTCATGCATGTAGACATTAATTACACACACATGCACTGTCACACACATACACACATACACATACTCAAATACACACATGCACTGTCACACACACACATACACATATGCACTGTCACACACATACATGCATAAACACACACACACATACACACTGTCACACACACACACATATACTCACACACATACACTATCACACACACACATGAAACCCATTTCTAAAGTTCCATGTGGCTAAGATTGGTTCTTGTCGGCCTGCCAATAATGAGACCTTCATAGCTTTGATGAGCGGAAAAATACTCTAGGGGCTCAATGAGAGGAGAAGCTGACTTGGTCTATTTCACAATTTTCCACAGACCTCAGCTCTGCTGTTTAGTATACCAATCTAAAGGAGAAGCAGGAATCATGTAGGGAAGGACTAGGATCGACAGTAATAACCAATGCAACAAAGCACTGGATATATGCCAGGAAATGTATTGCAAATTTCATGAATATTAAGTCTGTGTTCTCTGCAACAGCTCTATGAAGTAAGCAGCACTCTTATCACCAATATATGGCCAAGGAAACTGAACCTCTGAGAGGGAGACTAATAATTTAAACTCAAGTCTCCACATCCTAACCAGGGATTTTTTCTTAGATATTTATTCGAGTCCCTTTAAAAAAGTAGTACTATGACTAGATACTTAATATTTTGATAGGTGTAAGGAAGCAAAACAAGAAAAATACACGCATATATAATGTAAATCGTGGAATATAGTAGAGCAGTGGTATGCTAGGATGACATGGGGTTTAAGGCTGACGAGTTTGGGAAGAGCATTCACAGATAAAGGAAGTTAGAAAGGAACTTATTGGAAGGGATTGAGGATTTGGAGAAAATGCACAGATGGCAGGTGACAGGAAGCCATCTAACTAGTTTTCCACGATAGGTAAGTTGATGTGTGGGACTGGAGGCCAATAACACCTACATATCAGGATCATTTGCTCAGGCAACTGCCAAAATTGAAACATCAGATGTTACCTCTGGAGGAGCGAGAATAAGGAAGTAGAGAGAACACACCAAGGATTGAATCTGGGGAAATGCACTTGTTTAGTGAAAAGGTGGACTAGGAGGGTCTGAGAAACAGGATTTGAGAAATTAAGTGGGTATCATATTAAGAATCCCAAAGAGTCAAGTTTCAAGAATATTGCTAATAGGCAAGAAGAAAAAGGATGGAGAATTCCTGCTTATCGGGCCATTTGCTGATTTTAGCGTATGCTCTTGCTTAAAGTGGTGGAGGAGAGGTTCTGTAGAAGGTGGATTTCAGGTCCTACACAGGGTATTTTGTGAGACTATGAATGACATGATTGTAGGTTATACATAATTTGAAACATTTAAAATAATAAAGTGTTAAAGGTGAAAAACAGGAAGTTTTAAAATTATTATTATTTTGGTTTGGTTTTTGTCTTTTTTCCTGATCTTCTTGCTTTCTCCTGATTTTAAGAAGAGAAAAATATCTGTGCTATGGACAGAAAGCAAGAGGAAGCACCAAAGATGCTGATGATGAAGCAGGATATGCTGTGAGACAAAACCTTGACATGATGTTTTGGACAGCAGTGCATCTCACATTTGAGCAAGCATAAGAATCCCTGGGAGAACATGTGAATGTCGATACCCAGGCCTTCACCTTGGGATATTTTAAATGAGTGGGTCTAAGGTGGGACCCCAAAAACCTGCATTTCTGATGAGCTATGCTGATCCGGTGCGCTCTGAGCAGATCTGTGCAGCACTTTCAGGCTTCCTTTCTCTGCAGCTTTTGGCTTTGAGACGTCCTGGGACTCTGCCCTCTCTTGGCTTTCTAGAAATATCACACTGTTCTAATTCCTCAGTCTCATTTCCAACATCATCTCTTTCCTATTTGTGTCCTTTTCCTCTCAAACTATGAAATATCCAGGGCTTGGTTTTCTGACCACTTGCTTTCTGCAGGATACATGTGAAAATAATTTATATCAATATTTCTAGACTGATCCACTGACTCCTCCCAACTCATGTATTGTCATTCCTGCTATATCTACTTGGAAATCTCTTCCTAGTTGTCTATGACTTCGACCTTACCGGAAAAACATCTGTCCTTTATTTCTCCCCCAAATCTAGAGTCTTCCTTGACTGATGTGGGACCCCACAGTCTCTACCCCTCACAGTTCAACAAAGGAGGGAGTACTTGTCCGTTCATAACATCACAATCCAAAATGTGCTCCTTGATTGAATCTGGATTTGAAAATATCAGTGTTAAAAATATTTGAAAACAACTGGAGAAATTTAACAGTGGACTGTGGCGTGTAAGATATTTTTAAATGATTGTTAGTTTTGTTGAGTAACATATTGGGGTTTTGTGGGAAAACATACTTTTCTAGTAGAAAATAGACCTCTAAACTATTTTTAACTTAAATTGCCCCGATCCCATCACCTAAGCGATATAACAGGGGAACATGACTAATTCATTAGAGTTGCTAAAGCTGTTTGCCATGCCACTGTGAGCAGTTTAAAGGACAACTAATAAAATAATAACTTAGGTGGCATGTCCAGAGGACACTTAATATAAAATTATTTTCTTTATTTGAAAATTGAATATGGATATTTTTGAAGTCTGCTTGAAGCCAATTCTGACTATTCATTTTTTTATCCTGAACAGAATGGACTCTTAGGTTGAAAATGGTCTTGATTTTCAAAAATAGAGTAGTCTGAGTATAGATCATAAACATGTTTCTGAGTGCTGAAAAGAAAATGAGATTTTGTAAAAGGGGATAATTTTCAAGTCGACAAATATTGGTGAACTTCAGGGTCCAGGGCTGTTTAAGAATTCAGAGAGATTAACAAGTAATTACATTTTTATTGAGTTTCTGGGATTGACCGACCTGGGACTGATGGATTCTTGGGAGGTTACAGTCTAGGTGAGTGGGAGACATGCATTTGTGGAATGGTCCAGACAACAGATGGAGTCACTAAGAGCTGCCAACACTGTAAAGCCCTGGTTTACAAAGTTGACTGCATTTTGGACTCACATGGAGAGGTTTAAAAAATACTGATGCCTGCATCCCAACTCTCGTGTGTCTGATTTAGTTGCCCTGGGGTGTGGCCTGTGCATCAGGATTTTCAAAACTCCCCAGGTGAATCTGATGTGCACTCAAGGCTGAAAACAAGCGTACAGAAGTCCAGGATCAATTCCAGATGGAGAATTTGACTTCTTGGACTGGGCCCCATCCCTCCCCTGGAGGAGCTCTCTAATTGTCTTACTCTTTCTCTTCCCCTGCCTCTCAGCATTTGTTCTACTTAGAAATTTTTGTCTTTCTTCCTTGAAAGTGAACTACCCACAACAAACAAAGGGAAATAAATGATTATTACACCCAGGCAGCAAACAAGCGCTACCAATGATAGAGATCTTGGTTTATGCAAGTAGCTCAGTAAACAAATGCTGTGTTAAAAGCTGAAAGAATGCCCTCCCTCTACTGCTAGAACAAAACATCATCCATGTGTCGGCCTGGGGTCTGATGAGTGATTCAACTTTCTTCAGACTTTGTTGGTGTCTGATAGATGCCACTAGAGGGTATGTTCTATTCCAGCCTGTTTGAAATGCAAAGGCTTTCGTAGCAAAATTATCTCACTCTAGGAAAATAAACAAGTGGTCAGTAAACTACGGTTCTGTGGGCCAAATGCAGCCCACTTACTGTTTTGTAAATCAAGTTTCGTTGGAACATAGCCATGCCTTTTCATTTACTTATTGTCAATGGCTGCTTTTGCACTACAGCGACAGAGTTGAATAGTTGTGAAAGAGACTGACTGGCCTGCAAAGCCAAAAATGTTGTCTATCCGGTCAGTTACAAAAAAAAAAAAAAAAAAAATAGTTGCCAATCCCTGTAATATAGGCATTTTCATGCTGTCATTTTAGCATTTGTCTACTGTGCTAATCAATTTGAAAAATGTCTCCAGTTCTTCACTCCTCCCTATATCTGTCTCATTTTCAACGTGACTGCACCTCCCCTCACCCGGGCATGGAGCCAGTTTTAACCAGTCACTGCATCTGTGTTGGCCTGAGAGCTATTTTGACCTAGAATGCCAAGGAAGTGACACTGTATCCACCCTGAGCTGAGACTTCTTTTCAGACTTTCACTTGCTCCCTTAGCATCCTGACTCTGAATAAGCTTAGACTAGCCTTCTGGATGATGGGAGACACACAGCCCAGGTTGCCCCATTGCCTTAGCCAACAGTCAGACAATCTCCCAAAGCAGATTTGACTTCTAAACCGCCACTGACCACAGGTGCATGAATGAGCCTGATCAAGACCAAAAGAAAGGCCCAGCTGAGCACAGCACAAATTGCCAACCTGCCGATGCATGGGCTACATACACATTTGATGTTTTAACCCACCACATTTGAGAGTGGTTTGTTGTACGGTAAAAGTTAACTGATTCACCTGTTATTAGGAATTAAGCCAACTAATTCTATGGTAGGATTTCCTTTTTTCCTTCCTTTATTCAAAGCCAGAATATCTCAGTTTTGTCCGTAAACCTCAATCTGAAAAGAGAGAGAACAATGCAAAGAAAGAAAAACTTTATGATAATTCTATGACACTTCACCAAACACTAAGAAAACAAACATAAAATTAACAACTTGGTTTTCAAACAGAAATAATAAATCTGCAAGGACCCACATATAAATATATACTGATAGCATTTTAAGGTAAAGAAAACTATATGTGTGTGTATGTGTGTATAAAATGAAGCAAGGATAAAACCAACGGTTGAAGAAATTGTAGTCAAAAATTACCATGTGCCAGCCACTGGTCATGACAGAGATATGACAATGAATAAGAAGCATGAAGTCCCTAATCTCCCCTAAAGCACATTCTTGTGGAGGACAGACTACAAAGAAATGGACACATAAACGAGATAATATAATACAGCAAAACATTTAGAAAAACAAAAATACAGTAATGTGATAAATCTTAGTAGGCTATTATATACATTTTATGTATATATATAAAATATAGGCTTATATATAAAATATAGGCTTATATATATAATATAGGCTTATATATATGTATATATTCTCTACTATTAATTTAGTGACAAACCATTAAGCTTCACCTTTCCATTAGATGCTCTTTCTGCCTAGAGGACTCTACATTCAGACAGCTTCATGGAGTATCTGGGTCTCAGTTAAGTGTCAGTTCTTCATTGAAGCCTTTCCTGACGAGCCAGTTTATAATAGCCTACTAAGATCCATCACATTACTGGATTTTAGCTTTTCTGAACATTTCTGCTATGTTAAAGTGTCTTGTTTATTTATGTGTTCACTTCTTTGTCACCTGTCCTTCTCCGAAAGAATGTGCTAGGGACTTCATGCTTCTCATTCATTGATGTATCCCCAGAATGACCAGTGCCTGGCACATGGTAATTTCAATTACAATTTCTTCAACCAGTGGTTTTATTCTTGCTTTTCACGGATATAACATCATTTTATCTAAAAAAATAAGTACCCCCAGTCCATGACTAAATTGAAGGTGTTGATTTTTGAGCAAATGAGGATAGTAACAGTATAAGATTTTTAATGGCATTTTCAATGAAAGAATTATACAACAATCCCTGATTACTCTTTGTCTTTATATGTGCCCCTAAGTTTACTGCTAACACTAAGAGAGTGTATCTTGCTGTTACTAACTCTGGCCACATCTTCACAAGTCCATATAAGAGGTCACTATTTTGTTTTACAAATAGAAGTTGATTAAGTTGTCCATTCTTTAGCACCCACAACAGACCACAGCCCAATACGTCAGCAGAATGTAAGGATTTAGAAGGCCTAAAATCTACAAGCTCAGGAAGACACCCAATTAACAGAAATTAAACTTCAAATATGACTCATACACCTATTGGAAACGCTGGGCTGTGTCAAACAGTATCCAAGCTTGTTTTGCAATCAGGTTAAAGCTCTGGGCCTTGTGGGGGTTGGAGATCGGAATTCTATTTTAAAAAGAAACCACTTCCCATCCAGAAGTGTAATGAGTAGGTTTCACCTATGCTCTCCAGTCCCAAATGATTGAACTGGCATTAGTGCCAAAAAAATTGAAAATGTCTTAACATGCATTAATTGCTTAATGGCTGTGTTGTCTGCCTGAAAAGGGTGGGGTGGTATTTAGGTTGCTTAATGACTTTACATATTCCCATGGCAAAATACTTGTGATTTGATAATGCTATAATTAAAGAGTTACATAAACAACATCTTTGGTAAGGAATAAACGGGCTTCCTTGAAAGAGGGATTTTGGTCAGCTCCAGTTGCTATCTCAGGCCCCTTCATGAGAAGAAAACTCTCACCCTCAGGTTAACTCCTGTCTCTACCTCTTAGAAGTCGCCCTTGGTTTTATGCCTGCGTCTGTGTGTGTCGTTGTGAGTGTGGATCATGGGGGATGGGGAGTAGGCAGAGGGAGTAGTTTTAAAAATAAATGACATCTTTAACAGACAATTTTAAAACAGGTTGAGATATAAGTAATAAGGGCAAAGCACTTTAAATTTAGCAAAGGCTTGGGACCTTGAAGCCAAAAAGTCTAGTAATGAGAAACCCCAGGGGAGAATGGGATCTGTCTTTTAAAACCAGTTGATCAAATGTTTATTACTGTATAAGGAAGAACCTTTGAACTTATGTGGTTTGCTCTCACGTGTCGCAGAAATTATTTCCTCCAGGAACACAGATTCTTAGTTTCTTAACCATAGGTTTCTCGCAACTCTTGGCAGTCAAGAGAGGTCTTTAGCAGTGAAGGTGGGCATTCCACCTCCCAAAGAAAGCACACCAGTCAGGATCATTTAAAAAGAAACCCAGGGATTTGGTCTCATGTTTACATTAAATCTTTATCTTAGGATATTAGGAGGGCTTTTCTCTTCAGGTCCCTACTGCAATCCCTGCTTATTATATAGTTACAAGAAAGGTAGGAACTAATGAGAATAAATGTCCACTTATTTAACTACAGTTAACTTTCACAGTACATTTTCTTTTAATTTCCTAGATTTCAATCTTTTTCATGTTATAATCTTTGCTACATTTGGCAATGAGTCATTCATCATGTTCACTGATCCAAGTTTCCCACCAATAATTTACAACCTATTCTTAAATAAAAATAAATATCAACTGCAACTTTATTTTTCTTTAGACATTTTCACCTCCTCAGCTTTCAAATATTAGAAACTAAATCCTATGAGCCTTTCATTTACTAAATAGCTTAAGCCAGCAAACTGAGCTGAAATCAACTTGCTTTTCCATTAGACATATTGGCAGTTCTTCTAAGACTGGAATGAGAGAAGAGGTCTGGGATTTGGGGGGTTTGCCTTAGAGGCTGTGGTAGATTGATGCCATTTCTAGTCCGATTCATGACTTTCTCTATCCAAACCTTTTGCACTAAGACTCTGAAACTCTTCTCACCAAGAATTGAAGCCCATTTTCCTCACTGTTTGAATCTGGACTGCCTTGTGACTTGTTTTTGCCAACAGAATGTGGCAGAAATAATGGGAAGTCTTTTCTAGGCTTCAAGAGAACTTCGTGCTTTTCCTGTCTCTCATAGAAGCTTCCACAGCTACCACGTGAACCAGCCCAGGCCAGCCTGTTGGAAGTTGAGAGGCACATGGAGACTTTAGCAGCCTCAGCCAAGAACAATATAAACCAGTCTAGACCCCTAAACATGTGAGGGAGCCCAGCCAACATCAGCATAGCTGCCTCCCAACTCACAGCTGACCGCAGATGCATGAGTGAGCTTGTCTAAGGCCAGCAGAACCACCTGATGCATGGAAATGCATGAGCAATGAAAGATACTCATTGTTCTGAGTGCCTGAGTTTTGAGGTAGTTTGTTATACATTAGTATGTTGCGGATACAAATATTTAAGAAAGATACTGTTTCTGGATCACTGCAACATCCACAAAGGTAAACAACTGAAGACATCAACATCCTTATCATGTGTATGAAGGTACCATAGAGGAGCATTAGTCATTAATGACAAATATGCAATAGATACCAATGAGATTTGAGATAGCTATTCTAGAAATAAAGTAGGAAAACCAACAGAAATTGTACTCATCCTCAGGGATCTTACAGTCTATTGGAAATGATAGATATTTCAAATTATTTATGTTGAAATGAAAGAGAAAGAAAAAGTCAGTGGATCTCAATCCTGGCAGTACATTAGGATCATCTGGGAAAAATGTAAAATATACCAATGGTGAGTCCCATCACAAACCAATTAAATCAAAATATTTGTGGTTAGGTTCTGAGCATCAGTGTTTTTGGATGCTCCCCAGATGATTACAATGTGTGGTGCAGATTGAAAATTACTGCTCTGCAGTGCTTTTCCAAGAGCAGTCTGTAGACCACCAGCAGCATCACTCAGGAGCTTGTTAGAAAATGAGAATCTCAGATCCTACCTCTGAACTGTTGAGTCAGGATCTATAGATGGAACATGGGGGCTGTAAACTATATTCTGACAAATTATTTGTGTGATTCCTATGCAAGCTAACGTTTGAGAAGCACTGGTCCTGGTTTAGGGGCAGCCAAAATTGACATCAACTATTGATTACTTGGTACAATTGATGCAGGTCAGGCAAGCCCCCAAATTGGGGCTTAGCCCAGGATGGTTCATGGCTTTGTCCAGAAAAGAATTCAAAGGTGAGCTGTTGGTGTTAAACAACAACTTTTATTGAAGCAGTTGGGTACAGCAGCAACACAGGAGCTGTTCTCTGTTCAGCAGCTCTACCCCACAGGCACTGTGCCCAGAGCAGCAGCTACAGAGGCAGTTCTGCACTCATATTCATACCCACTTTTGATGATATGCAAATTAAAGGGCAGTTTATGCAGAAATTCCTAGGATGAAGGTGCTAACTTCCAGGCTGTCAGGTCATTGCCATGGAAAGAAAGGGGTGGTAACTTCTCGTGTTGCCATGGCAACAGTAAACTGGCATGGCACACTTGAGGAGTGTGCCATGTCTTATGGGGAGGTGCTTACCCCCCTCACCTGTTTTAGCCAGTCCTCAATTTGGTACCCTATCTGAGCCCCACCTCCAGGGTTGTGCCTCCCACCTCGCAATCACCTACACATTCACACACAAGTACTCGTAAGAATGAAGTAAATTCTCAGGGCTGTTTTCCTAGGCATAAAGGTGAGGCATATGTGTATTGAGTGTTCAGTTATTAATATGGGTGAGCTATACAACAAAAGCTCATGTGATACTTATTTTGACCTTGCTTATGATTTGAGTGTTCTGTTGGCCACTCTGTTTAAATTTCCTAGAAACAGTTCCCCACAAATACCAGAATTTACAACTGTATTTTAAGATAGGAGTCTAATGGTGCCATGTCTACCAGCGTTTCCTCCCTTCTATAGTTTCCATTTCAATTTGTAATATAATATTTTAAGAGTTGTCCTTGTTTCTGGATGGGCTTAGAGGCTAATCCAGATTTAGTTACCTTTGAAAGGATCACTCTCCATCAAATTAAGGAGATCATATTCCAGATTTGCCTGGGACAGTGCTACTTTATGCCCGTTCCCTGGGCATAATTATTAATAGCATCTCCTTTCACTCTCTGAAATGTCCCAGTTTAGATGATATATTATTGATTAACTTACTTAATATTAATAACTGCATTATCTTTTGGAAGAAGTAATTTTTGCCTTTTTTTTAATAAAACTATAAATTGTTATTAGAAGTAAACATTTCTTGGGGGGCAGGGCCACAATGGCCTACTAGAAACAGCAGTGTTCGTTGGCTCCATCGAAAGAAAACATAATAAGCATGTGAATCCTTCACCAGCAACCAAGGTATCCAGGTTCTCTCATCAGAACTGATTAGGAGGCTGGCGTGACCCACAGGAAGAAGCAAGAACAGTGTGGTACAGTGGCCCACCTGAGAGCTACACGGGGAAGGGGAACTTCCTGCTCGCAGCCAAGGGAGGTGGTGAGTGAGCGTGCTACCCAGCTGAGGAAACTGCTTTTCCACAGAACTATGCAACTCACAGATCAGAAGATCTCACTTGTGAATCCATGCCACTGGGGACCAGCATCCCAACTCCAGAATGCACAGACTCTTAACAGCCACTCAGCTGGGATCTGCTTAAGCCTCTGGAACTCCCAGAGGGAGAGGCAACCAGCACCATGCTTCCACTGCCTGCTGTCTAAGCACTTTGAGCTCCTTGCAGGAGGGGCAGCAGCCACCACTGGGACTGGCAACTGCCCTACACACTAAGCTCCCTAGGTAGGGGAAGGGCAGCACCCATCTCTGTAGCCCCAGGCTATGTGTTTCCTCTGCTGGAGCTAGAGAAGCTGGACTCCTTGGTCCTAAGACTTGTCCTCCACAGCCCAACACAGCAGCTGTGGTAGTCCCTGGCCAGAGTGTCTCTTCAGGCTTAACCCTGACTCATCCTTCCTCATTGGGTAGGGCTTCCCTGCAGGAACTCCAATAACTCCAGCCAGAGGTTCAGGGACAAAATTTGTATCTCCCCCAGTGAATCATACCCTATCCACTAAGGGACAAAGTGCTTCATTAAATGGGTCCAGTTCCCTGTGCCACCCAACTGGGTGAGACCCACCAATCAGGGTTGTCAGACACCCTATACAGGAGAGATCCTGCTGGCATCAGGTTGGTGCCCCTCTAGGTCAGAGATCCCAGAAGAAGGAGCAGGCACCCATCTTTGCTGTTTTCCAGTCTCCTTGAGTGACATCTCTAGGCACAGGAATGAATCAGATGAATAGGGCCTGAAGTGAACCCCCAGCAAACTGCAGCAGCCCTACAGAAGAGGGACACGACCACTGGAAAAAAAAAAAAAAAAAACAGAAAGCAACAAGGGGAGCATCAACCACAACAACAACAACAACAAAAAGTACCCACAAAAACCCCATCCAAGGGTCAGCAGCCTCAAAGACTAAAACTAGACAAACTCATGAAGATGAGAAAGAATCAACCAAAAAATGGTGAAAACCCAAAAGGCCAGAGTGCCTCTTCTCTTGTAAATGATCACAACATCTCTTCATCAAGGGCACAGAACAGGACAGAGGATGAGATGGACACATTGACAAAAGTAGGCTTTAGAAGATGGGCAATAAAAAACTATGCAGAGCTAAAGGAGAATATCCTAACCCAATGCAAAGAAACTAAGAACATGGTTTAAAAAAGTTCGGGGAATTGCTAACTAGAAAAACCAGTTTAGAGAGGAACATAAACGACCTGACAGAGCTGAAAAACACAGCACAAGAACTTTGTGAAGCATACACAAGTACCAATAGTCGAATCAACCAAGAGGAAGAAAGGATATCAGAGTTTGAAGACCAGTTTGCTGAAATAAGGCATGCAGACAAAACTAGAGAAAAAAGAACAAAAAGGAATGAACAAAGCCTCCAAGAAATATAGGACTTCATAAAAAGACTGAACCTACAATTGATTGGAGTACCAGAGGGGACACGGAGAATGGAAACAAGCTGGAAAACACAGTTCAGGATCCAAGAGAACAGAGTTATCCAAGAGAACATCCCCAAACTAGCAAGAAAGTTAAAGATGCAAATTCAGGAAATACAGAGAACACCATTAAGATACTCCATGAGAAGATCAGACCGGAACGCATAATCATCAGATTCTCCAAGGTCAGAATGAAGAACAAATGGTTAAAGACAGCCAGAGAGAAAGGCCAGGTCACCTACAAAGGGAAGCCCATCAGACTCACAGCAGACCTCTCAGCAGAAACTCTACAAGCCAGAAGAGATTGGGGGCCAGTATTAACATTCTTAAAAAAAAAAAAAAAAACTTTCAACCTAGAATTTTATATCCAGTCAAACTAAGCTTCATAAGTGAAGGAGAAATAAAATCCTTTCAGACAAGGAAATGCTGAGTGATTTTGTCACCATCAGGTCTGCCTTACAAGAGCTCCTAAAAACACCCACTAAATATGGAAAGGAAAAGCTGGTACCAGTCACTGCAGAGCACACCAAAATATAAACACCAATGATACTATGAAGAAACTGCATCAACTTGTGTGCAGAATGACGAGGTAATATCATGATGACAGGATCAAATTCACACATAACAATAATAAACTTAAATGTAAATGGGCTCAATGCCCAAAGTAAAAGACACAGACTGGCAAATTGGATAAAGTTTCAAGACCCATTAGCGTGCTGCATCCAGGAGACCCATCTCAGAGACACAACAAAAAAAGAAAACTTCAGGTCAATATCCCTGATGAACATCCATGTAAAAATCATAAAATACTGGCAAACCGAATCCAGCAGCACATCAAAAAATTTATCCACCGTGATCAAGTAGGCTTCATCCCTAGGAGGCAAGGCTGGTTCAACATATGCAAATCAATAAATGATCCATCACATGAACAGAACCAAAACAGAAACCACATGATTATCTCAATAGATGCAGAAAAAGGCCTTTGATATAATTCAACATCCCTTCATGTTAAAAACTCTCAATAAAGACACACACGTGGGCTCAAAATAAAGGGTTGGAGGAAATTTTACCAAGAAAATGGAAAGCAAAAAAAAAAAAAAAAAAAAAAAAAAAAAAAAAAAAAAAAAGAGGGATACCCCACCCCCTCAAAAAAAAAAATTTAAAAACAAAAAAAAAAAAAAAAAAAAAAAGTAGGGGTTGCCATCCTACTCTCAAACAAAACAGATTTTAAACCAACAAAGATCAAAATAGACAAAGAAAGGTATTACATAATGGTAAAGGGAAAAATTCAACAAGAGCTCACTATCACTGCACCCAATACAGGAGCACCCAGATTCGTAAAACAAGTTCTTAAAACTAAGAATAGACTTAGACTCTCACACAATAATGGTGGGAGACTTTAACACCCCACTGTCAATATTAGACAGATGAAGGAGACAGAAAATTAACAAAGATATTCAGGACTTAAACTCAGTTCTGGATCAAGTGGATCCAGTAGACGCTGACAGAACTCTCTACACCAGATCAACAGAATATACATTTTTCTCAGTGCCACATGGCACTTATTCTAAAATGGAACACATAATTGGAAGTAAAACACTACTCAGCAAATGCAAAAGAATGGAAATCATAACAGTCTGTCAGACCACAATGCAATCAAATTAGAACTCAGGATTAAGAAACTCACTCAAAACCACACAATTTCATGGCAATTGAACAACCTGCTCCTGAATGACTCTGGGGTAAATAATGAAATTAAGGTAGAAATCAAGAAGTTCTTAGAAACCAATTAGAACAAAGAGACAGTGTACCAGAATCTTTGAGAAACAACTAAAGCAGTGTTAAAAGCTAGCAAAAGACAAGAAGTAATTAAGATTAAAGCAAAATTGAAGGAGACAGAGACATAAAAAACCCACCAAAAAATCAATGAATCTAGGAGCTGATTTTTTGAAAAAATTGACAAAGTAGGTAGACCACTATCTAGACTAATAAGGAAGAAAAGAGAGAGGAATCAAATAGACACAAGAAAAAATGATAAAGGGGATATCACTACTGACCCCACAGAAATACAAACTACCATTAGAGAATTTTATAAACACCTCTACACAAATAAACTCGAAAATATAGAATTGATGGATAAATTTCTGGACACATACACCCTCCCAGGACTAAACCAGGAAGAAGTCAAATCCCTGAAAAGACAAAAAGCAAATTCTGAAATTGAAGCAGTAATTAATAGCCTACTAACCAATAAAAGCCCAGGACCAGACAGATTCACAGCTGAATTCTAACAGTTACAAAGAGGAGCTGGTACCATTCCTTCTAAAACTATTCTAAACAATTGAAAAAAAGGGACTCCTCCCTAACTCATTTTATGAAGCCACCATCATCCTGATATCAAAACCTGGCAGAGACACAACAAAAAAAGAAAACTTCAGGTCAATATCCCTGATGAACATCCATGTAAAAATCATAAAATACTGGCAAACCGAATCCAGCAGCACATCAAAAAATTTATCCACCGTGATCAAGTAGGCTTCATCCCTAGGAGGCAAGGCTGGTTCAACATATGCAAATCAATAAATGATCCATCACATGAACAGAACCAAAACAGAAACCACATGATTATCTCAATAGATGCAGAAAAAGGCCTTTGATATAATTCAACATCCCTTCATGTTAAAAACTCTCAATAAAGTAGATATTGATGAAACATATCTCAAAATAGTAAGAGCTATTTCTGACAAACCCACAATCAATATCATATTGAATGGGCAAAAGCTGGAAGCATTCCCTTTGAAAACCAGTACAAGACAAGGATGCCCTCTCTCACCACTCCTATCTAACGTGGTATTGGAAGTTCTGGCCAGGGCTCAGCCAGGGCTGTCTGCTGAAGTATCTACACATGGCTTCTTCACTTGACATGGCTTCTTATAGCATGCAAGATGGATCCACGAGGGAGCACTCTAAGAAGCATCCAAAGAGAAAGCATTCCAAGAAAACTGGAAGGAAGTTGTGGGGTCTTTTACCATCTATCCTCAGAAATCACATTAGCAAAGCACCCATTGCTTGATTGGTTGAGGCAGTCATAAACCCATCCAGATTTAGAAAGAGGGGGCATAAATAAGCTGTCTTGTGGGGAGGAATGTCAAGGAAGTTCAGGGCCACATTTGATGAGCATTACTTATACTAATGCCACAATCATGCAGAGGTGTTTCCCTGCCTCCCTTGCTCGACACTCTCTTCCTCTTTCCTTTTTCTAGTGCCTGATGTCCTTGTAGTGTCCTTTAATTATATAATCCTCTGTAAAAGTTTTCCCCCATGATCCAATATCCGTGCCCTCTATCTTCTACCTCTTCTCACAGAAACTCTGTTCTCTCCAGTTGGATTATCCCTGCTAGCATCCAGTGTCAATTACTTTACTGAAATATTGCCTAAATTTTGAATGGCTGAGCAATTTAATGCATCCAGGAGGGTCTCTTCATATTAGATGGAGAATGTGCCAATCCAAATGAACAATAATTAGTAGAAGGTGTGGAGATCATTGTTAAGCTCAGAAGCCCTCCTTTACATTGTCCTGTTTTCCATGTATTTCTCATCTCCTCCCTAGACCCTACACTACCCCAAACTAAAGGAAGGGCTAAGAGCACTGTGTAATTCCATTTCAGAGAGAGATGCCACTCCTCGCTGTGCCTCTCCCTGTACCACCCTGGTCCAGTTGTTACAGCTGCATTTCCACACTTCACAGTATCTAAGATGAGTTTAACTATAAAATTGTCTGTTTATGTACCACTTAGGAAAAACTGCTGCTAATTAAAGTATAATGCAAGATTTTTTATGCAAAGGGACACAGGAAACTTTTAAGTATGATTGGCCTGGCCTAAATTTTGAGTGTGATGGTGGTTTCAAGGGTGTATACATTTGTCAAACATATGACATAGTGCCATTTGATTATGTGGTTTACTGTATATTATAGCTGAACTAACTTGAAGAAAAAGTACCATTGAATACTGTAATATTGATACACTTAAATAATGTTTTCTTAACTGCAAGGAGCATGCTTGGAAAGGAATCATGTTCAATATATTGTGTGAGATGAAACTAAGTTTTCATCCTCAGATTAAAAGCATCTGTTAAAATGCTTTAATTGTAAAGCCATCTGTCGCTCTAAAGACACCCTTGGGTAACAGGCTCACTGACAACCATTCTGTTCCACTTTGGAGGAACACTGAAGTGGGCCCATAAAACCTAAGTATTCCAAGATGATAGTCGTGGATGAACGTAAGCTAATGACCTCCTGTTATCTCCTCTAGCTATCTTGACTGAGGCTTGTTCATATTCTACTGATGCTTATTTCCCCTCCTTGCCCCATCCCAGCAGTTTCTCCATGATAGCTGCTCAATGGATCAGGCAGAGTGAGGGTACAACAACTTGTCAAGGTGTCAGCCACTTCCATCAAGATTCAAACTCCTGACCATAAATAGCCAAAGGGCTTACAATTTCAAAAAACAACAATATTAAATAAAACACAAAATAGATACAGCTACCACTCCTGACCAACTATATATGATGCTTAGCATCCCCAAACTAATGCTCACTTATAAATACAGCAAGTGTCCCAGACACTTAAAGACCAGCCATACTCTTTTATAAAAAAGTTTTTTATGTTTTAAATATTTGTCTACAGTTTATTTTTGAGTTAAAATATACATACTGTAAAGATTCAAAAATATAAGTGTACAATTTATTCAGTTATGACAAATGATAACATCCATATTAACCATACTCCAGTAGATATATTGCCATTTTCTATGGTATAATTTTAAATTATATTTTAAATGATTGTCACTGGTATATAAAAGTGCAGTTGGTTTTTGATATTGATTTGGTAACCAACAATAATGCCAAACTTGCTTATTTATTTTAAAAATGGGCCCTTAAACTTTTAAATTTCCTTATCTAGGTAGGCATATATAATATACTATCTTAAGATAATGACACTTTTAAAAAATTCCAAGTCCTTATTTTTTATTTACTTTTCTGATATAATTACAACATCAAAGACATATAATACAGTGAGAAACAGATGTAGTGATAATGAGCCTCTTTTTTTTTGATCTTCAAAATTTTACAATTAAGCATGATGTTTGCCAAAATTTTGAAGGTATTGTTTATCTGGTTAAGGAAATTGTTGTTTTTCCTATTATTGCTAAAGATATCTCTATATGTATATTTACATATATATAATATACTTAGCCACAAGTGAATGTTAAATTTTATCCAAACACTTTTTCGTATCTATTTAGATACTCATATAGGTTTTTTCTTTTAATATGTTAATGAAGTAGATAGCATAATCTTACTTTCTAATGTTAAACTAATCGTATTCCTGGGATAAACCCAACTTAACCAAAAATTATTTACTTTTTATTTTCATATTTTTTTGAGACAGAGTCTCACTCTGTTGCCCAGGCTAGAGTGTAATGGTGTGACCTTGGCTCACTGCAACATCCGCCTGCCAGGTTTAAGCGATTCTCCTCCCAAGGAGCTGTGATTACAGACATGTGCCGCCACTCCCGGCTAGTTTTTGTATTTTCAGTAGAGATGGGGTTTCACCATGTTGGCCAGGCTGGTCTCAAACTCTTGATATCAAGTGACCTGACCACCTCAACCTCCCAAAGTGTTGGGATTACAGGCCTGAGCCACCATGCCCAGCCTAAAAAAAAATTACTTTTAATGTATTACAGAATTTGATTTGACAGATACTATTTAATATTTTTATATCTGTGTTTATAAGTGACACTAGACAATAAGTTTTTTTAATACTGTCCTTGTCTGATTTTGATATTGAGATTCCCCTAATCTCAAGAAATTAGCTGTAGGATGTTTCCTCCTTTTCTGTATTCTGAGAGTTTTTGTAAGATTGGATTTAACCGTTTATAAAATTTTGGTTAGAATTTGCTACTTAGTATTTGATAAAATAAGGATAGACTACTTTTTAAATAACAGTTTTAGATTAACAGAAAACTTGAAAAGATAGAATTGCAATGGGCTTTGCATCATTTTCCTTATTATTAACAGCTTATATTAATATGGCATATTTGTCACAACCAATGAAACTATATTGACCCATATTGTTAATTTAGGTTGTTAATTTATTCAGATTTCCTCAGATCTTACCTAATGTCCGTTTTCTGTTCCAGGATCGGATCTGGGATACCACATTACATTTAGTTATCATGACAATTCCCAGACTGTCCTTCCTTGACAGTTTTGGAGAGTACAGCTCAGGGAATTTTGTAGAATATCTCCTATTGGCATTTGTAGGGTGTTTTCCTCATGATTAGACTGGGGTTATTAGTTTTTTGGGAGAAAGAGCTTAAGGAGAAAATGTTGCATCACATCAAGGTTACACAGTACCAACATGATTTATTCATTGTTGATGTTGACCTTGGTAACCTGGCTGAGGCAGTCTTTGTCAGGCATATTCTTTTCTTCTTTTAAAAGTAAAAGAGTCTTTTGCAAAGTGTGGACCATGAGTCAGAACATTCAGGTCATCTGGAGTTTGTCAGGAATGCAAAATCTCAAACTTCATCCCAGGTAACTGAAACAGAATATGCGGGTTTACCAGATCCTACATGATCCATATTCTTTTTTTTTTTTTTTTTTTTTGACGGAGTCTCACTTTGTCACTCAGGCTGGAGTGCAGTGGCACAATCTCGACTCACTGCAACCTCTGACTCCTGGGTTCAAGTGATTCTCCTACCTCAACCTCCCGAGTAGCTGGAATTATAGGCACATGCCACTACCCCCAGCTAATTTTTGTATATTTAGTAGAGACAGGGTTTCACCATGTTGGCCAGGCTGGTCTCAAATTCCTGACCTCAAGCCATTCACCTGCCTTGGCTTCCCAAAGTGCTGGGATTATAGGAGTGAGTCACTGTGCTCAGGCTCATATTCTTTTTAACATTTGAAAGAACTGCTTTAAGATAATCTTGAGCAGATTTTATCAAACTTTTTTTATAAAGAGCCCAATAACAAACATTTTCAGCTTTGTGAGTGATAGGTTCTTTGTCACAACTTTTCAATTCAGCCCTTTTAGGAGAAAGTATCCAAAGACAATGCATAAATGGCATAGAGTTTAAGTCCTTACTTAACATCGTCAATAAATTCTTGGAAACTATGCCTGTTCTCATGCTGTTAATACAGACATACGTGAGAGTGGGTAATTTATAAAGGAAAGAGGTTTAATTGACTCACAGTTCCACGTGTCTGGGGAGACCTCTCACAATCATGGCAGAAGGTGAATGAGATGCAAAGGCTTGTCTTACATGGTGGCAGGCAAGAGAACGTGTGCAGTGGAACTGCCCTTTATAAAACCATCAGATCTCATGAGACTTATTCACTATCATGAGAACAGGATGGGGGAAACAGCCCCATGGTTCAGTTCTCTCTGCCTGGTGCCTCCCATGACAGGGAGGGATGATGGGAATGACAATTCAAGATGAGGTTTGGGTGGGGACACAAAGTCTAACCATATCACTATGGCTTTAAGTGAAACAACATACAGCAGGTCCTCAAATAACATTTCTTTTTTCAAAGCCTAATGATGAGAAAAAACATGTTTTTTTAATAAGCGGTTTTGCTTAAAGTTACATTTTCAAAGAACCTATTGGTGACTTGCTGTATTTTTTTAACAAAAACTTATAGACACTAAAATTTGAATTTGAAATTTGAAATAAAATGAAAACTTGAAATGTGTTGTGAAATATTCTTATTACCTCTTAAACATTTAAACATCATTTCAAATAAAATTTTTTTAAAACTTTAAAAATTATTTTAAAGCATTTATTTCAAACATTAAAAAAATTAAAAACAATTTCTTTTTTGCAGAAGTTTTATGCTCTGCCAAAATAGGCACCCAGTTGGAGTTGGCCCATGGGCTTAGTTAGGCCATCATTGATACAGTGACTTTTCTTTGGATCCTGCCAGCTGCTAACTCTACCTGATTTGTAGCTTTTAAAGAAGACTTTCATGAAAAGGTAACACTATGACTCTCATTCAGAAATATAAAAGTGAACATGTGTCAGATATTTTATTTAATCCATTAATTAAATGAGAAACTGAAAAGATGTTAAAACTGGCTCAAAGAAAAAAATCCAAAACACGTATGTTTCTAAATCAGGAATATTAAAACTTAAAATGGACACAAAGTCGCCTTTTCAGAGGAAGATTTGCCCCTTTACCCTGCCTCAGACAGAATTCATTTGCATGCTTATAGTCAAGAATAATTTGCATTGCACTCTGTTCTCTACATGCTAACTTTGATCTCTGCTGAGTTGCACAATGGCCTAGTCAAAGATACAGAGGGTATTCCATGGGACTAGATAATCTCAGGAGACTGTAGCATTTTATTAAAAGAATATCCAGTAATCTCTTGTGCTTATTTCAAAGTGTTAAGTTTTTCTTTGTAGTTGATTGGGATATTTACCTCTCCCCACTCCTTTAAGAAAAAAATAGATGAGGAAATTGACGGCCCCCCTTACTAAATGACTCATCTAACTTCATGCCAGAGCTACCCATAGGCAGCCTCAATGCCAAGAAGGCTCTCCTTCGGGTGTTTCTAATTGGGAGGTTTCATCTGACAGACAGATTAGACTCTTTAAATGGAGACAATTATGGGCCATTTCAAAGACACCAAAATGTTTTCTACAGCTTCAAGCACTTATTTATTTACTAATAGGAACAAATTACATTGTTGTGGTTTTTTTTTTTTTTCCCTTTGGCACAGCATGGGGACCAGGAACCTTGTTCTCAGTGTGGCTGTGCCATGGAATCCTCTGCAAGGAACGTTTTGAATGGCAATTTTCTCCTGCCAGACATAAGGAATGGAAGCAATTTTTGAAATAAAGCAATCTGTGGGCCTTCTAAAATTATATCTCTCCACTATGATCCATAAAACTGGACATTTATGTTTTGGAAGGAGTCTTAGAAATCAACTAGCTGACTATGTTTGCAACATGTCTGCATTACGCTTGGTTGTGACGAGTCTTATCCTTCCTCTAGCTCTTCCTATGCAGTTCCACTTGAAGTGCTTATGAGGTGATGGGTTTAAAAGTCTGGATTTCTTTGACTTCTCCAGTCTCTGGAATAAGAGTCCACCCATCCAAACATTAACTTACAGTTGAAAATAAATTTTGCTCTACCCTAGCTGATCACATTTAAATGATTAATTCTGTTAAATTTTCGTATTGATAATCTGTACTTTTCACAATAATAGAAGTGCATTGATGATGTAATTAGTATATTATTTTATTTCAATCCATCAATATCTCTATCAATTGAGCTGCTTTAACCAAGGAACCTCTTTCTTTGAGTAATAACATCAATTATCGGCCTAAAAATAGAATTTGGAGCTAATAATGAGAAGTATAGAAAGAATTCCAAGCTTACTCTTGTTCTCTTTCTCTCCTCGACTCCACATACACATTAGTTTTTCAGGCATCAATATTACCCCATACCATGGCTTTTCAAACCTTAGCATGTAAAAAATTAGCTGGAAGACTTGTTAAAACACAAATTACAGGACCCTCAAGTGGCATTTCTGATTGAGTAGATACTCATTATGGTTGAGATTCTGCATTTCCACCAACCTCTCAGGTCATTGAAATGTTTCTGGCTGATGACCATACTTTCAGTAGCGAAAAACAACTTAGTGGGAAAGAGAAAGTCAAACATATGCTGAGGTATAAAGATTAAAATAATAAATGACAAGATCTGAAAGGGTTTGCAATCTGTTCGGAAAGGTAAATATGAAATAAATGAAAGCACAACAAATTAAGAGAGATGAGGCAGTGTTTTTGTTTTCTATTGTTGCTGTAGCGAATTGCCTATAAAAGGGGGCTTAAAACAACACCCTTTATTATCCCACAATTCTCTAGGTCAGGGGTCCAGGTGGGCTGGGCAGGGTCATCTGCAGAAGGCCTCCCAAGGCTGCCATCCAGATGTCAACTGGGCTATGTTCTCATTTGGAGTTTAGACTTTTTTCCCAAGCTTATTCAGGTTGTTGGGACAATTCATTTCCTTGGGATTATAAAACTGAGGTCCTTATAATCTTCCTGAATAGTAGCTGGGGCAATCTCACCTCCTACAATCCACTCTCAGATTCTTCTTATGTGGGTCCGCCATCTTCAGAATTCCCTGTGTGTTAAGTTCTTCTCTTGCTTACCCATCTTTGACTTCCTCTGTTTTCTGATCCTAGACCCAGACTTAAAGGACTCATGACATACATCAGGCCCACCTGGGTAATCTCTCTTTCTTAAAGTTAACTGTGCTATTACCTAATCACTGGAGTAAAACCCATTATATTTACAGTCTTGGAAAAACTTGTGCATGATGAGTACACCAGGAGGCTGGGATCTTGGAAATCGTCTTAGAATTCTGCCCATCACATAGAGGTTTGGGCAAGGTGCTACTGGAACAATGAGGGTGATGCACCAAGTCGATCTCAGGGAGTTACGGAAGACCGACTGAAGGGGACAGTATTTGGTGGGGTCTTAGAAAATATAGGTATTTGGCAGCTTAAGCATGGCTCTCTGAAAAAAATGGCAAAAGGGAATTCCAAGGAGAGGAAACTGTGTCCAGATGTATGGATGTTTTAAGGTATGTTCAAGAACATGGAGAAGTTTTCAGAGATGGGAGTATAGAATGTAAAGGAGAGATATCAGCATGAAATATGGTGCCTCATGATCCAAAGAGCAAGCAGAGTAAAGAACAATCAGATTCAAAGCTAGTTGGTTACCAGAGCAAGTCCTTAACCTGTCTTACACTCAGCTTCTTCCTCTAATAAATGCATAGCTTAGTCTAGACCAGTGTTTGGTAAACAGTGACCTAAGAAGCCCTAGAGTTTTGGAAAAGACGGGGTTGATATACACACCAGAGGCTGGTGCAAGGGTCTGGGAAGCTGTGTGTCAGTCTTTGAGGCCCTCACTCTCAGTTTAACCAAAGTCTCACTCAGCTTCTATCTGCCTTATATGGTTTGGCTCAACACAAGATTTTACTTAGACAGAGTTCATATGTTTAAATGTTCTAAAACCACAGGTAAACTCTTTGCATAACATGATTTTTTTCTATTACACTCAGTTCTTGTATTTCATTAATTCATTCATTCAGCTTTTTTTTTTTTTTTTTTTTTTTTTTTTTTTTTTTTTTTTTTTT
>NW_016803211.1:976566-1001114 GCF_001698545.2 Rhinopithecus bieti
TTTTTTTTTTTTTTTTTTTTTTTTTTTTTTTTTTTTTTGTGCCTACTATGTGCCGGGCAGTGCTCTAGGCAGGAGATTTATTGGGAAGATTTATGGCTCTTTTTGTTCTGGAGCTTGTCATCCCATGGAGCACATAAACATTAGTCAAATAATCATAACTAAATGCCAAATTGCAACTGCACTAAATGTGACAAGCTGGTGATTCTTGATGCCATTGTAACTGAGGTATTTTATCTTGTAATGTAGAAGCAAGAAGGCCTTCCTGAGAAAGTGATGAAGAGTTTGAGAATCAGAGGATAAGTAGAAGTTAACTGAATGACTACAAGGAGGAATTGTGTTCGATGTAAGGTGGATGTATATACACCTTATACATACACCTTGGCAAGGTGTATATACCAAGATACACCTTGGTATATACACCTTGGCAGATGAGAGCACAGCAATGTGAAAAACTGAGGGAAGGTCCATGTGGCTGAAATAAAGAAAATGTAAGGGAGGGCAGAGCTGATGCTGGAGAGGAGCAAGGCCAAGATCATGGAAGGCTTTGTTTGTAATGTTAAAGAGTTTGTTTTTTATTTTTAGAGATAGGGTTTCTCTCTGTCACCCAGGCTGGAGTGCACTTACATCATCATAACTCACTAACCCAAACTCTTGGGCTCAAATGATTCTCCTGCCTCAGTCTCCTGAGTAGCTAGAGACAAGAGGCAGGAGCCACCATGCCTAGCTATGTTTTTTTTTCTTTAGTGTTTTTGTGGAAACAGAGTCTCACTATATTGCCCAGGCTGGTCTTGAACTCCTGGCCTCAAGCAATCCTCCTAACTTGGCCACCCAAAGCACTGTGACCACAGGTGTGAGCAATCACAGTCAGCCATGTTTGTTTTTATTATAACAGAAATAGACTTGTCTTTATCCTAAGAGACTTGGGGTTTCCAAAGAATATGGTCTGAAAAGAGAAAATGGGCAGGAAAGAGGTAAGGGAGATTGATTCAAGTAGACTGATGAGAAGGATTGAATGCAAGAAAGATTACACAGGAACTCAAGTAGGTGGTGGTAGAGAATATGAAGACAATCAGTACATTTAGCAGATGTCAAGAGGTAAAATCAAATGGGTTTGGTGAAGGACTGGATATGGGAGATGATGGAGAGGAAACAGTGGTTTCAAAGATAATTCTAAGATTCTGGATTGCAAAACTGGAGCAAAAGCCCTGATATTAATGGAGACAAGGTGCTGGAAGAGGTCCAGGTTGACGGAGAAGATTTTGATTTGTTTACAGTCATGTTGCATTTTAAGTTCCTTTAAAATCCTTAGTTTTAACTAAGTCAATTCAATCTGTAGGACTAGAGCTTGAAAGAGAGATCAGTTAACCTCCCTGGGTTATCGCATCTTCATCTTCTTGTAGCAATAATAAAATATCACTTAAAGACCATTGTAAAAATAGATAATATGTACAAATGGAAAGCATGATGCAATGGAATTCATACCAGTAGTTATTATAACACAAAAATAGCATCAAGTTTTCGCTAGTGGTTGTCGAGCTGTTCAAGGGCCTCAACCTTGCCAGTATTTTAATGGGTGTAAAACTGACCATATGATATAATTTTGGGCAAGAGAGTTTTTGACAGAAAACTTTTGGAAGCAATACATTAACCTCAAATGTCTACAAGTAAAGGATTTTAGCCACAGTTACAAAATAATGGGGTAAGATTTTTTTCATGCAGGACTCTTTCAGACCACATCTTCCGGTACTTAACTTTTACTGCTCATTACTGAGAGGAACTTCTAAGAATTCCAGCACCTAGGCCAGTTAAATCAGAATGTCAATACCTAGGCCCGTTAAATCAGACTCTCTAGGGATTAGGGATCAGCACTGATTTTTTTGTTTGTTTGTTTGTTTTTGAGAAGTAGTCTCGCTCTGTCACCAGGCTGGAGTGTAGTGGCACGATCTTGGCTCACTGCAACCTCCGCCTACAGGGATCAAGTGATTCTCCTGCCTCAGCCTCCTAAGTAGCTGGGATTATAGGCACCCGTCACCATGCCTGGGTAATTTTTGTATTTTATTAGAGAGGGTATTTCACCATGTTGAGTACGTGAGACCAATAACCCAAGCTCCTGATCTCAAGTGATCCACCCACCTCAGCCTCCCAAAATGCTGGGAGTACAGGCATGAGCCACTGTACCCAGCCAGCATTGATAATTTTTTAAGTCTCCAGATAGTTCTGGTGTGCACTCATGATTGAAAACCACCAAGCTAGAGTGAGAGTCTTTGTGTGAGGTGAACTTGGGTAATGAGCCACCCAGAGAGACATTTAGAATTTTCTCCCATGGTCCAGGAAGATTGAAGTAGAACTAGTGGCTTTGGATTTTTTCTCTATTCCCCTATATTGCCTACTCATCAGGCATAGCTCCTTTGTTCATACTGTCTGAGGCTGTCCCTGATATCTTCCATCAGACACGGCTTTAGGATGGATCTAGGCTCCGGCTAGGTCTTGAAGGTGCTCTCCTCACTACCTAGATGTCTCACTAGAAGACTGTGAGTCAAAAAGTTGAGGTTGGAGACCTCACCTGAAACCTGTGTTTTCAGTAGGTTCTATCTGTATTCTTAAGACAAAGAAGGTGGGTTTGAGAAGCAGTGTCCTAACCATTGTTACTCAAATGGTAGGTGCTTGGACCAACATCACCTAGAAGATTGTAAGAAACACGGCATCTCACACATTCCAGACCCATGAAACAAAATGCACTTTAACCACATGTCCTGGTGATACATATGTCCATTAAAGTTTGAGGAGCACTGCCCTAAAACTAAGGTTCCCAAGAGAGATGCCAGACTACCTACATCATAACAACTTGAGATGCTAATAATCTACTCTGAACCTTATGAATCAGAATATCTTGGGTGAGGCCTGGAAATCTTCACGTTTGAAAAATCAAGTATTGACTCTTATGCACAGTTACTAAAAGTATTCGGTCTCGTATTGGTTTGGTGAACACCTGCTCAGGCAGCTCTGGGGATCTGGTACAACATCACATGGTAAAACAATGTGAGTTAGGTTATTGGTCTCACATACTCAAACATGGGCTAACGTTGCCACCTCGCCCACCACACATTGGTCTTCATGTGTCAGTACTTCAAGCCTTACTCATGGGTCAACATGTCAATTGTGTGTGACTCATAGAGTGTGATCACAAAGGGAGATTTGTTTTTCTCTCTCACTGTCCCTTCAAACCAGTTTGGTGGGAAGCCAAAGTGGCTACCTCCTCTACTTTCAGACAAAAATCTAGGCAGTCATTATGGTCTTATAGTTACCTTTAAATTAATAGAAAGTAGTATATCAGCCAGATGGGGTGGGTGCATGGCTGTAGTCCTAGCCATGTGGGAGAATCACTTGAGCCCAAGAATTCATGACCAACCTGGGCAGCATAGTGAGACCCCATCTCTTAAAAACAATGATAACAAGAAAGTCGCATATCATTTCAAGCCACTTAGTCACAATTAAACACTTAAAATATCTACCTCTAGAAAATAATCAAAACTCTGAACCAGATCTAACATTAACATTATTTTCTCCCTAGCTGGGGCTGGCTACAGGCTGGCTCCTTGCTTCTGGAGAGAAGCTATGAGTACGTTTCTCTTTTTCCCTTTTCTCTCCACCACTCAATAGTGATATTAATAACATCTCCTTGAATAAGTGAAGGAGGCAGGAGAGAAGGAACGGAGAGCAGACAATCCTTACTTATCAGACACTACCATGAAATAGTTTCACATTCTCTGGTTTTGGTGGAGGTTGAAATCACACTTTTATGGACACTTTCAAAGGTTTTTATTGGTTCTTGTGCTGGGCTTTGCTAACCTACCTCCTGTGATGTGGATGATGTGTTCTCTTCCTCTAACTCTCACTCTACCCTCAGCCACTAGTTTTCTGGGTACTCATTCAACATACACAACTGGATTTCCAACAGCCTACCAAATGGTCATTTTGGGCAAGAATCAAGGTGGCTTTAGGTTCCTACCTTTCCATTTGACCAACATACAGGTCATAGGACACCAATGCATCTCTTGTCCCACTGTTGTTGGAACTGTGATTACTTCCTAAATTTGATCCTCAACTCTCACTTCTTCTTGTCCTGCCCTCTAGAGCTGAAAGTTGTAGACTTTTACCTTAGAATACTCAGGTGGAGAACAGACCCGAGTCACTGTGATCTTCTTGCCATGAGGACAACATTTTCCAAGTTCTTCAAGCGGTCCTGGCAAAGCCACTCTCAGTAAACTTGAGGGGCAGAAAAAATGTCTCCTCACCTTTCTAGAATAGGACCTGGAACTCATAGCACAACTCATCACTAAAGAAATCTTCTCTCTAGTATTCAATCACTGACCTTTTATCCTTTTGTGACAAATTCAGAAGTTATCAAAATGGTTCCCAACCATTTCCTTTTGCTCATGGTTCAGCATCTGATTGGAATCTGATGTCTATCATGTCTTGGTGCTTCAGTTGAAAGCTCCAATTTAACATCTCGATAACTCTGAAGCACGCACATGCTTCTTTATGTCAAATCAAGTTTAAAGCAATGAGTTTTAAGATCAGTGGTAAATTCAGCCAATCAATCAACAAATTGTTATATAGAGTCAATTAATATATTAAGATTGAAATAATCTCTGAAACCTTAGAAACTCTAGAAAATTGGTTATCTATTTCTTTTTGTTATTCACTATTTGAACTGTTCCATAAAACTAGCAACTCATTAATAAAGAGCAAAAGCTATACTGAAAAACACTTAATAAAATTCTCATTCTGCTTTGTCATATCTTAAAAATACTTCAGAGGACTCAATGATAAAAGCAGGCATGAGTTCAGGCACCTTGGCTTACGCTTGTAATCCCAATACTTTGGGAGGCCGAGGAGGGCAGATCACGAGGTCAGGAGATCGAGACCATCCTGGCTAACATGGTGAGACCCTGTCTCTACTAAAAATGCAAAAAGTTATCCAGGCACGGTGGCGGGCGCCTGTAGTCCCAGCTACTTGGGAGACTGAGGCAGGAGAATGGCGTGAACCTGGGAGGCAGAGCTTACAGTGAGCTGAGATCGCGCCACTGCACTCCAGCCTGAGTGACAGAGCAAGACTCCGTCTCAAAACAAAGAAACAAACAAACAAACAAAACAGACATGAAAAGCAGATATAACAAAGCAAAGAAAATGACAAGGCTCTACATCTTAGCCAATTTTATTATTGTTGCAACACCAGGGATTTGCCCCACATATGCTTAGGTGATATTGTAAAGCTGATTCAGGTGTATGCATTGATCATTCTGGGACTGGAGGAAGGGCCATAAGCATTTTCAAAGGTCAGAAAATATTTTTTCCCATGATAATCAGATAGCAGGAGGGATACAGATCATTTAGTACCTTCCTTAATCTTTTTTCACCTCTTAAAATGTACAACCAGTTCACTTTTGGTACTCTTGATCACCCTTTCCAGCTGTATGTTTTTTTCCAAAGCACTGATTATCTTCTACCTACAATAACATTTACATGTTTGTTTTATTTTCCAGAGTCTGTCCCTCCTCCATTAGAGTGTAAACTCCATGAAGGTAGGAACTTTGTCATATTTATTCCTTGACTTATCCCAAGTATCTAGAACAATGCCTGCATTTAGTAAGCCTCAATAAATATCTGTTTTATTTAACTACATTGTGCACATTGACAATTGTTTTAGTCTGTTTTGTGCTGCTCTGACAGAATATTTGAGCTTGGGTAATTTATAACAAACATAAATTGATTTTTTCAGGGTTTTGGAGGCTGAGAAGCCCAAGATCAAGCTATGAGCATGGTTGGTGGCTGGTCTCTGCTTTCAGATTATTACTGATATCTTTGCTGCTGCTTTGATGAATTACTGAAAAAGAAATATCTTATTCTTGGTTTGGAATTATTTTATCTTCTTGACGAATTGAATATTTTTGCTATTCAGATAGATTCTCTTAATTTCCAAAAATGCTGTGTGGTCTTAAAGTCCATTTTACAAAACATGAATAGAGCTACACCAACAAATATTTTCTTAATGATTATATGCATGGTATATTCTACATCTTTGGTTTTCATTTGTGTGTGTGTATGTGGGTGTATTCTCATATATTAGAACTCTCTCCCAAAAACAGTAGATTATTGTTTTCTAATTATTCTTTAAAAATCCAGACTGCCTATTCTTTTTGAAGCAGAGAACATATCTACACTATGCCTGGATTCTTGACATATTAAATATGAGATAAAATAATATATGTCATTTTAGGCAACCAACTTTGTGGAAATGTAGTTATACTATGATGAATAACTGACACACACTGTTTCTTTTATTTTCTTAATTTTTTCAGTAGTTACCCTAAAAATTAAGGCATATATCTTTAACTTAACAAATTTAATTTTTATTAACACCTTTACCCTCATTCAGAAAATATAAGGGAGTCAGAGCACTTTGGATACTCTTACAACTTACATGCTATTATTACTGTGAACTTTACTTACATCTAAATATATATTAACTTCTCTATCATTATTGTTTCAAGAGTCAATATTCATTTAGATTTATCTGCATATTTAACACTTTCTTTACTTTTATTTTCTTCTCTCTGGGATCATTTTCTTTCTTCCTACAAGGTATTAAGGTATTGCAATGTCTTAAAAAGATCTGCTGGAAAGAAACTCTCTTAGGTTGTCTAAAATGTTTTCATATTTCTTTACTTCTTGATGGGTACTTTGGTTAAATATTGAGTTCTAGCTTGACAGTCATTTTCTTGTCTTCTGGCTACACAGACGTATTGAAGAATCATTGGAAAGCCTGTTGACTTTTAAAGTAATCTACTCCCTCCCTTCCTCTACTTTATTCTAGTATTTTACTTTTGTTTCTTGGTTGCTGATGTCCGGCCGCTGAGCCAAGGCTAAGCTATCATATCCCCCGTGACCTGCAGGTACATATCGAGATGGCCGTTCCTGCCTTAAGTGATGAGATTCCACCACAAAAGAAGTGAAAATGGTCTGTTCCTGCCTTAACTGATGACATTACCTTGTGAAATTCCTTTTCCTGGCTCATCCTGGCTCAAAAGCTCCCTGACTAAGCACCTTGTGACCGCCACCCCTGCCCGCCAGAGAACAACTCCCTTTGACTGTAATTTTCCTTTACCTACCCAAATCCTATATAAAATGGTCCTACCGCTATCTCCCTTGTTGACTCTCTTTTCGGACTCAGTCCGCCTGCACGCTGGTGAAATAAATAGCGTTTTTGCTCACACAAAGCCTATTTGGTGGTCTCTTCACACGAACGCTCATGAAATTTGGTGCCGTGACTCGGATCGGGGGACCTCCCTTGGGAGATCAATCCCTTGTCCTCTTGCTTTTTGCTCTGTGAGAAAGATCCACCTACGACCTCGGGTCCTCAGACCGCCAGCCCAAGGAACATCCCGCGAACATCTCACCAATTTTAAATTGGGTAAGCGGTCTCTTTTTACTCTCTTCTCCAACCTCTCTCACTATCCCTCAACCTCTTTCTCCTTTCAGTCTTGGCGCCACACTTCAATCTCTCCCTTCTCTTAATTTCAGTTCCTTTCCTTTTCTGGTAGAGACAAAGGAGACGCATTTTATCCATGGACCCAAAACTCCCGCGCCAGTCGCGGACTCAGGAAGACAATCTTCCCTTGGTGTTTAATCGTTGCGGGGACGCCTCTCTGATTATTCACCCACGTTCCATTGGTGTCTGATCTCCGCAGGGACGCCTGCCTTGGTCATTCACCCACATTCCCTTGGTGGCAAGTCAATTGCGGGGATGCCTGCTTTGGCTGTTCACCCAGGTTGCAGCCCAGGGCTGCTCCCCACCCGCTTCTCCGTGTCTCTACCCTTCTCTTTAAACTTGCCTCTTCACTATAGGCAAACTTCCACCCTCCATTCCTCCCTCTTCTCCCTTAGCCTACACTCTCAAGAACTTAAAACCTCTTCAACTCTTGCCTTACCTAAAATCTAAGTGTCTTATTTTCTTCTGCAACACCGCTTGACCCCAGTACAAACTCGACAGTGATTCCAAATAGCCAGAAAATGGCACTTTCGATTTTTCCATCCTAAAAGATCCAGATAATTCTTGTCGTAAAATAGGCAAACGGTCTGAGGTGCCTGACGTCCAGGCATTCTTTTACACATTGTTGCCTCCCTAATCTTTGTTCCCAATGCAACTCGTCCCAAATCCTCCTTCTTTCCTGCCCGCCTGTCCCCTGTGTCCCAACCCCAAGCGTCGCTGAGTCTTTCTAATCTTCCTTTTCTACAGACCGTCTGACCTCTCTCCTTCTGCCTAGGCTGCTCCTCTCCAGGCCGAGCCAGACCCCAATTCTTCCTCAGCCTCTGCTCCCCTACCCTATAATTTTTCTATCACCTCCTCTCCTCACACCAGGTCTGGTTTACAGTTTCGTTCTGTGACTAGCCCTCCCCCACCTGCCCAACAATTTCCTCTTAAAGAGGTGGCTGAAGCTAAAAGCATAGTCAAGGTTAATGCTTCTTTTTGCTTTATCCTACCTCTCCCAAATCAGTTAGCATTTAGACTCTTTTTCATCAAATATAAAACCCAGCTCAGTTCATGGCCCAGTTAGCAGCAAACCTTAGACAGTTTACCGCCCTAGACCCAGAGGGGCCAGAAGGCTGCCTTATTCTTAATATGCATTTTATCACCCAGTCAGCTCCTGACATTAGAAAAGCTCCAAAATTAGATTCCGGCCCTCAAACCCCACAACAGGACTTAATTAATTAACCTCGCCTTTAAGGTGTACAGTGATAGAGTAGAGGCAGCCAAGTAGCATGTATTTCTGAGTTGCAATTCCTTACCTCCACCTTGAGACAAACCTCAGCCACATCTCCAGCACACCAGAACTTCCAAACATCTGAACCTACCTGCCAGGGGTTCCTCCAGGACTTCCTCCCCCAGGAGCTTGCTTCAAGTGCCAGAAATCTGGCCACTGGGCCAAGGAATGCCCGCAGCCCAGGATTCCTCCTAAGCCGTGTCCCATCTGGGCGGGACCCCAATGGAAATTAGACTGTCCAACTGGCTGGCCCAAGGCTCTGACTGACTCCTTTCCAGATCTTCTCAGCTTAGCGGCTGAAGACTGACACTGCCCTACTGCCTTGGAAGCCTCCTAGACCATCACAGACGCTTTACAGTGGAGGGTAAGTCCGTCCCCTTCTTAATTAATATGGAGGCTACCAACTCCACATTACCTTCTTTTCAAAGGCCCTTTTCCTTTGCCTCCATAACTGTTGTAAGTATTGACAGCCAAGCTTCTAAACTTCTTAAAACTCCCCAAATCTGGTACCAACTTGGACAACATTCTTTTATGCACTCCTTTTTAGTTATCACCACCTGCCCAGTTCCCTTATTAGACTAAGACATTTTAACTAAATTATCTGGTCCAGTTCAAAGCCTCCTTCACATCCTCCCCTTGTATCTCCCCACCTTAAACCACAAGTATAGGACACCTCTACTCCCTCCTTGGTGACTGATCATGCACCCCTTATCATCTCATTAAAACCGAATCACCCTTACCCCGCTCAACGCCAATATCCCATCCCACAGCACACTTTAAAAGGATTAAATCCTGTTATCATTCGCCTGTTATAGCATGGCCTTTTAAAGCCTATAAACTCTCCTTACAATTCCCCCATTTTACCTGTCCTAAAACCAGACAAGCTTTGCAAGTTAGTTCAGGATCTGTGTCTTATCAACCAAATTGTTTTGCCTATCCACCCCATGGTGCCAAACCCATATACTCTCCTATCCTCAATATCTCCCTCCACAACCCATTATTCTGTTCTGGATCTCAAACATGCTTTCTTTACTATTCCTTTGCACCCTTCACCTCAGCCTCTCTTCGCTTTCACTTGGACTGACCCTGACACCCATCAGGCTCAGCAACTTACTTAGGCTTTGCTGCCGCAAGGATTCACAGACAGCCCCCATTACTTCAGTCAAACCCAAATTTCTTCCTCATCTGTTACCTATCTCGGCATAATTCTTATAAAAACACATGTGCTTTCCCTGCTGATCGTGTCCGGCTAATCTCCCAAACCCCAATCCCTTCTAAAAAACAACAACTCCTTTCCTTCCTAGGCATAGTAAGTAGGATCAGAATTCTTACACAAGAGCCAGGACCGTGTCCTGTAGCCTTTCTGTCCAAACAACTTGACCTTACTGTTTTAGCCTAGCCCTTATGTCTGCGTGCAATGGGTGCCACTGCCTTAATACTTTTAGAGGCCCTAAAAATCACAAACTATGCTCAACTCACTCTCTACAGTTCTCATAACTTCCAAAATCTATTTTCTTCCTCCTACCTGACGCATATACTTTCTGCTCCCCCACTCCTTCAGCTATACTCACTCTTTGAGTCTCCCACAATTACCATTGTTCCTGGCCCGGACTTCAATCCAGCCTCCCACATTATTCCTGATACCACACCTGACCCCCATGACTGTATCTCTCTGATCCACCTGACATTCACTCCATTTCCCCATATTCTTTCGTGTTCCTCACCCTGAACACACTTAGTTTATTGACAGCAGTTCCACCAGGCCTAATTGCCACTCACCAGCAAAGGCAGGCTATGCTATAGCATCTTCCATACCTATCATTAAGGCTACCACTCTGCCACCCTCCACTACCTCTCAGCAAGCTGAATTATTTGCTTTAACTCAGGCCCTCACTCTTGTAAAAGGACTACGTGTCAATATTTATATTGACTCTAAATATGCCTTCCATATTCTGCACCACCATGCTGTTATATAAGCTGAAAGAGATTTCCTCACTATGCAAAGGTCCTCCATCATTAATGCCTACTTAATAAAAATGCTTCTCAAAGTTGCTTTAATTCCAAAGGAAGCTGGAGTCATTCACTGCAAAGGCCATCAAAAGGCATCAGATCCCATGGCTCAAGACAACACTTACGCTGATAAGGTAGCTAAAAAAGCAGCCATCAAAAGGTATCAGATCCCATTGCTCAGGACAATGCTTATGCTGATAAGGTAGCTAAAAAAGCAGCTAGCATTGCAACTTCTCTAACCAACTTCTCTATCCCTCACGGCAGTTTTTCTCCTTCTCATCTGGCCACACCCACCTACTCCCCTGCTGAAACTTCCACCTATCAATCTCTTCCCACACAAGGCAAATGGTTCTTAGACCAAGGAAAATATCTCCTTCCAGCTTCACAGGCCCATTCTATTCTGTCATCATTTCATAACCTCTTCCATGTAAGTTACAAGCCACTAGCCCACCTCTTAGAACTTCTCATTTCCTTTCCATCTTGGACATGTATCCTCAAGGAAATCACTTCTCAGTGTTCCATCTGCTATTCTACTACCCCTCAGGGGTTGTTCAGGCCCCCTCCCTTTCCTACACACCAAGCTCGAGGATGTGCCCCTGCCCAGGACTGGCAAATTGACTTTACTCACATGCCACAAGTCAGAAAACTGAAATACCTCTTGGTCTAGGTAGACACTTTCACTGGATGGGTAGAGACCTTTCCCACAGGGTCTGAGAAGGCCACCACAGTCATTTCTTCCCTTCTGTCAGACATAATTCCTCGGTTTGGCCTTCCCACCTCTACACAGTCTGCTAACTGACCAGCTTTTACGAGTCAAATCACCCAAGTAGTTTCTCAGGCTCTTAGTATTCAGTAAAACCTTCATACCCCTTACAGTCCTCAATCTTCAAGAAAAGTAGAATAGACTAATAGTCTTAAAAACACACCTCACCAGCCAGGCACGGTGGCTCAAGCTTGTAATCCCAGCACTTTGGGAGGCCGAGACGGGCAGATCACAAGGTCAGAAGATCGAGACCATCCTGGCTAACATGGTGAAACCCCGTCTCTACTAAAAAATAGAAAAAACTAGCTGGGCGAGGTGGTGGGCACCTGTAGTCCCAGCTACTCAGGAGGCTGAGGCAGGAGAATGGCGTGAACCCGGGAGGTGGAGCTTGCAGTGAGCTGAGATCCGGCCACTGCACTCCAGCCTGGGGAACAGAGCAAGACTCCGTCTCAAAAAAAAAAAAAAAAAAAAAAACCACACCTCACCAGCCAAGCTCAGCCACCAACTTAAAAAGGACTGGACAATACTTTTACCACTTGCTTTCTCAGAATTCAGGCCTGTCCTCAGAATGCTACAGGGTACAGCCCATTTAAGCTCCTGTATAGACGCTCCTTTTTATTAAGCCCCAGTCTCATTCCAGACACCAGACCAACTTGGACTGTGCCCAGAAAAACTTGTCATCTCTACTATCTTCTGTCTAGTCATACTCCTATTCAACATTCTCAACTACTCATAAATACCCTGCTCTTGTTTATACTGCCAGTTTACACTGTTTCTCCAAGCCATCACAACTGATATCTCCTGGTGCTATCCTAAACCGCCACTCTTCACTCCCTCTTAAAGTAAATAAATAATCTTTGCTGGTAATGCTATGCTGAACCTCCTTAGGCACTCTCTAATTGGATGTCCTAGGTCCTCTCAATTCTTAGTCCTTTAATACCTGCTTTTCTCCTTCTCTTATTCAGACCTTTTGTCTTCCGTTTAGTTTTTCAATTCATGCAAAACTGTATCCAGGCCATCACCAATCATTCTATACGACAAATGCTCCTTCTAACAACCTCACAATATCGCCTCTTACCACAAAATCTTCCTTCAGCTTAATCTCTCCCACTCTAAGTTCCCACGCTGCCCCTAATCCTGCTTGAAGCAGCCCTGAGAAACATTGCTCATTATCTCTCCATACCACCCTCCAAAAAATTTTCACCACCCCAACACTTCAACACTACTTTGTTTTATTTTTCTTATTAATATAAGAAGACAGGAATGTCAAGCCTACCCATCCAGATGGCCGGTTCCTGCCTTAAGTGATGACATTCCACCACAAAATAAATGAAAATGGCCTGTTCCTGCCTTAACTGATGACATTACCTTGTGAAATTCCTTTTCCTGGCTCATCCTGGCTCAAAATCTCCCCTACTGAGCACCTTGTGATCCCCACCCCTGCCCACCAGAGCACAACCCCATTTGACTGTAATTTTTCTTTACCTACCCAAATCCTATAAAACGGCCCCACCCCTATCTCCCTTCACTGACTCTCTTTTTGGACTCAGTCCGCCTGCACCCAGATGAAATAAACAGCCTTGTTGCTCACACAAAGCCTGTTTGGTGGTCCCTTCACACGGACGTGCATGAAAGTGGTTGTTTGTTTGTTTTGTTTTATGAAATATATAAGAGGAGATTATTCTCATTATCTTGCTGTAATTTGTTAAATTTCTTGAATGGACTGATATTTTAAATTTTCAACCACTATTTCTTAAAAAAAAATCTAGAACCCATTCGCTCATTCTTTTAGTTCTAAAATTTCAATTAAGTATTATTTAGGTTTTCTTACATACACTCTTTATCTCTTAATCTTTTTTTATTTACAAAACTTTTTCCCTCCCTGTTACATTTTTGAATTGTGTGTGTGTGTGTGTTGACGTAACTTTCATTTTGCGAATTCCCTATTGATCTATGTTTTAGCATCTGTTAAACTCATTCACTGTGTTCTTAAATTTGGTCATTGTAGTTTTCTTTTTTAGAATTTTTATTTCTTATAAAATTAAAGATATTTTAAGATTATTAGTATGTAAGATAAAATGGATATTATATTTGGCTGTTTATTAACTTTGCACTGAGTAGGTAAACTTGATGACTCCCTACTTTTCTTGTTCTTTTAATCAATCAAAAATAACATATCACTAATCATTTTTTAAATTCAGTTTGCATTTAATTTACCCATTAAATTTTTTCAAGATCAACATGTTTTTAGAGAAAGAAAATCAGTTTATGAATCATAGTGATAGAATAATTGTTTATTTGGTGCCGAGTATGGTAAGAGTTAGGGATCTTGAGGTAAAGAAAATATGAAAGAGAACAAGGAAATTAAGATGGTTGAATCACCAAATTACTTCCTCCATGGATGGGAATGACATTGGAGAGCTGGGATTTGTTTCAATCACGAATTGATAACGTAATTGCTAGGTTTTAGATACTGGTTGGTTATAGCCCAAACACATCCTAGATAATTTTAATGTTTGAAGACCCAGCTTTATCTGTGAAATATTTTAATTTTATACTTTGCTCTTAATCTCTTTCATCTAAATTTCTTTGTTGAAAAATTGAACAATTATCTGTACTAACTTACTTACATCACAATGTTGTTTTCTATTTAAATTACCTCTATTTGTAAAAAATATGTACCTGAGAGTACGGGGTGATGGAGTTCAGAATACACTACCCCAGAAAATGGTACGTTGGTAGCTGATAAAATGGTAGAAGGAGGAAAGTCACTCTCACAGTCCCTTCAGCGGTTCCCCTAAACCAAGTCATAAAACTCTCATTTGAGAGGGGCCCTCCCTATTCCCAGAGGAAAAAATCATTCTTATCTCTTATGACACAGGGAAGAGAAGAGTATGAACAAACAAGCCTTGCTAAGTTTTCTCTCTTTTATTACCATTATTATTCTCTTTCCCTCCAATCATATTTCTCCATAACTATCCACTCTTCATCAAACCTAGGCATAACAATACACACATTTATCTATTTCTTTGTGTCTTCATTTCCTCACAAAGACTTCAGTGTTATGTAAACCTTATATTAAATACATCGATTTGCTTTTCTCTTCTTAACGTCTTTTGTTAATGAAGCCTCAGCCATGAACCTCAGGGAGAAAATATGTTTATTTTCCTTTCCCCTTCATAGACTTCTAACACTTGACATTTTTCTCAGGTCCAAAAAGAATCCCAATCTAAGATACTTTCAAAATTATGACAGATTTAAGGGTCTTTCTGCAATTTTACAAATTATTTAAATACACATTTTACATTCTTCTATAGGATGTTGTATTTTCACTTAGTTATAGCTTAATTATATTTTAACTATATTTTTTATATCAGACTACTTTCATACAACTAACTTGCAAATATGTTTACCTCTTCCTTCTCTGTGTTAGTTAGCTATTCACAGACTGACAAATCACTTTAACTCAATGACTGCTATAGTTTGAATGCATCCTTCAAGGTTCATGTGTTGGCAAGTTAATCCCCAATGCAATAGTGTGAAGAAGTGAGACCTTTAAGAGGTGATTAGAGGCCTCTAGCCTCATAGAAGCATTAATGCCATTATTGTGGAAGTGAGTTCATTATTGTGGGAGTGGCTATCAAAGGACAAGTTCAGGCCCCCCCTCTCACTCTCTTTCACATTCTCTTGCCTTTCCACTATGGAATAACACAGCAAGAATGTCCTCACCAGGTGCTGGTTCCTCAATCTTGTACTTCCCATCATTCAGAATTGTAAGCCAAAAAATTATGTTCATTATAAATTACATAGTCTGTGATATTCTGTTATAGCAGCAGAAAATGAACTAAGATGGTGACTAAAAGCAATAAGCATGGTAAACGGGGGAATGCTAACTTACGTAATTTTCAAAATGAGTGAGGACTGTAATACCAAATGCAAAAGGAGCTGTGCACAAACACTGTACCTCAGTGGATAAAGTTGTTTCCCACAGAGTATAGGCTAATAATTCTGAAGCCACTATGAATGTACACTGTAACTGATCAATTAAGTAAACGGATGACAAATGGCGAGAGCCACGTTTCTCATTGTTGGAGTGAGAGAGAAAACAGAAGAAAGTGGAATAGGCTACATGTGTTAATGGATTGGAATTTGAGACTGCAGCATGAATTCATCTTTAAATGAATGTGGATATAGATCATTAGCTGGAAAATAGTAATAGACATGCATATAGACACACAAGTTAGTATGCTTACATATATTTTCTAACTCTGTCAGCTGGGAAGGCTGAGAAGCAATCACACCCCATTGGCAATGAACACATCTAACATCCAGATCTTGGTTTTTGATACCATTCTCAAAAAATAAATAAATAAATAAAAAACAGATAACAAAACCTTGGGAAAATGGCTGATTCTTGGACTAAAGCAGAAAATATATAAGTCTGAAGCATCTTGAAATGCCAAAAAAGTGAGGAAGCACACACACACACACATACGCACACACACAAAAAATAATGGGGTATGTAAGTGGGATATGGAAGCTAACTGAAAGAGCCCCAAATGGCCAAGTTAGAACAATCTGAGCAACACAATACATGATGTAGCATTGAATTGTAACCCAAAGTATAAAATAAATATCTATAATTCCATACTAACATAAATAAATAGAAGAGAACATACTAAACTGTTGTGCAGAATAATTGCAACTAATTTATATAAATACCCTCAAGGAGTTGGAACATAACTCTTCCACTCCTTAAGTGTGGGCTGTCTATAATGACTTCTTTCCAAAAGTACAATATGGAAAGGAGGTGAAGAGTAAGTTTACAGTGGAGAAACTTGACAAAAACTACCTCAGGCAGATAATTGAGATTAATATCAATACTGATGTTATATTGATACTATGACATCACTTTTGATATTTATGTACTTTTGATATTATGATGAATATGACACTTTACATCGGTGATCTTCCTCCCCAAAACCTAGAACTCAAGTCAAATTATAAGAAACAGGAGACGAATCCCAATAAGAACCTTTACGTGAAATACTTCAGCAGTACTCTTTACTGCTGTCAAGGTCATCAAAACCAAGAGGAGTCCAAGAAGCTGTCACAGACAAAAGAAGTTTAAAGAATATGAAGACTAAGCGCAATGTGTTATCCTGAATGGGATCCTATACCAGAAATAAGACATTAGGTAAAAATTAAGAATATCTGAATAAAGTATAAACTTAAGCTAATAATACTGCGTTATTATTGTGCATTTATTTAAACAAATGTACTATGTTAGTATAAGATGTCAACAATAGAAGAAATTGGGTATGAGAAATATGGGAACTCTGTCCTAGCTTTGAAACATTGTAAATCTAAAAATACTCTGAAATAAAAGTTATTTTTAAAAAGATAATTCAACAAAGACAGATTTACCAGAGGTAATAAAGAAGACTCAGAAACAAAACAACAGGCATTAATTATGGTCATGTCTCTGTCACAGGCAGAAGCTTCTGGTCTCACTCATACGTCTGCAGACTCTGTGAGGGGAGGCAGCTCTGCTGATTTTGGCTGGAATCTATCACATTTTTGACATTGCCTGGCTATAGGCTGGTCCAGGATGGCCTTATCTGAGGCAATTGGGCTCTGTCCCACCCCTCCTCTTATGTTCTAGCACTGCTGGTCTGGGCTTGTTCACATGGTGTTACATGGGTTAAAGGAGAGAGTGGAAGTACACACGATTCCAAAGGCCTAGAATCACAAATGAAACATTATCACTTCCTCCACATTCTGTTGGCCAAGGCAAGTCACCAAACTAGACTAGACACAAGTAGAGTTGGGTATGTAGGGGGTTGGAGGGAAGTGGAGTAAGTGAAAATAGATTCCATTTCCTATAGGTAAGAGTTCCAAAGTCATATTGCACAGGCATGAAGCATTGGAGATATTTTTGTAAACAAACTAACACACTATTTTAAGATGACCAAGATCACACCATGGCACTCCAGCCTGGGCAACAGAGCAAGGCTCTGTCTCAAAAAAATAAATAAATAAAAGGAGTTGAGTATTTCTGTATCACCATTAAATGAAGTAGTGACCACAATGCAAAAATATAACCTTATACCAAAGTTATATTTTTGAATTAAAACATTTATTCTTATTCTATTGTATTCTGAACATTAGGCTTTGGATTTATTTATTTCTGCCTTACCCCAGTCCAGAACATCCATATCCTTTGTTCTGGATATTAGGCAATGGCTTTTGAGCAGAAGAAATAATAAAGATTGACTTTGACCTTGATATAAAAGTATAAAATTCACCATGGATACTTCTTTTCATGTTATTAATGTTACTCCTTTTAGCTGATTTCTTAGGTTCTTTTATTAATTCTTTATATTGAAAGATATAATAATATGGGATTTCATTACCTCAAGCTTTTTCATTTTTGACCTGATATTCATTCTGTCTCATTGCATTCAGTCAGCCTCATTTTTCCCTCTATCAGCTCTCAACTTTTGGACTCAATGTTTGTCCATCTTCATACTTTCCATCTGTCTTTTATCTTTAAACGAAACAACTCATTTTAGTTGCCTGTGTCTTGATTCTTTTCCTTTTGTTTCAAGGATGTCACTTTCTCTCTCTCTCTCTCTCTCTCTCTCTCTCTCTCTCTCTCTCTCTCTCTCTCTTTCTCTTTCTCTCTCTCTCTATCATATTGACTGCAAAAGCCCTCAAATTTCATGCCCTTGAGATTGTGGGTGAGCTGACTATTCAGGAGAATCAAGATAATCTTGTTCCAGGTGGTGATTTGGGAATCCAGTCTGCCTGCACCTTTGTCTTTGCCATTTTGTCATCCATCATGCAGGAAAAGAGAAGAGAGAGACTGAATGTCCCTCAGTGGACTTTACTGTTTGCATTGATCAGTGTCTAGGGTTGTCCCGTGATCCCTGCCTCCGGGCTTCACAATTCTTCCCCCTTGAGTGCAGGAGAGCCAGGGACTTGCTTCTAACCATTAGAACATGGCAAAGGTGAGGAAATGCACATCATTTTGCGTCATTACATTTCATAAGATGTTGAAACTGCCTTGCTAGAAGACTCTCTGGCTTAGAAGAGGTAAGCTCCCATATCATAAGCTACATATGGAGAGAATTGTACAGCAAGTTGCTGAGAGAGCCTCTGGCTGGTAACCAGCAAGAAACTGAGGCTCACAGTCTGGCAGCTGGCAAGGAACTGAATGCTGCCAACAATCATGTGAACTTGGAGGAGGATCTTGTCTGGGCTTTTCAAGCTAGCACCTTGATTACAGCCCTGTGACTCTGAAGTGCAGGATCCAGTTAAGCTATGGCCAGAATCCTGAACCCCAGAAACCATGTGATGATACACACATATTGTTTTAAGCTGCTATGTTTATGGTTAATTTGCTGTACAGCAATAAATAATCCACACCCTTAGCCCAGAAGTGCCATGCATCACTATTTGTTCACATTTCGCTGGCTAGAACTAGACATATGGCCAACTCTCTGCAAGGGAAGTTGGTAGAACAGTATTTCTTGTACCCAGGAAAAAGAGAACTGCATATAGGTGGGCACTAACAGTATCTATCACATATAAATAAAAGTTTATTGAAAAGATTCAACAAACTTTTACCGCCTTTTAAACATTCATGTTCTACTAGTAAGATGGGAAATTAATACATTATTAGTGGAGATAACTATAAAGTTATAAAAAGTGGAATTACATTTGCCATTGACTTTAAAGTTGACTATGTTTATTTTTTACCAACCTTTATACACTAGAAGGTGAAGTCTATGTAACTAAGTTTGATATTGTACTTCTATTATCCTTTATTAATTATAGACCCTCACTTAAATAGTTACCTGTGTGAACACATAGTAAGTATTATGATTTCATTACATGGGTTACTATAATCTAAGAACTTGCACTATGACAAAACTTTTCAATCTCAGGAGTATGATAGAGATGTTTTATCACGACCATTGTAAAGGACATAAAATCTTTATTTTCAAATGAATATCAGATGAGAAAAAGAACTGAGTCATTAGATAGTCATGATGTCTTTACTTTTTCATAGCCTTGGTGGTGGGTATCAGCCTATGACTTCTCAGGCCTTTCTAGTTTAGGAGACTGCCTTAGGGTCAGATGTTTAGTGGATTTGAAGACAGGGCTGCCAATGGTAATGAAGAATGTGATTCAATAAACTTTTACTGCTTTTTTTTAACATTCATGTTCTACTAGTGAGATGGGAAATGAATATAAAATCAATAATAATAATAGCAAAACTTAACTTACTAAACTGGAGCTGCTCATATAGGGAGAAAAGTAAAAGAACAATGTCATTCTTTGCTAATCTAGAAATCCAATACTATAATTTTCTTGTCTCTGAATTTTGGCAGTCTGGTTCCTTCTGAACAAAGATTTATTAGCAGTGAAACTTTTGCTATGGAGACCTCATTATGCTTATAAAACATTGCACTGTGGTTTTTCAAGTAAGATAGGGAGTTGTTTCTTAGGAAATCAGAAATTGGCATTATCTAAAGAAATGGAAAACATCACAGAAATTTTTGACATCTGCATTTCTGAGACTATGGGAAATGTCACAACAGAGTCAAAGTGGACAGTGTTCTGAGGATTCTGTGTCACATGGTAGCTCCAAAGGCTATCCTTTGACCATCTAAAAGTTATCCACCATCCCATAGACTTCAAGAATGTCCTGACATATATTATGTAGCTAAAATTTTCCCTATTTTATTATTACTAATTTATTTTTCAAAATTTAACAAAACTCTTTCTGACATTGACTAAAATTTATACCAAGTTGACATGTCAAACTCATAACCACACCGTGTATATTTACAACCTGGACCTTAAGTTTGCCCATGTGGAAAACCAGGGAGACCTTGATCTCTTTCTTGGAAGATGTAGGGGGACTGCTAAGCATATGAAAGTGCTTTATTGTCACCCAAGTGAACTGCAGCACAGCCATCCCCTCTACAAGACCTGAACTAATACTGCCTGCAGGTGAAACCAACTAGCCCTGTGTTAGAGGAGGAAAGGTCATGATGAGACAATGTCTCCGAGCCTATGTAGTTCACCTGCCAAGGAAAAGCACAAAGTGCTATGTATTCTTCTCTCTAGGATTTAGGATTATCATTTATGTGCTGTTACACAGTGAAACCTTACCTGTGTGTATGTGAAAGCTGGTCGGCATTGTTTTCGATTCAGTTTTTTGGATGGCTAACTTGATTGCTTTTACTGTGCTGCTGGAATGCCTCTGTATCTTTCCCCCTCTTTGGCTACCTTTTCTAAAATTAAAGTGATGAATCCATGAGCAAAAAAAAAAAAAAAGAAAACCAGCAAACAAACAAACAAACAAAAAAAAACAACTCTCAGATGAGAGTCACAATTTTAAACACTATGAACTAAATGGAGAATTGGAGTGTATAGAGTCAATGTATTTGACCTCTAGCTTTTTAAATGTTTAATCATATTTAATTTTAACTACTTAAGTAGTAAATGTTAATGCTAAGCCACAATGCCACACTCTCACTATATTCAAATTTAAAGTTTTATGCTTCTGGAGCCCTATTTAATAAATCTTTTGCATAACAAATGATCATAAAGATCATTTGGGCATATAGTATCTTCTGGAAACTTCATTAATTTATCTTTTATATTTAGATCTATAGTCCACCTGTAATTGTGAACCTTATATGATGTCTTGAATCCTCTGGTGTCACCTTTGCTATAATAAGTGACTCTCTTTCCGAACATTTTATTCTATTCAAGTAAAATACTTATTTGTTCTCATGCCAACATGACACTGTTTTACTATTTATAGCTTTATTATATGTCTTGATAACTAATAGTGTAAATCCTCCAGGTTTCTTCTCCTTGATAAAGATTGCTGTGGGTATTTTTGGTTTATAGTCAATTTAATTTGTGGCTTATAGTTGATTTAATTACTTGTCCCTGTTCTTCCTCCTTTTGTAGTAGTACTCTACAGCTATATATTTACCATAGCCAGATGCCTGCCAGGTATATTCTTGACTTTGGCTCGACTGTTGACTTGATTTTGTTGATAGAACATTGGCAGATATGAGATGAGCAAAGGCTTCAGACGTGCTTGTTTAGTTGGCTTCTTTCTCTTGTATTCCTGACATTGCCATGAGAAGAGCATATGCTGGGTAACCAGTGCTCCAAATGAGCCAGGTTGATCCAAGCTGCTCCAGCTGATTTGCAAACCTGAAACTAAAGCAGAATCATCTCAGTCAACCTTCAGACCTTCCAGTAGGAGAGCAAATGCATGCTCATTGTTAAAAATATGTTTGCTCCTAGCTTTATTTATTGTTAAATGCATTTTATTTTAAAATAGTTTTACATTTACAGAAAATAAAATGGATCTAAAAACATTTATAGAGAGTTCCTAAATACCCAGTTTCCACTATTACTAATACCTTACATAGCTATGATAAATACTGGAGTGAGATCTAAAAACCCCAAAGAATCTCCTACTTGAAACAAAGAGATATTATCTGTAATCAAGGTTTATTGATTTTTACCCCAGTTTTCTTTATTGTCTCTGCTAAATACATTTTACCATTTTAGAATTGTTTTGATATTTTTATTTTAGAATAGTTTTAGATTTACAAAGTTACTAGAGTCCTCATGTACTCCATACTCAGGTTCTTCTATTATTAATATTTTATGTTAATATGATACTTTTTTATAACTAATGAGCCAATAATGATACAATATTATTAACCAAAGTCTCTATTTTATTTAGATTTCCTTAATTTTCATCTGGTGTCTTATTTATATTCCTGGATCCCATTCAGAATACCACTTTACATTTAGTCTTCATGTCTCCTTGGCTGCTTTGGCTGTGAGAATTTATCAAACTTTCCTTCTTTTTGATCATCTTGACCCTTTTGAGAAGTATTGCTGAGGCATTGAGTAGTACTGCTGAGGTAGAACATCTCTTATAAGAGTTTCTGTGATGTTTTCCTAATGATTACACTGGGGTTATGGGTTTTGGGGAGGATGAAAATAGAGAAATAAAGTCCCCCTCTCATTACATCATATCAAAAGTATTGTTAAATGAAAGTTATAGGAGGCCATTGTTTTGGACTAAGCTCCTGCACTAGGTTCCAACAAATCATACTAAAATCAAAATGGAGTCACCTATGCTAAAGTTCCATGTCACTAAACTGAAACTAAGTTATCTGATATTCCCAGAAATCAGGAGAGATGATTACCAATTACTCAATAAGTCAATTTCTTTTCTTTTCTTTTCTTTTCTTTTTTCTTTTTTTTTTTTTTTTAGCGCTTTTCAGTTTATAGCATGGTAAAAATGCAGTTTTCATTGCCACTGGGTACCTTTACTTCTAGACCTCTTAAGCTGACAAAGCCTGAAAAACATGTGTGTACACTAATCTGTGACTTACAAATATCCATAAATATTTCTATATGTAACCATCTTTATTTATATTAAGGTAAATACGAGATTGTGCCTATGTATCCAACTCTAACCATATGGATCATTCCAGACTTCTTCCCTGCTTATCAGTAACATTCTACTCCCAACAGTCAGAAAAATGCCACCCACCAGCTGACGTTCATGTGCTTAATTTTTAAATTGCAATATACGTGTATAGTAGTTATTTAAAAACTGTTAACAGTACCCACATTAGATGCACATTTATCAACTGAGGTACAGTGCTCATATAGAGTGTCTTTTGGTTTTAGCCTCACAGATCCTACTCATTTCCAATCTTACTTAGCTCAGTATCACTTCTTCGCTTCCCTCAGTGATGTTGTTTTACACATTTGTAGTACAGTTAGATTCTTTTGTCACATTCTGCATTCCGTTTCTGGGGTTTCCTGGCCTCTTAAATACTTTTTAAAGCTAATGTACACTAAGTTTCACTTTTTGTGCTATAGAGTTCTATAGGTTTTTTGACGAATAGATAGATTCATGTATTCACCAGTACGGAATGATACAAAATACTTTCCTTGCCCTAAAATTTCCCCCATATCTCCTCCCTATTTCATCTATTCAACTCTCCCCCTGCCTCTAAAAGCCCTGGATCTGTTGACTGCCTCTATCATTTTGCCTTTTTTAGAATGCCAAAGAAATGGAATCATATACCACAGAGACTTTTCAGACCAGCTTAATCACTGAACGACATGCATTTAAGATTCGTTCATGTCTTTTTGTGGCTCAGTCCTTTTTATCACTGAATAAAATTCTACTGAATGGATGTCCAAAATCTGTTTATCCACTACCCTGTTGGATGACACCTTGGTTGCTTTCGGTTTTTGGTAAAGCTGCTATAAATATTCATGTCCAGATTTTTTAAGGGTTTAGTTTTCAAAGCAGTCAGTTAAATACCAAGAAGTGTCACTGCTGGATCTTATAGTAAGGCTGTAGCTAGCTTAGTAAGAAATTGCCAACTGCCTTCTAAAGTGACTACCTCAATAATGAATGAGAGTTCCTGTTGCTCTACATCCTCATCAGCATTTGATATTGTCAGTGTTTTGGATTTTGGCCATTTCATTCATCATGTGTATAGTTGTATCTAACGTTGGTTTAATTTATAAATCCCTAATGACAATGATGTTAAGCAGTTTTTCAAATGATTATTTTCAATATGTATGTCTTCTTTAGTGAGGTATCTGTTTAGATATTTTGTCAATTTTTAATTGGATTATTTGTTACCTTATTGTATTTTAAGAGTTTGGTATACATTTTAGATGCATATTCTTTATAACATATGTGTTTAACAACTATTGATATTTTCTTCTAGCTTCTGTCTTGCATTTTTATCCCCTTAACATTTTTCCAGAGCATAAGTTGTTGGGTTTTTTTTTTTTTTTTTTTTTTTTTTTCTGGGCCCAATTTTTTTATTTTTGGGGGAAGGTTTTAAATTTGGGAGAATCAGGCA
>NW_016803211.1:1002032-1007243 GCF_001698545.2 Rhinopithecus bieti
TTCATGAAAGATCTTGATCTACAGTTTTCTTTCTCATAATATCTGCATCTTGTTTTGGTTTCAGGGTAATACTTCTATAATAGAATGAGTTAGGAAGTGTTTCTGCTGCTTCTATTTTTTAGAAGTAATTATGGAGAATTCATATTATATCTTCCTTAAATATTTTGTAGAATTCACCAATGAAACCATCTGGGCCTGGTCCTTTTATTTTTTAAAGGTTATTAATTTTTTATTTGATTTCTTATAGTATCTGTAAGGCTATTTGGGTTATTTTTCCTTGTGTACATTTTGGTGGATTGTATCCTTGAAGGAATTATTTCATTACATGTAAGTTATTAAAGTGTGAAACAAAATTATTCAAATATTCCTCTTTTTCTCTATTTAATACTTATGGGATTTGTAGGGCTGGCACCTCTTTTATTTCTTGTATTGGTAATTTATGTCTCTCCCTCTTTTTATTTGTTAGCCTGGCTAGAGGTTTATCCATTTAATTGATCTTTTTAAAGAAGCAGCTTTTGGTTTTGTTCAGTTTTGCCATTTTTTTCTGTTTCCAATTTCATTGATTTCTGTACTATTATTATTTATTTCCTTCTATTTGCTCAGGCTTATATTTCTTTAGTTCTCTAGTTTTATAAAGTAGTTTAGGTTATTAATTTTTAGGTTTTTTTCTAGTATTTGAATTTTATTCTATAAATTTTCCTCTTAGCATTACTGTTGCTGCTTCTCATATTTTTTTTCAACTTTTATTTTAGATGCGTGGGGTACCTGTGCAGGTTTGTTAGTTGGGTATATGGTGTGATGCTGAGATTTAATGATCTCATCACCCAGGTACTGAGCATACTAATCAATAGTCAACTGTTGTCCCCCTCCATGTCCCCTCCCTCTAGTATTCCCCGGTTTCTATTGTTCCCATCTTTATGTCCACAAATACCCAATTTTTGCCTCCCACTTAAGAATAAGAACATAAAATATTTGGTTTTCTGTTTCTGCATTAATTTACTTAGGGTAATGGCCTCCAGTTGCATCCATGATGCTGCAAAGGAAATGATTTCATTCTTTTTATGGCTGTGTAGTATTCCATATTATGGAATATTAAGTATTCTATTAAAATGTGGTGTATATATAAATGCGGTGTGCACATTGTCTTTATGCAGTCCACCATTGATGGGCACCTAGGTTGAACCCATGTCTTTACTGCTGCATCCCACAAATTTTGGTGAACTGCATCTTCATTTTCATTTAGTTCAAATATTTTAATTTTTTTTTTTTTAGTTTTCTTATTTGAACATGGGTAATTTAGAATTCTGTTAATTTCCTAATAATGTAGATTTTCCAGCTATCTTTCTATTATTGATTTCTAGTTTCATTCCATTATGGTCTGGAATCATACTTTGTATAATCCATATTTGTTCAATTTATTAGATGTAATTTATGGATTAGAATGTAATCTATCTTGATGAATGTTCCACATGAGCTTCAGAAGAATGTATGTTCTGACGTCCTTATTTGCAGTATTTTATTCAGTTCAGTTAGATCAAGTTGCTCAATAGTGCTATTCAGATCAATTATATCCTTACTATTTTTCTGCCTCCTTGATCCAACAATTACTGAAAAAGGCATGCTGAGGTTTTTAACTATTACAGTGAATATTTCTATTTCACCTTTATTTCTATCAGTTTTGTCTCATATGTTTTGATATTCTGTTGGTAGGTGCATACATGTTTAGAACTGCTGTCTTTTTGGAGCATGGACCCTTTATCATAATATAATGCTCTTCTTTATCCTTCATGATCTTCCTTGTTCTGAAATCAGTTTTGTCTAAATTTAATATAGCTGCCCCAAATTTCTTTTGATTAGGTTTAACATAGTATACATTTTTTTCATCTCTACACTTAATGAAATGTTTATATTTAAAGTAGATTTCTTGTAAGCAACATAGAGTTATGTCTCTTCTTTTAAAACATACTCCGGAAATCTCTATTTTCAGTAGACTTTTTAGACCCTTCACATTTAACGTGATTATTGATATAGTCACAGTAATATCTGCCATATTTGTGACTGTTTTCTATGTCTTGCAATTGTACTTAGTTTATTTTGTTTTTTAAATCTTCCTCTCTTTTTCTGCCCTCTATGGTTTTAATTGAGCATTTTATGTGAGTTCATTTTATCTCCCTTCTTACTATATCATCATAGTTTCTTAAAAGCATGTAATCTTGACTTATACACTTATGTTCTGATATTAATTCACCTTCAAGTAATGCCACACCACTTCACGTATAGTGCGGGTATCTTGTCCAGCGTTTTTTCAGTTCTTCCTTCTTCCCCTTTGTGATATTGCTGTCATTTGGGTTGCTTCTCCATATACTATAATTATCTAATAAACTGCTACTATTATTGCTTTAAAGAAACGGTTATCTTTTAAATAAACGAAGAATAAGAAAAATAAAATATCATTCTTTACCATTGTTTATTTCTTCTCCAGTGCTCTTTCTTCATGTATAGCAAAATTTCAGACCTATGATATTTTTCTTCTAACTGAAGACTTTTTTAGCATTTCTCACAAGTCAGGTCTACTAGTGATTAATTCTCTCAGTATTTTTTGTCCGATGAAATCATTATCCCTCATTTTTGAAACATAGCTTTCCTAGATATAGAATTCCAGATTAATGTTTGGTTTTTCTTTCATCACTTTAATTAATGTATTTTACTGTCTTCTTGCTTTCATGGTTTCTGGTGAGAAGTCTGATGTAGTTTTAACCTTTTTCTCTATAGATAAGGTGATTTTTTTTCTCCCTTTTACTTCTTTCAGATATTTTTGTCTTTGGCTGTCTGCAGTTTATGATATGGTATGCTTAGATGTGTGTGTGTGTGTGTGTGTGTGTGTGTGTGTGTGTGTATTTGATATTTGTGCTGCTTGGTGTTCTCTGAGCTTCCTTGATGTACCAGTTAGTATCTTTTATTAGTTATAGAAAATTTTGGTCATTATTACTTCACATATTTTTTCTGCTTCATTCTATCTTAATTTCCTTTGGGGTATCCAATTTATGTGAGTATTATGTCACTTGAAATTGTCCCACACTTTTTGGATATTCTGTTGTTTTGTTTCATCTTTTTCATTGCAGTTTGGAAAGTTTCTATCGGACTATCTTCAAGCTTACCTCCTCTACCCTTGGCCATGTTAAATCTACTGATCCACCCATCAAAAGTTTTCTGCATTTCTCTTACAGTGTTTCTAATTAAAAGTTTCCATCTCTCTGCTTATATTACCTATCTCTTCCTGCATGTTGTCTCCTTTGTCCATTAGCTGCCTTAACCTATTAATTATAATTATTCTGAATTTCAGGTCTGATCATTCCGGGATTGTCTGATTCATATCTGAATCTGGTTGTGATGATTGCTGCATTGCTGTCTCTCTTCAGAACGTTTCATTTTGTTTTTTATCTGTTTACTTGTAAGCATATCTTGACCTTTTTTGATGCAAGTTGGACATACTGTGATTTATGCTAATCTGCATAGGGGTTTGGCTTTGTTAAGTGCTTGCTGTAGCTATAGGTGACAGAGTCACCACATTTCTATAATGTCCTTGTTTTGTTCTCTCTTTTTTTTTTTTTTTTTGAGAAGGAGTCTCGCTCTGTCACCCAGGCTGGAGTGCAGTGGCCAGATCTCAGCTCACTGCAAACTCTGCCTCCCGGGTTTACGCCATTCTCCTGCCTCAGCCTCCCGAGTAGCTGGGACTAAAGGCGCCCGCCACCTCGCCCGGCTAGGTTTTGTATTTTTTTTTTAGTAGAGACGGGGTTTCACCGTGTTAGCCAGGATGGTCTCGATCTCCTGACCTCGTGATCCGCCCGCCTCGGCCTCCCAAAGTGCTGGGATTACAGGCTTGAGCCACCGCGCCCGGCCTGTTTTGTTCTCTCTTGATATTTGACTTTATAATTACTCTTCCTCAAAGAGATTTTTTTTTTTTCTTGTAGCTTTTCTAGTTGTAATTCACTGTTACACTTTGAGCCCGGTAGGTGCGGTGGTAAAATCTGAGAGGTGGGACGCATCCTATAATCTTCCCATTCAATCTCAGTCTTTTAGTGGGTCTGTGTCTCAGGACTGTTTTATAAATTTTCCTATAGTGCTGAAGCTTTCCCCCACATCCCTACCGCATTTCTTGGCTGAAGTGTTCCCAGTTTATCTCCTTAAAGCCATTTATCTCCTTAAAGCCAATTATCTCTCTCTTAGATGTGTGAAGTTTTTCCCCTCTTAGGTGAGACAGAAAAACTGGTGGCACCTAGATGAAGGATTTTCCTCAGCTGAGATAAAACTGTGACAGTTTTTTCTCCTGGAGAGTAAGGCTTTGATATGAAGGAGGCTTTCACTATTACATACGTGCTCCTTTGCCAGAACCACGGGAGTCAATATTTTTGGATTCTCACTGCGAGAACCTGGTGGGGTTCTCCTGAAGGTAAAACCTAGAAAGTGTGACTCTCCTCCTCCCGACACCTTTGCCCACCAAGACCGTGCCTCCCAGTAGTTTCTCAGATTCATTATAGTCCATACTCAGCCTCCAGCAATTCATCAAAATTGCCATTTAAATGTTCCTACCAGTTTATGACTGCAGTAGATACTGATCTAGGTAAATAGATGTCAGCTATGACTCTCTAGGTGCCCCTTTCTCTCTAGATTCCAGGGTGTTGGTTTTCTCTGAAATCTCAGTTCTCTGATGTGTCCAGGAAAAGTCACAAATTTTCAGTTTATCCGATTCTTTCTTATGATAAGGATAGGAATTATGTCCTCTAAACTTTTTATTTAATAGAGTTAAAACAAGAGAAGTGCTTGCTCTTTTAAGCCTCTGAATTTTTGGATAATTTTATATGCAGCAATTTTGTAGAAATAACTAGTTGACACACTTAATCACATACAGTAGGTGTGTGCATGTGTGCATACACACACACACATGATTTTGATTGAGATTACATTGAGTTCAAAGATCTTTTGAAGGGAGTTGCCATCTTTACAATATTATTTCTTCTGATTAAATGTATGGACATAGTACATCTTCAATTTATTTCTTAAATCATGCTCTGTAGTTTGCTGGGTAGAATTCTGACATTTTTAAATCATAATTTGACATCTTTTGATATTATTATAAATGGTATATTGAAATATTTTCTACTTGTTCATGGTATATATATAATGAAAAGATAATATAAAATATTTATTTAT
>NW_016803211.1:1008255-1010119 GCF_001698545.2 Rhinopithecus bieti
TTTATTTATATATAAAAAAGTATAATATAAATAAAATTTAAAATGTATATATGAAAATTGCTTTTTACTTTTTAAAAAAATTTTGGTGTAATTCTTTTTTTTTTTCTTTTTTTCAAATTATACTTTAAGTTCTGGGATACATGTGCAGAATGTGGATGTTTGTTGCATAGGTATACATGTGCCTTGGTGGTTTGCTGCACCCATCAACTCATCATCTACATTAGGTATTTCTCTGAATGCTATTGCTTCCTTTGCCCCTCAGCCCCCAACAGGCCCCACTGTGTGATGTTCCCCTCCCTGTGCCCATGTGTTCTCAATGTTCAACTCCCACTTATGAGTGAGAACATGGGGTGTTTGGTTTTCTGTTCCTGTGTTAGTTCGCTGAGAATGATGGTTTCCAGCTTCATCCATGTCCCTGCAAAGGACATGAACTCATTCATTTTTATGACTTCATAGTATTCCATGGTGTATATGTGCTACATTTTCTTTATCCAGTCTATCTTTGATGTGAATTTGGGTTGGTTCCAGGTCTTTGCCATTGTGAATAATGCTGTAATAAACATACCTGTGCATATGTCTTTATAGTAGAATGATTTATAATCCTCTGGGTATGTACCCAGTAATGGGATTGCTGAGTCAAATGGTATTTCTAGTTCTAGATCCTTGAGGAATTGCCACTCTATCTTCCACAATGGTTTAACTAATTTACACTCCCACCAATAGTGTAAAAGCATTCCTATTTCTCCACATCGTCTCCTGCATCTCTTGTTTCCTGACATTTTAATGATCTCCATTCCCACTGGTGTGAGATGGTATCTTACTGTGGTTTTGATTTGCATTTCGCTAACGGCCAAAGATGATGAGCTTTTTTTCATATGTTTGTTGGCTGCGTAAATGTCTTCTTTTAAAATGTGTCTGTTAATATCCTTTGCCCACTTTTTGATGGGGTTTTTTTTTTTTCTTGTAAATTTAAGTTCCTTGTAGACTCTGGATATTACCCCTTTGTCAGAAGGATAGATTGCAAAAATTTTCTCCCATTCTGTAGGTTGCCTGTTCACTCTCATGATAGTTTCTTTTGCTGTCAAGAAACTCTTTAGTTTAATTAATTTGTCAATTTTGGCTTTTGTTGCAATTGCTTTTGGTATTTTAGTCATGAAGTCTTTGCCCATGCCTATTTCCTGAATGGTATTGTCTGGGTTTTCTTCTAGGATTTTTATGGTTTTAGGTCTTACATTTAAATCTTTAATCCATTTTGAGTTAATTTTTGTATACGGTGTAAGGAAGGGGTCCAGTTTCAATTTTCTTCATATGGCTAGCCAGTTTTCCCAACTTTTCTTAAATAGAGAATCCATTCCCCATTGCTTGTTTCTGTCAGGTTTGTCGAAGATAAGATGGTTGTATATGTGTGGTGTTATATCTGAGGCCTCCATTCTGTTCCATTGGTCTATATATCTGTTTTGGTACCAGTACCATGCTGTTTTGGTTACTGTAATCTTGTAGTATAGTTTGAAGTCAAGTAGCATGATACCTCCAGTTTTGTTCTTTTTGCTTAGGATTGTCTTAATTAATATACGAGCTCTTTTTTGGTTCCATATGAAATTTAAAGTAGTTTTTTAGAATTCTGTTAAGTCAATGGTAGCTTGATGGGAATAATATTGAATCTATAAATTACTTTGGGCAGTATGGCCATTTGTATGATATTGATTCTTCCTATCCATAAGAATGGAATGTTTTTCCATTTGTTCATGTCCTGTCTTATTTCCTTGAGCAGTGGTTTGTGGTTCTCCTTGAAGTGGTCCTTCATATTCCTCTTAAGTTGTATTCCTAGGTATTTTATTCTCTTTTTTTTTTTTTTTTTTTTTTT
>NW_016803211.1:1010234-1044585 GCF_001698545.2 Rhinopithecus bieti
TTTTGAGGCGGAGTCTCGCTCTGTCGCCCGGACTGGAGTGCAGTGGCCGGATCTCAGCTCACTGCAAGCTCTGCCTCCTGGGTTTACGCCGTTCTCCTGCCTCAGCCTCCCGAGTAGCTGGGACTACAGGCGCTCGCCACCTCGCCTGGCTAGTTTTTGTATTTTTAGTAGAGACGGGGTTTCACCGTGTTAGCCAGGATGGTCTCGATCTCCTGACCTCATGATCCACCCGTCTCGGCCTCCCAAAGTGCTGGGATTACAGGCTTGAGCCACCGCGCCTGGCCGGTATTTTATTCTCTTAGTAGCAATTGTGAATAGGAGTTCACTCATGATTTGGCTCTCTGTTTGTCTGTTATTGGTGTGTAGCAATGCTTGTAATTTTTGCACATTGATTTTGTATCCTGAGACTTCACTGAAATTGCTTATCAACTTAAGGAGTTTTTGGGCTGAGATGGTAGGGTTTTCTAAATATACAGTCATGTCATCTGCAAACAGAGATAATTTGACCTCCTCTCTTCCTATTTGAATACTCTTTATTTCTTTCTCTTGCCTGATTGCCCTGGCCAGAACTTCCAATATTACATAGAATAGGAGTGGTGAGAGAGGGCATCTTTGTCTTATGCAGGTTTTCAAAGGGAATGCTTCCAGCTTTTGTCCATTCAGTATGATATTGGCTATGGGTTTATCATAAATAACTCTTATTATTTTGAGATACGTTCCATCAATACCTAGTTCATTGAGTGTTTTTAGCATGAAGGTGTGTTGAATTTTATCGAAGGCCTTTTGTGCATCTATTGAGATATCCAGAAAATCTAGAAGAAATGAATAAATTCCTGGACACATACACCCTTCCAATATGCCCAAGATAACCATGTGGTTTTTGTCATTGGTTCTGTTTATGTGATGGATTACATTTATTGATTTGCTTATATTGAACCAGTCTTGCATCCCAGGGATGAAACTGACTTGATCATGATGGATAAGCTTTTTAATGTGCTGCTGGATTCGGTTTGCCAGTATTTATTGAGGATTTTTTGCCAGTATTTATTGAGGATTTTTGCATTGATGTTCATCAGGGATATTGGCCTGAAATTTTCTTTTTTTGTGTGTCTCTGCCAGGTTTTGGTATCAGGATGATGCTGGCCTCATAAAATGAGTTAGGGAGAATTCCCTTTTTTCTATTGTTTGGAATAATTTCAGAAGGAATGGTACCAGCTCCTCTTTGTACCTCTGGTAAAATTAGGCTGTGAATGCATCTGGTCCTTGACTTTTATTGGTTGGTGGTAGGCTATTAATTACTGCCTCAATTTCAGAACTTGCTATTGGTCTATTCAGGGATTTGACTGCTTCTTGGTTCAGTCTTGGGAGGGTGTATGTGTCCAATAATTTATCCATTTCTTCTAGATTTTCCAGTTTATTTGCATTGAGTTTTTATAGCAAGATCACTCAGCTCCCTGGCTTCAGCCCCCTTTCCGGGGGAGTGAATGGTTCTGTCTCACTGGCATTCCAGTTGCCACTGGGGTATGAAAAAAACTCCTGCAGTTAGCTCGGTGTCTGCTCAAACAGCCACCCAGTTTTGTGCTTGAAACCCAGGGTTCTGGTGGTGTAGGCACCCAAGGGAATCTTCTTGTCTGTGGATTGCAAAGATGGTGGGAAAAGCATGGTATCTGGGCTGGATAGCACTGTCTCTCAAGACACAGTCCCTCACAGCTTCCTGTGGCTAGGGGAGGTACTTCCCCTACCCCTTGTGCTTCCCCGGTGAGGTGATGCCCGATCGTGCTTCTGCTTACCCTCCGTGGGCCACACCCACTGTCTTACTAGTCCCAGTGAGGCAAACTGGGTACTTCAGTTGGAAATGCTGAAATTACCCCCCTTTGCATTGGTCTCACTGGGAGCTGCAGACCAGAGCTGTTCTTGTCAGGCCATCTTGCCCGGGAATTTTTCATAAATTTTTAATTGAAATAAAACGTATGTGAAGAGCAACACAAAAATCATTAGTGTACACTTTGATGGATTTTATAGCTCACTGGTATCATCATCATGCCAGCAGCAAAGCTACATGCCACCATCTAGTTCTTATACCCAAGAACAAGTACCCAGTTTCCTGACTTCTATCATGATAGGTTATTCCTGGCTGTTTCATACTTTATATTAATTAAACCATATTGCATATATTCTTTTGTTTCTGGCTTCTCTTAACATTATGTTTTTGATATTCTACCATGTTGTTGCATATAGGTTCATGGAGTTTCATTGCTCATGGAGTCCTGTCGCAGATAGTTCATGGAGTCTCAGAGCTATATAGTATTCAGTTTTGTAAATGTGCCACAATCTATCTATTCTTCCTACTGTCAATAGGCACTTGGGTCTTTTCCAATTTCAACTATTATTTACATATATTTTTGTTATATATGTATGTATCTGCAGCAGTATTATGGAAATAACATATATGTAATATGTTAATGTAATACCTTATATACATATATACATATATTTTGAGGGACTATGCAGCAATATTATGGAAATAACTAGATGCATTTTATATATAACTAGTTGACACATTATACATGTATATATGCAATTCAATTCATCATTTTTAAAAATAAATAGCCTTTTGTGTCTTCTTCAAGAAATCTTTACTTACTACAATGTCATGAAGCTATCTTCTCATTTTCTTTCTAAAAGCTTTATATTTTACTTTTCACATTTACCTTCAATCTTTATGGAATTATTGTTATGTATGGTATGAGATAGGAATCAAGGCATATATGTATGTATTCATATATATTTTTCTATGTGAATATACAAAAGACACAAAACCATATACTAAAATCACCATTCTTTCTCCACTTCACTAGTGTTACCTCCGACACAAATCCTATGATCATATATGTGTTGAGCAGTTTCTGGTTTCTTTATTCTTTTCCACTTGTTTGTTTTGTTGACTTATTGATTTACCTGGTGTCCATATCACAATATCTTAATAAGTATACTGTATATTTTTTCTTAATGTCTAATAGCACAAGTCCTCTGGTTTGTATTTAATAACAATAACAACCACTTTGCCCATTCTAGTTCTTTTGCAGTTCCAAAAGAACTTTGATTATAAATGTTTATAATCAAAACTCTGATAAAAATTTTGCATCAAATTACACTGTATTTTAAATCCATTTGTAGAACATTGAAATCTTAAAATGTTTAGTCTTTTATTCCGTGCATATAATCTCTCTGGGTCTTTTCAAAATTTCCTCTCAATAACATGTTACTGTTTTCAGTGTAGAGGTCTTTCATGCCTATTACTAGATTTATTTGGAGCTATTTGATGTTTTTGATAGTATTTTAAGTGTTATTTTATCAAAATTGAATTACCTATATATTTATTGCTGATATCCAGAAGTAAATGTGATTTTTATATTAACCTTCTATTCAAAGACCTTGTTACATTAATGTGTTAATTCTATCCATGTGTCTACAGAGTATTTTGTTTTTTTTTAATGTACAAAACCATGTTCGCTGCCAATAATAAAACTTTTCTTCCTTCCTAGTCAATTCCTAAACAGTTTATTTTTCTCATCTAGGTCTTACCTAGGACCTCTAGTCTATAGCTGCACCTTTATTTTATTCGGGTTTTAATTTTAAAGGAACAAATGATGATTTTCATTGTGTGCTGTTTATTGTAGGTTTTGTGTAGATACTATTATCAGATCTTAAAAGTTGTCTCCTATACTTGTTGTGCTAATGGTTTCTTTTTTATCATGAATGAATATAGAATTTCATTGAAATATTTTCCCCCTTTAATTAAGATAATTTTTTTTTTCTTTTTTCCATTACTGTTGTAAGTGTCTTAGCTGAATTTTGAAGGATAAGTCAACTTTAAATTTCTGGAATAAATCAATGTCATCATGATATATTGTTCTAGTCATATACCACTGATTTTCTAAAACCAAACAAAAGACTACAGTTAATCCATCCCCCCTGAATAAGATAAAAATATTATCTCAGCTCTCTAGCCTTCTATGTACACTACCATCTATATAATAACTAAACTTGTTTTGTTTAGTATATGTTAGATGTTCTTCCAGGTATTAAATCTATATTAACCTCTTTAATACTCATGATTAAAATTAGAAATAATATCTCATTTGTATTTTACAAATGGGAAAATTAAAGCAGGAAGAGGTTAAGTACCATGCCCAAGGTCACCGCAAACTAAATTTTGCTCCTGGCTGTCTGATTCCAGAGCTGGTGTGTTTGTGATTCTACCATGCTGCTAGGCTGTGTCTTTCAGCTGAGATTTTTACCCTCAAATATTTTAACAAGTATTTAGAGATACCAGTAGGATTTTCTGGATTTCTTAACTATCACTTCTTGTACACTGGATTCGTTTGTTTCTCTACTGTATCATAAATACTATTGCATATTTTAGAGAAAGTCTAGGTATGATAAGACTCCTGAAAAAATGCATGTCTGAAAGTATATTTCTTTATTTTCATATGTAAATGATAGCACTGTGAAATATGACAGTACATTTATTTTCCCTCCACTTACTCTTGCATGTATCTGTTCCAAATTTCTAAACACTAGGATCTTTGACCATTCTCTTTTTGTCATTCCAAAATTTAACCACAATATGTGAATAGCTATATCTTTTACAATTCATTCTGCTCAATAGATCTTTTTATCCTGATGATGTATGACCTCTTTAATCCTGAGAAATTTTCTCACATTGTTTTGAGAATTTCAAGCTATATATTTAAGACTCTTGCAACTTCATTTGGGTTTACTTAATAATTTTTTAACATACAAAGACATTTATAAGAGAAAAAATCATTCATAATTATATCACCCAGATATATCAACTGTTATCATTTCTCTGTAATCATCTCTTAAAAGCCATGTCTGTGGTTTTTAAATAATTGAAATCACTTGATGTTTAATGCCATATTTTGCTTTTATCTCATTACATATTATGTATTTTTTTACATATTACAGAGCAGTAGTAACCATTTAAAAGCTTATTTTACTCTATTGAGTTAAAGACTTATTTTACTCCATTGAGTTGTCAAAACTTTCTTTACCTAGAGAAAAAAAGATTCTGGAGAGACAATCACATTCTTACATGTGACTTGACAAACCACCCACACCTTTCCCTGTTAAACCCGATGAGTTTACAGCCAACTAAAAAACCGTAGGTATTAGACAGATAGAAATAAAAAATACTAACTCTACAACTTGTAAAATTAAGTGAAGAAAAAACATTTTGTCTGGTAGCCAGAGCCCACATGGGATCCTGCACTTAGAAGAGACCAGCATTCCATCAACACTTTCAAATTAGTAGTCATTTTTGAAAAAGGAGCTCTGCATTTAGTCGTGCACAGGGGCTCTGCAGATTATGTAGCCAGTTCTGCTAGTAGCCTTGGTCAGCATTTCTAGTGTTTCCTTTTAAGTCTGGACCTTGTAATGACCCCCCATGAAAAGGAATTTGCAGAGCTGACCTTTGCTTTTCAGCTGAAATGGGATCACTCCCACCCTTACATCAAGCCCCACTTTCAAGAACAGAGAGAGAAAAAGGCCTCATCACTAACCTCTAGATGTGTTTATCCCTTGGAGAGGGAGTTGTTGAAGAGGATCACTGTTCTTTCCCAAAACATTTGAAAGGGCAGAGGCACTGCTTTACAAGCTAAGTTATGACTTCTTAAAGAGGGAGGAACATGTTTTTCCTATGACTTCAAAAATGTGAAGGGCTGTCAGTGGAAAAGACCTCTGATTGATTCAGAACTGTAACAGGTATAAAACTCAGTCAGAAGAGTGAAAGTAAGAGGCAGGCTTATTTGGAGAGAATGTGAGATTAATCTATTTTAAAATGAATATTACTGAAAAACTAGAATCTGATAACTTGAGATATAAAAATTTCTTATCATTGGAAATATTCAGCCAGGAAATAACTGAATGCCTATCTGCTGGGAAGAGGTCTTTAGATACACAGATGAAACTACCACTTCAGGAGGAACAAATAAACTAACTTTCTCTGTAATTTATTTGGTTTTCCTTCTTCAAGGGATGCCTTATTAATCTATTACTGTTCTGTTCTTTTAAGTTTAATTTTTCAATACTCTTCCAATATTGAATACATCTCTAAGTTCATGCTTATATCCATACTCAACTGTCTTTCAAAAGTATATATGTATATATCACTTTTATAAATATATAGTAAGAAGTTGTTGGATGTTTCCTATTGCAAGCCACTGGGCTGAAATTTAAATCATGTATATAACATCTTACTTGATTTTATCAGATACTATCATTACCCCATTTTCTAGAGCAAGAACCCAAGCCTTAGATAGGTTTACTGTCATGTTCATAGATACTCAGCTAGAGAGGCTTAAAATTTTATTCAAACTCCCACCCATCTGATTATAAAACTAGGATTCCTAAATACCACAATACAGTGTTTAACACATCCTACTAGTTTTGCCTTATATTTATACACATTCAAGGTATCAAATCTTTTGCCGTTTTCCCAGCAATCTGGCATACCTGTCATTAGAAAGTTCGGTACTTAATATTGTGATGGCAAAAAAAAAAAAAAAGCCACATTTGACTGGTTGTTGTGGTATGATATATCACTTAATCATCATGGAAATTCCGTGAGATGGGTAGAGTTTATTATTCCCATCATGGATGAAGCAACAGAAATTTAGAAAGATTAAATAATTTGCTCAAGAACCCAGGACTACTCTTTTATCAATTTTCAAGAATAAAGTATATTGCTATTAACTATAGTCACTATGTTGTACAATAGATCTCTTGAAGTTATTCCTAAGATTATTCCTAATTGTTAAGAGAGTAGATTTTAGGTGTTCTCACCACAAAAATGACAAGTTTGTGAAGTAAGGCCTATGTTAATTAGCTTAACTGAGCCATTTCACAGTGGATGCACATATCAAAACATCATATTGCAAAAGTAAATATACATAATTTTATTTCCCAATTTAAAATAAGTAACTAAATGAAACAAATAATTTTAAATATAACTAAAAAATTAAATTAATAAAAAAAATTTTTAATTTATTTGTATTATTGAAAATCATAGAAATTAAAATATACATAAAAGCAACCACACTGTAGTTTTTTGGGAAAAAAAAAATTTGGGTTTTCCATACAATTTTAATGTTTGAGTAAGAAAAAGTTATTCCACCGCTAATCTTTAGGATTTATAATTTTTTTGCATGGTTTACACTCTGTTCAAGCAAGGATGCCCTATCTGGACACCACAAGCTACCTATAGACTGATATTCACAATGTGGATGAATTACACAAGAGAAAAACAAAGCCCAAAATCTGCTTGTCAAATCAAAACTTAAAAAGATAGTAAATATTGCTATTTAAATTTCTAGATATCAAACAACACATAAGTTATGATTACCTGTAAAACTTTTTAACATAATAAATGAAATTTAAACATTAAATTTAAAAAAGAAGCCATGACTAGTGACTTGATAGAGAGGCAGGCACGGGAACAGACACCTTGAATCACACTAAGGAAAATACTAAGGCTTCAAATAAGGATGAAAGAACTGCAAAGTTTGGCAGCAGCTGTAATCCTCGAATCTTTCTTGCATCCTGGCTTCCTTTGTCACTTTGTGATCTCAGCAACTTGTCGTTTTTGCTCCTTGGTTTTCCATCTCAGACGTTGAGCTGACTCATAATCCCCCAGGGCACCAGTATGGAACTAGAACAACGCTGTCCCAGACAGTTCAGTTGTGTTTTATCAATGTCTCACTCACAGAACCCACTTTCTTCCTTATTGCCATGGCCACAGTCCTATGTACCTTTGCTGAGCTGGTGTTCAAAGAAATTTCACAGCTTCACTTTGTTCTCAGGTACATATGAATGTTCAGGAGCCGTCCCTTGCCTTCTTTCTGCATTTCAGTATAAGAGTATCTTTCTTACTGAAATAATAACGTATTTTTTTTCTTTTTGCTTTTCTAACTTCACTGAACAATTCCATATTGAGTCTTTGGATTAAAAAATATTGGGGCTCTGTCTTCTTTCCATGATATTGCATAGTATAAAAGAGATTCCTTAATTTATGTTTGAGTTTATCACTAAACAGATAATTATTTTAAATTAACATCTTTTATTTCTTTACTTGTGCTTGAGGAAAATGCCACAGAAGATTATTTAAGATTGTTGGACTTGGCATACCATTTGTGTTCTTCAGGTTAATGACCAGTTTCCTCAAACTACAAAACGTTAACATTTCACTTTTCCATCATAGAATGCACGCGCTTTATATTGATGCAGAGAAGGGCTTTCACAGCCGCAGAATGAAACTAATTGTACTATTTATTATGCTATTTATACTTGCTGCACCTCCTTCCATTCAAGGAGAGAGAACCTTTTAAGAGCCCTGTCAAAACTGCAGGTGTGCCAGAGGCTCCTGCTAACAGCAGGGGCAGGCTTTATAGCATTTCCTCAAAACTGCTTCAGATCACTTTTCAGTGTGTAAAACCGGATTTTCATTAATGGCACTAATGACACGCTAATGGGGACAGGGCAGCACACCCAATGCCAGAGGCAGAGCAAGCCAGGCTGAAAAGAGGCCAGCCCAAGCTGCTCTAAGATGAAATGCTGCAGGGTGTTGATACATTGCATTTCTTCTCAAAGACCGGGCAGGCCCAGGGCCCACTTGTTAAATGGGTTGCCTTTGAGGCTGAGCAGAAGTGGATCTAGTTACAGTTTTTCATGTAAGGACAAAAGAAGAAGACAGAAAAAGCTCAGGCTTCAGACATTTGCAAGCTGCAGCTGTTTTTCATGGCAGGAGATTCTGAAGACTTATGAGCTGACACATTATCCTCGACATTACCATGCATTGACCTCTCCGCTCCTTCTTCTCCCTAGAGTGGTGTTCAAGGCTACTGTTTGACACAAGGGCCACCAAGGACCGTATCAAAGCAGTGGCCCCATCACAACTCATCACTTTTAAAACACATACAATCTGCTCTAGGTGGAAATGTGGAGGAGCAAATCCAGTGTTGTGGCCTTTCCTCCAGGGAGGGAGCTCAGGTGGACAGTAGTCCCTGATTTCTAAAGCAGCTCTTCATGGCAGGTCTGGGTGATTTTTAAACAAATGGTATAAGGGCCGGGGAAGCTACAGAAGGCGGATAGAGATGGATTATTTTGGCTTTCTTCTCCTTGTGTGATCCATCAGCACAGGAAAAGGCTTCCTGTGCATTATTCTTACCTTTCTTTGATCTTTTTTAGGGATTGTGGGGAGAAATGTTGGCCTTTCCAGTTTGCTTGAGTATTTGTAATATTAAAAACAACGAACAGGCTGCTTTTCAGAGAGGATGGTCAGTCACAGAACCAGGAATGCATCTGAACAATCAGGTCTATAGGCATAGCAAAAGCACGGTGCCACACCACCTCTTCCTCTCTCTTTACGGAAGCACAAGTTTTCAGCATCCTAGGAAAAACTCATTGTCGTTCCTGTTCTAATTTTACAGACAAAGGTGAAAGATGCAGAGGGAAGTTGAATAACTTGTCCAGAATCATCACATAGGAGTTTGTGAATGAGCCAAAACTAGGAACCTGGTCTTTTAACTTTTCATCCAGTACTGTTCTCTGTTTTGTGTTGCTTCTCAAGAAAATCTCCTTTGAATTGTGGCTGTGCAAGTTGTGCCACCACAAGAGCCTCTTTGGTAGGGCAGCAGATGCAGAGTCAGCCTCCTGGTCAGTAGCTGATAGTCCTGCTTCTGTCGTATTTGACATAGCTGCATTCCCTTGGATGTCACAGCTGTCTCCTATGCAGGGCCCAAGCAAAAGGGCAGGACCATTGTTAATTCTCTTGGTCATTTTTCACTGAGACCCATGGAGCTTCCAACAGAACTTTCCTTCTAATATTCAGTTCTGGAGAACTGGGATTTTCTTCCCTTTTATTTCTCCAGCTGGATCACCCCTCCAAGTTTTACACTGTGAATTTTTCATCAAAGTAATTTTCTCACATCCATATTTATAGCATTAAACTACCAAGAATTCTTTGCAATTCATGTGTACATAATAGCCATTTTTATGTCAGTAAAAGGGATTACTGAAATACACAATATGCTGAAATACACATATTGAAGCAGTGAGAGGTAGCCATTTCAGCATTCTTTTTTTTTCCCCCCTCTTTATCTAGATTTTGATTTGGCTGGTAGTACGACCACAAGATGGACCTAAAATATGCACATTTGTAAGATTTTCCCCCGTGGTAAGTAAATAGTTGACTCTCTGTGCCAGTGCACTGATGTAAAGCTATTTTGAATATTCTTGTTAAGGCTGGTGGAATTAGGTTGTGATATTAAAGAAATTAATGTTTCTTGAAGGGCCAGGATAAAATAATTGAAGAAACAAAAGCATGAGTTAGTAATCACTGGAGAAAGAAGAAGGGACTTTAAAGGCTACTTTGCTTGCTTCTTTGACTTGAGATAATAAAATGAGATAATAAAGGAAATACTCTGTGAAATATGGCAAGTTTTATGTATATGTATATGTTTGTGTATATATATATGCATGTGTGTATATATATTATGTATATGTTCGTGTATATATATATGCATGTGTGTATATATATTATGTGTATGTATATGTGTATATACACACATACACACACGTACGAAACTTGTCCTATTCCACAGGAGATATATATATATATACACAAATATAAATTATATTTTAAATAAATATAAATATTATAAGTTGTTTTATTTTTGAGTCAAATGATTAGCCTTCCCATAATTGACATCCTGAATTCAAAATCAGCAAGAGAATGCAAATTCTCATACTACACTCTATTGGTTGGTTATTGCCACAATAATGTTGCATACAACCACAAAATCTCAGTACCATGCACTTATTTCTCATGCTCCTGTGAGATTCCACTGATCTGGGCCGAACTTGCTCATATATTCACAGTCCAGCTGACCTACTTATACATGTCTAGGTTGGCTCTGTTCCACATTATTGCTCATTCTCTTCCTGGGACTAGTAGATTAAGCTGAGTATGTCTTTTCATTATAATGACAGAGGTACAAGAACTAGTGGAAACACACAAATGCTTTTTTTAAGCTTCTGCTTATATCAAGTCAGCAATTATCACAAAACAAATCACATGGTCAAGACTAATCTCAAGGGATGGGGCAGGTCACTCTGTCCACGTGGGAGGGCCCTGAAAATTTACTTAGCAAAGAGCATAAATACAGGAAGAGATACAGATCTGGATGAACTACTGCAATTTACCATATATATACACACCATTGAAATCATTAGTAGAAGCAATGGATTAACTGAATATAAAACAATCTGACTGAATTTTAATAATACAGGACCTAGTGGAAAACTATGGAAGAAGAATAAGCAATATAACAATATCATTTATGAAAATTAAAAATGCACATACTCAGTAACATATCAAATAAAAGTACCCACACTGAGCCCACTAAAATGGTTGACTGTGGGGAAAAGAGAAACATATCTGTAGTGTAGTATACGGATATACTTCTGGATATACACAGAAATATATTCTTGTTAAATGTTAAATGCAGTTCTTGCCATAGCTCCCTTTTCCATGGATAGGAAGGGAATTATGGAAGGAGTTGCATTTAACATTTAACAAGGAACTGCATTTTTTAAAAAAGTCATTGGTATATACTCTGATCACTGGAGACATATTTGCGATCATGATCAACAGACCATTTATCAAATCTGATTTTAGGCCCATAAATGAGGTAGTCTTCCTTAGGGCTAAGTGATGGTCTTCACGTTACCAAATCTCTCCTTCTCATAGTTATTTTCTCAAAAGGCTCAACAAAGTCACTTGGCACTAACATATACACATACTTGTGCCCTACTCTCAGAAATTCTAAGTGAGTAGTAGTGAACATGATGGTTAATGCTATGTGGCAACTTGACTGGCCAAGGGGTGCCTGAATGAAACATTATTTCTAAGTGTGTCTGTGAGAGTATTTCTAGATGAGATTATCATTTCAGTCAGTGGACTCAGTCAAGTGGATTGTCCTCTCCAATGTGCTTGGGAATTATCCAGTCCTCTAAGGGCCTGAAACGAACCAAAGGTGGAGAAAGGAGGAATTCACTCATTTTGTCTTTCCTTGTTGCTGAGCTGTGATGTCTCATCTCATCTCATCTTCTCTGGCTTTCCAGCTGGGATTCACACCATCTGCTCCCCTGGTTCTCAGATCCAATCTGTATTCATCACCATCTTTTCTGGGTTTCTAGCTTACAGACAACAAATTATGAGACTTCTCAGCCTCCATAATCACATGAGCCAACTTCTCTTAATATATTATATTTATGGGCAGGGCTCAGTGGCTCACACCTTTAATCTCAGCACCTTGAGAGGCTGAAGCAGGCAGATCACCTGAGGTCAGGAGTTCGAGACCAGCTTAACCAACATGGAGAAACCCCGTCTTCGTCTAGAGAGTGAGGTTGCAGTCCTGGCTTTGCCAATGACCAGCTAGGTGACTTGGAACAAGTACAGTGGTTCATGATTTGCCCTGCCCATGAATAACCACTAATAGATATACAGCCAGTCTTGCTCTAAGTCTAATTTTGGAAACATAAATTTGTGTCGGTGCTATTGATATACCGTGGAAGAATTTGAGCATAACATGAATTGTGTGTTTGCATATTATGATAGTTCATTTTCATACTGCTGATAAAGACATACCCGAGACTGGGAAATTTACAAAATAAAAAGGTTTAGTTGGACTCACAGTTCCACATGGCTGGGGAGGTCTCAGAATCATGGTAGAAGGCAAGGAGGAACAAATCACATCTTACATGGATGGCAGCAGGCAAAAAAAGAGCTTGTGAAGAGAACTCCCATTTTCAAAACTATCAGATCTCCTGAGACACATTCACCACCACAAGAACAGCACAGAAAAAGACCAGCCCCAATGATTCAATCGTCTCCCACCAGGTCCCTCCCACAACACATGGTAAGCATGGAAACTACAAGATGAGATTTGGGTGAGGACACAGGACCAAGCCATATCATTCTGCCCCTGGCTCCTCCAAATCACATATTTTCACATTTCAAAACCAATCATGCTTTCCCAACAGTCCCCCAAAGTCTTAACTCATTTTAGCATTAACTCAAAAGTCCACAGTCCAAAGTCTCATCTGAGATAAGGCAATTCCCTTCCACCTATGAGCCCATAAAATCGAAAGCAAGTTAGTTACTTCCTAGATACAATGGGGATACAGACATTGGGTAAATACAGCCATTCCAAATGGGAGAAATTGGGCAAAACAAAGGGTCACAGGCCCCACGCAAGTCCAAAATCCAGGAAGACAGTCAAATCTTAGAGCTCCAGATGATCTCCTTTGACTCCATGTCTCACATCTAGATCACACTGATGCAAGAGGTGAGTTCCCATGGTCTTGTGCAGCTCTGCCCCTGTGGCGTTACAGGGTACAGCCTCCCTCCCAGATGCTTTCACAGGCTGGCATTGAGTGTCAATGGCTTTTCCAGGAGCATGGTGCAAGCTGTTGATGGATCTACCATTCTGGGGTCTGGGTTTGGAGGATGGTAGCCCTCTTCTCACAGCTCCACTAGGTGGTGCCCAGTAGGGACTTTGTGTCGTGGGTCTGATCCCACATTTCCCTTCCTCATTGCCTTACCAGAAGTTTCCCATGAGGGCTCTGCCCCTGAAGCAACTTCTGCCTGGGCATCCAGATGTTTCTATGCATCCTCTGAAATCTAGACAGAGGTTACCAAACCTCAGTTCTTGACTTTTGTGCACCCAAAAGACTCAACACCATGTGGAAGCTACCAAGACTTGGGGCTTGCACCCTCTGAAGCAATAGCCCAAGCTGTACCTTGGCCCCTTTTATTCATGACTGGAGTGGCTGGGATTCAGGGCACCAAGTCTCTAGACTGCACACAGTGGAGGGACCATGGATCTGACCAAAGATTTAAGACGTTTATTCCTCCTAAACCTCCAGGCATGTGAAGGGAGGGGCTGTTGCAAAGGTCTCTGACATGCCCTGGAGACATTTTCCCTATTGTCTTGGTGATTAACATATAGCTCCTCATTACTTATGCAAATTTCTGCAGCCAGCTTGCATTTCTTCTCAGAAAATGGAATTTTCTCTTCTATCTCATTGTCAGGCTGCAAATTTTCCAAATTTTTATGCTCTGTTTTCATTTAAAACTGAATGCCTTTAACAGCACCCAAGTCACCTCTTAAATACTTTGCTGCTTAGAAATTTTTTCCATCAGGTACTGTAAACCACCTCTCTCAAGTTCAAAGTTCCACAGATCTCTAGGGCAAGGGCAAAATGCCACCAGTATTTGCTAAAAGATAATAAGAGTCCAGTTCCCAACAAGTTCTTCGTTTCCATCTGAGGTCACCTCAGCCTGGACTTTATTGTCCCTATTATGATCAGCATTTTGGGCAAAGTCATACAAGAAGTTTCTAGACAGTTCCAAACTTCTCACATTTCCCTGTCTTCTTCTGAGCCCTCCAAACTGTTCTAACCCCTGCCTGTTACCAAGTTCCAGAATTGTTTCCACATTTTCAGGTATCTACAGTAGCACCCCACTCTACTGGTAACAATTTACTATATTAGTCCATTTTCATGCTGCTGATAAAGGCACACCCAAGGCTGAGCAATTTACAAAAGAAAGACAGTTAATTGGACTCACAGTTCCACTTGGCTGAGGAGGCCTCACAATCATGGCAGAAGGCGAGGAGGAACAAGTCATGTCTTACATGGATGGCAGCAGGCAAACAAACAGCTGTGTGGGGAAACTCCCATTATTGAAACCATGAGATCTCATGAGACCCATTCACCACCGTGAGAACAGCACAGAAAAATACCCACCCCCATGATTCAATCATCTCCCACTTGGCCACTCCCACAACACACATGGGAATCATGGGAGTTACACGATGAGATTTGGGTGGGGACACAAAGGCAAACCATATCACATATGCAAGATTTCATCCCTGAGAACACTATATGCATACAGAAAACTGTACTCAGTTGAAATGAACTATGTTACTGTCCACAAAATGCACACAAGCAGACACCTCAAATATCTACTGGCTACCTCAGCTCACTAGGAGCCACAACTATACACATCCAGTGTTACTTTCTGATTTCAAGTAAGCCTCTCTCCACCCTTCACAGTCACTCACAAGAGCAACCTTTCTAACATCCCCATCCACAGGCAAGCTTCAGGTCTTTTTCAAAGCAGGACACCATAATTATTGTAATATTTAAGTGACAGTAAGCGTATTTCCAGACCTTTGGGACCCATTTGACTTCTCACCCTGCAAAGGCTTCTAAAATAGCCTAATTCTGGGAGTACTTTTCTGAGCTCCAGTGGAAGCATGGGAGAACTCTGCCCACCTTCCTGCATTTTTGTCTCCTGCATCTTTCGGTTATTTTACTCTTTAGGAATATGCCAAGGTGAAATCCATGAAATTCAATGTAAGCCTTCAATCTCACCCATTTTTGAGACAGAAACAGTCTGTGAAGAACAGTCTAGCACAATTTTAAAATTGTTTAAATGTGATTCTTTGTAAAATGAAGGAAGAAGGAAACATGAACTCTAAAACTTTTCCAATTTGCAGTCACAACTGGTCCCACTCTAGTCACTTGGGACTTAGTATTCATATTGAAAATGCTGAGATTTAAAGTTTTTTTGAGCATTTCATTAGCACTAGAGTCACACCCCAATGTACTCTATAAGGTAACAAAAGAAAATAAAAGCAAAAATCTTTATCCCGTGTTATTGTTTAGTGAGTCAGTCACACACAACAAAGGCAGTAAATCTCCACAGCTAAAAGGAGCTTAATGACTGAAACATTCTCAGGGGATATGAGAAGCAGCAAAAGAATAATTGCAAAGAATAACACATGATGCCTGTGATTCTGAAGATCACTATAGTATAATATTTGAAAGTGAATTACTGTATTAATCCTCACTAGAAGCTCCAAGGTGGAGTATTTTCAGTTTTAATAGAGACTTACACCATGACTAAAGGTTCCTTTAATCTTTGTTCCCTATCTTTGTCTTTCTGTAAAATGGTTCATCTAAACTTTCCTACCTTCCTAAAGTGGAATGAGGATTATCTATTAAATACCTACAAAGCCCTTGGGAAATGTGAATTGTGGCACTATGGCTACATGACAGTAGATGGAGCCGTGAAGACATGAGGAATTGGTTGATTCACTGGGGAGAGAGGACAAATGTCAGTCAGTATAGGAAACCTTCATTCTTTGATCCCAGGGGATCACAGAGTGCCCCATGGTCTGTTCATGGGCACTGCACAAAGAAACAGAAAGAAATCTGCACATCCTCTTCATACTCACTATGGAAACAAATCTCACCTCTTCCCTCACTCTCTTCATGTTCCCCAAGTTATAAAGTTATAAGTAAAATAATAGCAAGCACTATCTTTTATTCCATTTTTATACAGGTATTTATACTTTTTTTAGCTTTTCATTTTGAAAACAAATGTGGCAAAAAGTTGCAAAAAATATTACAATAAACTTTACGATATCTGTCATCCATATTCCTCAGTCATTGATATTCTGCTGTTTTCTATCTCTAAATACATCTACGTCTGTATATCTGTGTGCATGTATCTACATATAAATATATTTATGCATTTATATTTGAAATTATTAAGACTGATGAAACTTTTGAGAGTATGTTCAGATATCATAACTCTTAATTTCTAATTACTTCACTGTATATCTTCCAAGAATATGAAAATTTTCTTATATAACTACAAAACAAAATTAAATGGGGAAATTTCATATTGCTGGAATACAATAGTGCCCCCTTATTCTCAAGAGATGCATTCCAAGACTGAAAACACAGATGGTACTGAACCCTATATATACCGTCTCCAACTTACTATGGTTCAACTTAAGATTATTTTTGCCTTTAGGATGGTATGAACCCATTATGTTGTTCAATTTCAGTACAGTATTAAATAAAGTAATGGGGTATTCTATACTTTATTATAAAATGGGCTTCATGTTAGATGATTTTGCTCAACTGTAGGCTAATGTAAGTGTTTTGGGCATGTTCAGGGTGGGCTAGGCTAAGCTATGATGTTTGGTAGGTTAGGGGTATTAAATGGATTTTTGATTTACAATATATTCAACTTACAATGGATTTATAAGGATGTAATCCTATTATAAGTGAAGAAACATCTATATATACTTTTTTTTCTATACACATCTATGATAAAGTTTAATTTACAAATTAGGCACAGGAAGAGATTAACTGTTATAAAATAGAATGATTATGACAATATACTATAAAAAAGGGATATGAATATAGTCTCTCTCTCCCTCTCAAAGTATCTTATTGTACTGTACTCTAGGTAATGGAAACCACAAAAAGATAAATCGTGGACAAGCAGATGCTACTATACAGACAATTTCTGACTTACAGTTTTTCAACTTTAAGATTAGTTTATCAGGATATATTCCCATTAAAGTCAAGGAGCATCTGGATTATGATGGTTCAATTTATGTATTTTTGTGATGGGTTTATAGGGGTATTAAATACATTATAACTTGTGATGTTTTTGACTTGCAATGGGTTTATCAGGATATGATTTTAATGTAAGTCAGAGTATCTGCTATTATCTAATATACAATACAATCCAAGTCAAATTCTGTTCATTTTCAAAATAATGTCTTTTGTAGCTATTTTTTTCAGTCTAGGATACAATTCAATTGTACGCATTGCATTTAGTTTTTAATACTGTTTAGTATTCTTTAATGTGAACAGTTCCTCAGCTATCTTTGTTGTGCATGTCATTCATATTTGAAAAGTATATGACGATTAATCTATACAAGCATATTCCTGTGTGTTTCTTCACAATTAGATGCAGGTTATATTATTTTGATAGGAATACTACAGAAACTTGAGACGATAACGGTTTCTGTAGTTCATAATAACACGGGTTGGCAATTTGTACTAGGCTCAGCCGGGCGCCTCTGTCCTGTCTGGCCTCACTCATATTTCTGCCACCATTTGCCCAGGAGGCTGGGATTGACTGATTTAGGATGGCCACAGCTGAAATGGCTTGTATCTTCTCCAAATGGTCACTCATCCTCCATAGGCTGATCTGAGTTTGCTCACATGGCAGCTGGCCAGAGTTTCAAGATAGTAAGTGGGAACATGAAAGACCCTTGAGACCCAGGTTTGGAACCAGCACAACCTCATTTCCATAACAATGTACTTGTCATAGCAAATTGTAAGACCAAGCTACATTGAAGGTGTGGGAAATTCATCTCCACGTTTTGATGGGAGGAGCTGCAAAGTCATATTTCAAAGCATGTGAGTTTAGGGCATGGAAGAGGAGAATTGTGGCTATTTATGCAACCACAGATAGTTATCACCATTCACAGTTTATAGTAGTTTTTAGTAGTGTTCATTATCAAAAGGAAGTCACAGCATATGGCTCACCATTTCCATCAGCAGCATCTTTGAATTTGCTCTCTGAAAATACTAGGTGTAAAACCCTGCTGGTCGAGAAGGGTTCAATGTAGACTAACTCTACTTAAGAGGCAAAAACAGCTTAGTATATTGTTACCAACTTAACTGTGATTTCCTCCATCCATATAGATTATTTGTAACTTTGAGTTTAACACATTGTGTTCATTTTATAGACGCAATCTATTGAGAAAGAGTTGGAAGAGCTGGATCTCTTTCTTTTGTTTTCTTTCTTTCTTTTTTTTTTTTTTCTTAGACGGAGTTTCACTCTGTTGCCCAGGCTGGAGTGCAGTGGCGCGATCTCCGCTCACTGCAAGCTCCGCCTCCCAGGTTAACGCCATTCTCCTGCCTCAGCCTCCCAAGCAGCTGGGACTACAGGCACCTGCCACCATGCCCAGTTAATTTTCTGTATTTTTAGTAGAGACGGGGTTTCGCCGTGTTTAGCCAGGATGGTCTCCATCTCCTGATCTCGTGATCTGCCCTCCTCGGCCTCCCAAAGTGCTGAGATTACAGGCGTGAGCCACTGTGCCTGGCCGTATCTATTATTTTAAGTAATCAAGGGTTATATGTCACATTGTGTCTTGTCATATTAAACAAAAGGACTTTCTTGAATCAAGGCAAAAGACAGAATGATGGTCTTTCAGACTTTATAAAACACTGTGACAGACATCAGAAAATAGCAGACCCAAGACTCCCAGAGGAGGACTGGGGAAAGCCAGGACTGTATTTTCATGAAACTGCAGCATGAAAAACCAAGACATAGTTTTCTGGAGTTTCACAGGGTCATGCCAGATGGATGATTGAATAGAGACGGTGGAAAGTGTACATTCTGGAGGGAAGAGCATTTCAGCCTCAGAGTAGAACGTAAGATCCCAAGCTGGTAGGCCACAGAGCAAACTTAGGGGGTGTAGCCAAGTGGGGACATCTTTGGACAGTCATGACCTGAAGGTGATGGGCTAAAAAGAAAAACGTCAATAGGATTTAACATCTTTGCCTTTGGAGTTTTGATATGGTAGCTATCATCAAAAAGTTCCACAAAACAAAGTAGGAATACTTCTTCTCCAGGATTAAAGAAGTTAAGTTTTGTGTGGAAGCACCCAAAATCGGCATAGTGCAATAACACATAAACTGTGTCTGTTTCTCTCCCCAAAAATGGACAGAAGTGATACATCAGATGTATGCAGAGAGAAAATTTAAATAAAATTTTGTTAACTTTAGTACTATTTTTGCATGTGTTAGTGAACATATCTCAAGCATCTGCACACTTTTATTTCAGAATGTCATGTGGCTTTAATTTCTTAGGAGGATCTTGAATAATCTTTAGGCCTGAGAACACAGGAAGCAATTTATAATGATATGGCATTTAGATCATGTTCATGCATTTAAGTGCCTTATTTTTATTGGTAAAATCTGTCAATGAAAGAGTAATAGCTGCTGCATATTTAGACTTTTCTAGAGATTTCCATCTTGTTTACTTGATACATCTTATACTTAAATATTCACAAATCTACAACAATCAAGATCTTATTAATAATAATTAAAACATGACGTGGTAAAGGGAGGTCCCTAAGTAATTTGGGGCTCCAGTTTTCTAAATTAAAGTATCTTATGGTTCAAATTTTAAAGAATAAAATTTCCATCCAGTAAAGTAATACTGCCACCATGGCCAAAGGTATTTTTCTTATCTCCATAAAGCAATTAATTCAGCTGAAATAAGAGAAAATGATATTTAGAAAACACCCATTTTATCATGTTACTGAACTAATTATAACTGTGCAGGAATTCTCAGTAATTTTCACAAGACTCTGACCATTGACCCTCAAGTTCTGCCAAAATTTTTTATACAGGAAAAATAGCAGTAGAAACCTATTCATTTATCTTATCTCTCTGGACACCTACTTATCTCTCTTTATTTCACTTATTTATTATGGTAAATATCAACTCATTTTTCAGATGAGAAAGCAGTTGAGGGATCACTGAAAGTTAAAAATAGTCAATGATACAGGGGAAAATGGGATAGAACATCTTGATTTCTGTCTCAGCAGATTTAAAAAAATGTTTCTTTTAAGAAGTGGTCTTTCCATATAAGACTTGTGTTTCAGCCACAACAGGAAGCCTCATTTGGGCACTGAATTGTACTCTACAAAGTCCTGAGCTGGCCCATTAGCTACACATTAGTTTTGACGTTCAACTAATGCAGTGTCAATTCAACTAAACAAGTGAACTTGTTCTGTGGGACATAAAAAACAGAAGCAAATGGAACCACAAAATATTCTTGATGTGACAGTCCTTCCTCATCTACCATTAGGGTACTTTATTTAGTTGAATAACTGGGGTTGACTGGGTTATCATGCAATTATTTTCTTATTTATTCCTCTTGAGTCTAGCTTAACTGTCGAAGACGTTCTTCCATTTAACAAATGAGTCTCCATACTAGTCTATGTATTACTGTAGACATTGGAATTATAATAATGAATTGGGCTAAATCCCCCCTCAAGAGGTTTAATTTGAAGGGAAAGAAATGTAGGCACCAAATTTTATTATCATGTGGTAGGTGAACTAACAGAAGCAGACACAGGGTGTTTTGAGAGACCAGAAGAAAGCAGCTTATCTTAGGCTAGGAGGTCAGGCAGGGCTTCAGTTGATTCTTAAAGGTATGTGGGACTGATTCAGGAAGAACAAAGAGGAAAATTCAGACCAAGTAACATGAGAATGTCATGGCATGAGACTGGGGAGGGGGTAATTATAAGTGGGTTTTTAAAAAGCAGACCATAAGTTTAGGGCAAGTAGTGGTGGGAGATGGAAGCAGAGAGATGATTTTTCCTTGTTCCTCGGTGCAACTGAAGATGTAGTAATTTTATTTAGAGTCTTTTCAGTTACTCTAACCTGGCTGGGTTGCTCCTAATTCTTTTACATTCTTTTCTAATTCCTTTACCAAGGGTTTGTTATAAGCTCTCCAGTAGTGCAAGGCTCTTACTACAGGAGCTTTCTGGATCTTTTCTCCTTTTCCACAATGTCCTTTCCTTGCCAGAGGAATTTGATTTTTTGAGCCTAGCCCAGCCCAGGAGCCTGGTTTTATTCAGGGAAAGCCTTCCTAATGCTATTACCTAAATATGACACAATTGTTCCTATATAACTAACTGTTCCTGCAGTAATTGACATAATTGTCCTCTGCACCCAGCCAGGTGAAACTCTAGTTTTTAATGATAAATTTGTGAAAAAAAAAAAAAAAGTGTTAAGGTATGTACACAGATATTTACGTCATACCTCCCAACTTTGGCCCACTTCTTTTTCCTCTCTGTTGGTAGCCTCAGAAATTTCAGTCCAAAGATAGTCATTGGAGTGCGATTAATCATTGTGAAAAATTAGAAATGAGAGAATGGTTGAATGTATCATAATAAGTTCATATTTGCAAACTCTTGTTTAAAACTTTTAAATGAAGTTTTCTAATATTGTACAAAGATATGAAAGCTTCCTACAATGTATATTTAATTGAATGAATTGAATTGAATTAAATGCATGTCTTTGCTTTAATTTTAATTTTAAAATATTGCAACACTTGAGAAAGTTATAGGGAATAATCTAATGAACACTCAGAGAATCTGAAGGATGTGGTCAGTGTTGAGTCTGTGAGTTGGCCAAGAATTTTGGAAGCATTGCCTTAGAATCCAGGACTCCTTATTTCAAGTCTAAGTTTGACTTCTACAGTCTGTTTCCTCCCTTTCCACGATAAACATTTCATCAGACTATCTCTTTTCCTTACTTCTCTTAGAGCAGCTAAAGGTAGAAGAGGAAATTGCTTCAAACTCACCTTCTGGTCATAAATTATATCTCCCATAATTTATGGCTGGACAATTGTTTCAAGTTGTCTTCTCTTCTTAAGCCAAAGTTCCAATATGTTTCAGAGATTTACCAGAATTTAGATTTTAATATAGAATAAGTGAATATATAAGTAAACTAACACATAAATAATATTTTAGATGTTTGTAAAATGTTACTACTAGGTCTATAATACAGTGACAGCAATAAAAATAAAACAAAAGTCAGTTTAAGAATGTTCTTCATTGTTCCCACCTTCAAAAAGCATGGGTGTGCTAATGTAATTAATTGAAATTATAGGTTTAATAACTGCAGTGAGTTTTTTGTCATTCAAAATTGAAGCCAATAACAATTTAATTTGGCTTTACATTGAAGATCAACACATTCTTGGACCATTTTCCTAAGAATAAGTTTCTTTGGGCTATAAATTTTGGAACGTAACAAGTGATTTTTAGTCCTGGAAATTCACTGGTGAATGAGAGTAGACCTGTCACAGAAGGTAGCTGGAGTTGGGATCTTGATTTTCTTTGAACGGAGGTGGATAGGAGCATCCAGGCTCAGTGTTCTTTGTTTAAAGAAATTGCTTCTGCTGGCAGTGTCCAGTCTTGGCACCATTTCATGTCACTCTTAGCTGGGGGCCAGTTCATTCCTCCCTCAGTACTTCCCCTGTTCTAAAATTGTTTCCTCAAATGACCCTGGTTCTCAGCACTCACTGACTCTCTGAAGTTGAGGACTGGAAGAAATGACAATCATCCAACCAAAGTGTCTCAATGTATTTTTAGTTGAGCCTTTAATAAATATGCATGACAGCCCATTTTCTATCTTAAAACTCTGCCAGGATGCCCTACTCTTGTCCGAAAAGTAAGTTGTTTTGACCACTAACATTCAGAAATTTTTTTCTATCTACATGTTTTTTTTTCTACCTCATCTCAGAAATTCTGATACGCATATCTCCCTCCCAAATGATATGCTATTATTATTGAGAGTCATTGATTTAATCTAATCATCCAACTTTACAAGTAAAAAGTTTGTAATCTGCACAAGGTTAAAGAACTCATGAAAGGTACAGAATGAAACCTGAGTTTTCTTATTCCCAAACTAGACCTCTAGAATAGAACCGTGTTGAGAATTCAGGCCTCATTGCTTCCTGTTCAGTTTCTCCATGCTGTCCTTGAATATTGGCTCCAACTTTTATATCCTAACCACCCCAGAACTGCTATCCCACCAACAAGACTTTACAATAGTGACTGTGGAAGCCAATCAAGTTTCTGTAATGGGTTTCCAGACTGGGACACAGTAACAGAGTGTGCAACTCACCAGTGGTTAGATCCTGTCATGATGTAAGTATCCATTTACTGAATACCTTTCATGTTTTAAGCCAATGCCTGGAAATATAGATAGAAATAAAATACATAGTTCCTGGAAATATAGATAGATATAAAAGCTAGCAGTTAAAAGTATTATTTGCGAAAGATTTCCCAACCTTTGCCAAGTTTTCATATGATGACACAGAAAGTAAAGACTTTTTTTCTTCTTCTGTGTCCCTAATTTCTCTAATGCTGGTGAAAGCAGCAACGTGTAATAGGTTAAGCAGTAAATTAGTTGTTCTAGCTATTTCTCAGCTTTGGCATGTCTCCTCATTCATAAAATGAGAGAGTTGAGGCAATTAATCACAAAGATCCTTATCTAACATTCTATGATGTTCTTTCATCCAAATTCTTATTGACCTGATGGAAATGCTTGTCATTTTCCCATACTATGCCCCTGTTAATCAATGGGTCATTATAAAATGACTCATGAAACTAGAGATTTGTCTGTAGAGATTTGAGTGTCAATTTATATCACCCACACACGTAGTAAATTTCTCACTATAATGCAAAAGACATGCATATGTGTGATATAAGTAATACTAGCTATTTCTAGGGGTGACTCTACCCTATCCTGACACTTTTAAAGCGTGTGTTTTCATTATTTAGCCAAAGATTACCAGGGAAATTTCTCATGGTCAAGCCTATTCTACAGATAAAGAAAGTGGTAGATTTCTGTCCAAAGTCCTAAGGGCCCTTCTCACACATCTCCCTGCGTAATAACAGCCTCCCATTGCCTCCAAACAAGCCAGCTCACTATCACTAATCAAGATGGCACATCTAGTGATGACTACAGTCTATATAGTAAACCAGACTTCCTCTTCAAAATAAGCATTTTATCTCATATAAATAACCTTCCTAGTATTGAATGAAGGAAAATAAATTTGGCATCCATTTAAAATGGAAAATATGGTCACCAACTGTGATAGGCCACCTCTGTGATAGCCATGAATGATCTCCCGCACCTCCTGGTATCCATGCCCATGTGTAATCCCCTCTCCTTGAGTGTAGGCTGGACTTCCTTACTCACTTCTAATAAAGGGAGTACAGTACGAGTGATGAATTTTACGTCAGAGATTAATTTGCAAAAAGAATGTGGCTTCTGCCACATCAAGTCCTAAGTTCTCCCTCCCTATCTCAGTATCTCTGTCTCTGTCTCTTAATGTATTTCTGTCTCTATCTCTGTTCCTCTCTCTCTCTCTCTCTCTCTCTCTCTCTCTCTCTGTGTGTGTGTGTGTGTGTGTGTGTGTGTGTGTGTGTGTGTCAGAGGGCCAGAGGGAGGGTCTTGGAATACCTGTTCTGGGAAAAGCAAACTGTCATTTTGTAAGTGGCTTATTGAGAGGCCAATGTGTCAAGGAGCTGATAACTCCAGCAACAGGTAACAAGTCCCCCCAGCCTGCCAACAGCCATGTGAGTGATCTTGGAAGCAGATCATCCCCCAGTCGAGCCTTCCAATGACTGTATCCCCAGAGAGCACCTTGACTGCAGCTTCTTACGGACTCCATGCCAGAGGCACCCTGCTAAGCTGCACCTGGATTCCTGATCCTGTGAGATAATAAACTTTGTTCTTAGCTGCTAATTTGAGGGTAATTTGTTATACAGCAATACATAACTAAATTCCAACAAAGTAATTTTGACACCCCAAGTTTACTCAGTCTTCTAATCTAAGGGAAACTCATAGTTCATGCTCTCATATTTGCTGTCATTTTTTCAGCAACGACAGAGCTTTATGAATGGATCACAGCTGTCCCAATGTAATTCTCCAAGAGGAAACCCTGGCACCATCTACCAGCATGGAATCAGCCAGCCCATTGTTAATGACAATAACAGAAATTTTATCTAAAGTATTTTCACTTCCTCACACTCATGTTCAAGCAGAGCTTCTGAACTTTCCTTTTGGCAGACATGTCTCCTACTGCATCTTTAGTCAAACAATTGCATTTTCTAGCCCTTTGCCCGGGGACATCCCTTGCTATGCCAGCTGCCCAGTGCTCTTCCAAAGTCAGTGCCCACTCAGGGGAAATGCCACACGTTTTCATTTCAGGTTCATGTGGATACCCATTGGAATGCATACCTGTGTTTTAAACTTTCTTGAGGTGAAATAAATTTAGACTTTTACATTTGTCTTGTAAAAGGAGAATAGTCTAAGATATTGGCCTTATTCCTTTAGTTTGTTCCTGGTTTCTAAAGTGGCATCCACGTGCATAAAAATGCAACTTACTTCATCATTTCCATAACACAGAAATACCACTTTCCTTGTAAAAGTTATATTTAAAAATATCATATTTATCATATTAAATATGATAAAATGATTTCTCAGGATGGCAACATCACAAGGACGCAAAAGAGACAAATCTATATGTTCAGAGCACAGTCACAAATGTTAGAGAATTAGAGCTTTGGAAGAATCAGAAAAACTATTGAAATTTTATCAGGATTAGAAGTGTGCTTTTAACTATCTAAATAGTCTACTGGACATAAAACTATATATTGCAGTATCTAATAAGCCATTACACTCACTAATAAGCATTGATGGTCATCTGTTCTGGTTGGGTAGACAGGTACCAAGTGGTAAAAGTGTTTAAGAAGAACTTCATATGTGAAAATAGGAACACTGAGAGCTCAGACTCAGACAAGTAGGAGAAACAACCTACCTGCACTGAGGATGTAAATTTAATGTTGGAGGGAAGGATAACTATTTTGTTTATTCATCTGATTTTACCTAACCTGGACTGATACTAACTCAATTTTTTTATATTCTGTATTTCATGTTATTTAAATATAAATATCATGTTTTCCATTGTCTGCAATCTATTGGTCTGGCCAAAAGTAGACAGCACATTAAAAATAGAACAGGATTAAACTCTATGAGAGTAGAATAATGTCATTGCTACTGGGGCGGTAATCTAATCATAATGGCAGTAATAATTCCCAAGAAGCCAAACAAGACATTACAGGAAAAAATCAAGGCCCACCTCCACTGGCACTGATTGGTTAATGCAGCTTTCCCATGTGTGCATATGTCTGCATGTTATGATAGAGTCTTGAGAGAGAATCAGGAACTTACACAAATAAAACTGTATTTGATGAACCTACCATTTCTAAAATTAGAACAAATGTATTTAAATCCTCCAGTCACTCTCCAGAATTATGATGATGGTCTATAAGAGATCGGTAAATTGTTCTTACCCATTTTGCCTTCTTTGTCAATTTGAGGAGTGATGGTAGCAAGGTGTGTATGGCTGAAGAGAGACCCACATGGCCATGCCAGCCAGGGTAGCCTTCAGTGAATTTAGTGGGAAAAGAAGTTGTAAGGTCATAGGTAGATCATAATTCCATTTTTTTTTATTATCAATGCTACTTCTTGGATATTGCAAGTTTCTTGGGTTAGGAAGATTTTATATTCCTCCCTCAAATACAATTAGATTCTACATAATTAGCTTAAATAGAATCAGTCTGATAGAGAGAGTACTGAATTCTGAATCTGGAGAATGAAGGTTTCTGTCTCAGCTCTGTTCTTTATGGTATGGTACACTGTGTTTCTACACATCAACATGCAATGTGAAAGGTAAGAATCTTAAATATTTATGTATCTCAAAAGGCTGATGTGAAGATTAATATTGCAAGTAGAAAGCCAGAAGCTATTGGTTATGTGATTATATTTTTGTTATTATCACTGCTAAGTTATTTGAAACTGATCATTTTCCATAATGCAAAGTAATGACATAGTATAACCATTAATGTTTAGGTAAGACCTAAATGAGTAACAACAGAACTAGGGTGTGTTGATGCCTCTCGTTCTTACTTTTTTTCGGAGACTCTTAGTTTAATTCAAATTTTACACCAGTCTGATTTATATTCAAACAAGTCCATTTCAGTTTGGGGGCTCAGGAAGGCTCTTTGCAACACCCCGTTCTCACATGTAACTTCTACTTTTTCTCAATGCCTAATGAAAATCCCAGTAATGGCTTTCATTCCACATTATGCACTAGATTTAAAAAAAACTATTGTCCTCCTCTCACCTGCCAAGTAAGATAATGCAATGTCTTCAATCCACTAGAATTTAGGAGTGACAGATTCCTGCTGCTTGGCTGAGACCCTTGGTGGTAGGTGGGGAAAGAACAAGACACCAGGGGCCTGGAGAATCACCCATGTATTAGTCTCTCTTTACACTGTTATAAAGAACTGCCCAAGACTGGGTAATTTATACAGGAAAGATGTCTAATTGACTCAACAGTTCCGCATGTCTGGGGAGGCCTCAGGAAATTTAGAATCATGGCAGAAGGGAAAGCAGGCACATCTTACATGGTGGCAGGAGAGAGAGCATGTGAAGGAGGAACTGCCAAACACTTATAAAACAATCAGGTCTCATGAAAACTCACTTGCTATTATGAGAACAGCATGGGGGAAATCGCCCCCATGATCCAATCACCTCCCACGAGGTCCTTCCCTTGACACCTGGGGATTGCAATTCAAGATGAGATGAGGGTAGGGACACAGAGCCAAACTGTATCAACCCACATGTGAAGAGTGAGGATTCAGTAGGGTTAATGAAAAAGTTGTGGTTATTTTACCCATGAATGTCCCCCTTCAGTGAAATTAGAACTTGACAGCAGATCTTCTCTTAGAACATTTAATATCTTTTATTTTAAGATCTAAGAGAGAAAAAAAGAAAATTCCAATGTCTTTTATTTTAAGATCTAAGAGAGAAAAAAAGACAAATTCCAAATATGTCATACTATGGGTTTTTGGATAAAGCAAGTTTGATTCAAAAGGCTAAGTACTAGGGGTCCATTAATGTAGAATTCCAGCAAATACTGAAGGACCATACAAGCAAATACTAACTTCAGAGAACTAAAATTAGAACAGTTAAAAAATATATATAGCATCCATATGCTATATTATATACACACTACATATATACACATTTGCTACATATATACACAGATATACTACATATATGTAGCATATATGCCTCATGTATACACATATATACATCTGTATATGTAGCATACATGTAATATGTAGCATATGTATACATATACTTGCAGTATTAATCTTCATATCAACCTTTTGAGATACACAGACAAATATTTAAGATTTTTACCTTTTACATTGCATGCTGATGTTTATATATGTAGCATATGTGTATATATGTAGCATATATATAATACACATATATACATCTATATATACATATATATAAATATATATCTACTTAAATTGGGTCAGCAGTTAAGAATCCAGATTCCAGGAGATCAGATGTTCAGTCTGCCCTTGTAAGCCCAGTCTAATTGGATGCTATTGTGTAAGATAAACCATCTTCTTTGCCATGCATGGGGCCCCGGAAGTTTATTGTAGTGGAAAGGACACTGGGGACATGAGATAAATCCTGTCACTAATAGAGGCAAACATTTAGAAGCAAGATTGCAACTAATCTTCTCTCACTCCAGCCCTGCATGATGGAAAACTTTGAGTGAAGATATGAACAAAAACAATGGATTGCGTTAATCCTTTTCTACCTGGGAAAAGGCATCCACACCTGTCAATTTGGGGTGGTTGCCCAGGAGGGAACTGTGGGAATACAGCCATGGGAGAATTAGAGCTGAGTTGCCAGGCGGGCCAGATAATTCCTTCTTTAACAGCTTGAAGCCTGGGAGTCACATTTCCTACTTACAAGAAACTTTCCAGGACGTAACCAAATCTGCGGTTTCCCAGGAGGTCTTGGCTTGTCTCACCAACAGCCCATGTCCTTGGAAGATACAAGCTTTTGTTGTTTGGGGGGAAATTTGGGTTGTGAGTGTGCCCAACACACCCCTGGCAGAGCCTGGATGAGAGAAAGAGGCTCATCTTTCAAGTCCTCTGCCACTCCCTTTGAAATAGGGCTGTTTTTAAAGGTCCTCGAGACTTACTTCCTGGCTGCGACTTCAAAGCACAGATGAATGCTTGATTTAGAGCTCCGGGGCCTCCATGTCTATTATTATTATTATAAAATAAGAACAAGTCAGCCACGTGTTTATAAACGTCCCATGACAGCAAACTCACTGGCTCAAGGATGCAACATTAGGCTGTGTCTGCACTGGAGGTAGGGAGGCTTTGCCAAGGGTAGCAAGCCCAAGTAAGGTTGTTAAATGCCATGAAAAAAAAAGTCCCTGAAGCACAAGAGGCAGCAGCATTTCCTCAGTTTTAGTGGGCATTGTGTTCGTTTATTAGGAAATGGTCACTGACAGCAATACTGTTTGCCATGTTGACATATTCTGAGAATGCAGGAAAAACTTATGACTCAGAGGGCTGAGAAAAAGCTGTAAGGAGTTGGGGAAGGGAGCTCAACATTATTGTTATAATTGAACTAAGGGTTTAGGCCTTTATCAGCCCACCAGGCTATCAGATGGCAGGGTAATGTGTCTGTAAGTCTTTGCCTGAGAATGAGTTCAGTGCATTTCCTGAAAGTAAGTGAAAATTGAAGTCATTGGTTTATTTTCTGTTTTCTTGGCAGGTGAGATAGAACAGGTATAAATTCATATTAGTATAAACTAATGAGAAACAAAATAAAAAAGAAAAGAAAGAAACAGCAATCAAAAGCAACAGAACACAAAGTAAAGAAAACGTTAAATACAGAAAAAAATGAACAAAGGGGTATCTTGGTTCAGGTTCCTTAGAAGCAGGGCTTAAAACAAGAACTCAGGTATGCATGATATATTGACAGAGGACTCTTAGAAGAAGAGAAGAGAGAAATAGGAAGAGGCAAGGGTGTAGACTGAGATGGAATCTAGCCTTAGCCTGACCCGGTGGTAAGCTCTTGAGCGTGAATTGAACAACAGAGTTGGTGTTAATTTGAGGCAAGAGGACTGTCCTTTCATACTTCAGTGTTAGTTGAGCTTCCTGGATGGGGGTTAAGGGAGAATAGCCTTCAGGCTGATGGCTCTTGCTGAGGGCAGTTCTCTGAGGAGGGAGCAGCTGTGATCCTTTAGCAACCCACCTACAGCAGCAGGCAGATGGGTCTGCAAGCCAGCAAAGAGTATCTACAAGACACCAAGAGTATCCACTCCAGGGGCCTATTGGAGTGATAGCCAGAAATCATCCTCATTGCCAAGAACCACTCTTCATTTCTCATTCCTTCATTATCTACGTGTGGGATAGATTAATGTGTCCTAAAGCAATGGGAACATTTGGAAATATTGGTCCCTTGGAAGGTTGAATTTTAAAGTCCTGAGGAGCTTTTAAAAAATACAGATGCCCAAGCTATGCTCTCAGATATTGTGATTCAGGACAGTTGGAATGAGATTTGAGAATTGCATTTAAAAAGTCCCATCCCCTATATCCTAGTAAATTCTACTTTTAAATCTATGTCACCAGAGAAGATCTTCCACATGTGAACAAGAAGACAGGCCCAAGGATGCTTGTTGAAGCATTATTTGCAGTGATGAAATAGTCATTCCTTACATCACTGTGTACCAGATAAGTGAACTGATACATATAGAAAACCTGAAGTTGAATGAAAAGAGCAAGATATGGTGCAATGAAAATAATATGATATATGTAGATAACATTTTAAAATATAGGCACAAAATATTGTTATGTTTTCATCTCATACACACATACATAAATGTGTTATATATAATACATATTTATTTGTCAAAATATTTTTTAAAGTTTAAAAGAAAATATAGCAGACTCATCAGGGAGGTGAGAATGAAAATGGAATTTGGGATGAAGTCAAAGCGTATCTGTAATATTGCATTTTTTAAAAAAAAAGACCTTAAAAAGAGAATATAACAAAATGCTAAGAATTGTCATCTGAAATGCTTACTTATGTTACCTGAAATGTGATCGCATCAGAGATGACTGAACATTCTCTCTAAAATAGAGATAATTTCTCCATTATCCTCTCTCCTAAACTTGCTTTCTTTATGGCATATATATGTGTGTATCAAATTGATGCTATCTATCTGCTATCTACATTTTTCCATCGTTCCCACTAGAGTATCAGCTCCTAGAGGGCTGGAGTTTTGTTTATGTCACTTCTGTTCAGAATTGAACCTGTCACATAGCAGCCTTTCAGTAAATATTTGCTGAACCATTTGTGTAGCTGAATAGGTGATCAATTCTGGTGGAAAACACAAAGATATTTTACATTATTCTCAGGGCATTTCTGTATTTTTTTAAAGTTCTCTTTCACAGCCACTCTAGCTTCCTTGAAAAGTTCCTTGGGTAAATTGCCTGTTTTGCAATGATTAGCAGGTTTTAGCAACTGTGGGTCTATGGCAGATAGACTGCTACAGACAGCAGCTTTGACCTTAGGTTTAGCCTCAGGATAACCACACTAAGCCAATTGAATAGCAGAGTTGGCATTTCCCTGTTTACACTACCATATAGAAGTAAACAGGTACATAGCCCGACTTTTTTCCAAAACATAAATATCAGAGTCAAATAAAATAAAAGTCAATGATGTCTTTAGCCAGCAACAAATGTGGTTAAATTGTTCTTTGTATACCTGAAAACTAAAGGAAAAAATAAACGAAAGAGGAGAAGAGAGAGAAAAAAAAAGTGAAAAAAGTGTTGGTTTTCAACCCTTGAAGCTCTAAACCCTTCCCATCAATATGGATCACATTTTTTTTTAACTTTTCTGACTAATTTTAAATTGTTTTACTTTTAAAAAAACATATAAATCCCAATTAGGGCTTATAATCAAAATGAGATGAGTCGATACAATTTCAGCCAAAAACAAAGAAACTGCTTAAAATCTCTTCAACTGCATCACAGACAAATGTGTGGCTCCCATTATTATTATTATTATTAATTATTTAATATTGACAAGTTTAAAAAATACAACCTGTGTCTCGAGGGCCCCTAAGTAATTAAGCATGCAAGGTAAGGTACTACTAGGAAGTATGCATATGAAGAACCAGTGGGCCAGGGTGTTTTAGCCCTGACCTTGTATACATCCAGTCTGGCTTCATAGACACATGTTGCAGAATGGCAAGGAAATAGCTGGAATAGCAAAGGGTTCAGCAAGAGGTCAAATAAGACGAGGGAAATAAAGAGTAAGATGACGATTGTGAGGAGGAATCCCTTACTTTCATAGATATTTCTAGAACCATTGTTGGCCCCAGTGACGGTTTACCAGTTTTCAGTTATAGCAATGCTGTTCCCTATGCATATGTATCTTAATCTTATTGATCATTTGTTTCAAGTATTTTTGACTTGATTAGTTTCCAATGCATTGTTTAGATATCTTTAGATTCAGAGAGAAGGCCCAAAACATAAAACAATTTATAACTAGAAGTCTGAAGCTATAAAAGTTACCTAACATTTGTGCATACTATTTTCAAAGATATTGAATTGTGTTACATACCTAAAACAGCATCTTTCTAAGTGTATTATAATGATCTGCTTTACTCAGAGTCCACTGATCTCTCAAAGACTCCTTGATCTCTCAATATGTTTTATATAATTCAAAGAGAAAACAAAGGAGGGTCCCTCGGTTATATATCTTCTGGAAATATTGGATTACAACTAATCATCTTTCTGTATTGTCTGACTTCTCCAAATTTTTAATATTCCACAGTGGGCTGTGAATGCACAAGTGTGAAACATAGTATGCAATATTCCCCTAACCTATTTGCACACAGAATGATTTGTTATTGGACCTTGCCTCCACAGACCAGACTTTAGAAAACACAGACCTAGAATTTAACCAGTAGATCAAATGAAACTTTAGTTTTACGTTTAATACAAAGTTAAAAAATATGCTTCTCTAATCACATGAGTGCTTTTCTCTTTGGATTGAGACTGTCCTGTACAAATTTGTATATAGCTTAGTGTATAACAGGGGAGGGTAGTGATTTCAACTACTCCTTGGAGCTGTCAAATACTGAATCCCACTCCTTGATTAGCAAGGAGTTTCTCTCAATGTCTGAACAGCTTCTTCCCCTGGAGTAATATGTCTCTGAGTCATAGGGAAACATTGCTTAGTAATAATTGATGTATAGCTAAATCTTCTAAGCACTTTTTAACTACACAAACGCTTCTTGCCCCCATGAACAATGAACAAGACCAGAAGCTTCCTTTTAACTTTAAATTAACTAGCATTTCAAAGAGTTCCAGAACATCTTTCAAACTCACTTCTCTGAGGACCTCTAAATAGGACCAGTTACTCCCCTGAAGGCGCCTTCTACCCCAGAGCTCTGTTTCCTTTAGATACTCAAGTACAATAAAGTTGCTTTATAGTCATAGAGGAAATAAACAGAGTGCTGTTCTCAAAGAATGTGAAGCCCCTACCTGGGCCTTGAAGATAGGAACATTTATGAGTACCAGGGGACAGGGACAGCCCCCGGATGTGAGTAATTTCCAGAGAAACAAGTTGCTCTGAAGTTTTTCCTGGAGAGTTGGAAAATCTGCCACACGTCATCCAGTGCTTATTTCTTTGGTGGGTTTTACACTGGTCGTCATTCAGCAGTTTTATGAGAGCAAGACAATGGATGGAGAAGCCATAAAAAAAATTCTTCTAGTTCTTTAAGGTATGAGTCATCTTTACCATTGAAACCTTTGGTCACAGCCTGAATAGAAGAGGCAACAGGCACTGCTTTTTTTTTTTTTTTTTTTTTTTTTTTTTTTTTTTTTTTTTTTTT
>NW_016803211.1:1044851-1082151 GCF_001698545.2 Rhinopithecus bieti
AAGATTATTTAGGGATCTATTGATTTTCATATGCGGTTTGATTGCATTTTCCCTCACTTGAGTTTCTGGATGTGCTCATAGATTGAACGTCAGTTATGTGGGAACTTTCAGTGTCAGTTTCTAAGAGTAGGAGGCACGGCAGCATTAATTTGACCTTCTCCATGATAAGGGATCCATTTTAGAAACAGTAATAACAGCTCACACTTGTTGAACACTTATTTGTTCTCAGGACCTGATCTAAACGTTTCATATGTCTTTACTTATTTAATGTGCATAGCAGCCACAATGCAGTAGTTGTGGTAGATTTTGCAAAAGTGGCTGCAATTCTCCACCCTTCCCTGTATCTGCATCCCTTTGCAGTGTAACTGCAACTCCTTGCATCAAGAGACGAAGTCAATATCCTCACCTTCTAAATCTGGGCTAACTCCCTCGTGGCTCTGTGGTTAGAGGTGCTGGCTGACCTTGGGTGGCCCCAGATGGATGGCTCCTCTGGCTTCCTCCACATGGTCTCTCACCCTTCAGCTAACTAGCCCAGGCTTGCTCACCTGGCTGATGGGCAGGGTCTAAGAGAAAAAAGACAAGGGCAAGGTCTTTTTGAGTTCTAGGCTCAGAAGTGCCACAATACTTCTCCTACATGCTATCAGACGAAGAAAGTCTTAGTGGCCAACCGAGATTTGAGAGGTGAACAATAATCTACCTATTGATGGGAGTTGCCACAAAGTCACATTACAAAGGGCATGAATACAGGAACAGCCATTTTCCCCCATGGGTTTCAAAGGACTGTGAGAATCCACATTGCCATCATCTAGAACAGTAAGAAGCGAACTAATGATTAACACATTCAAACATCAGCTCTTCATTAAGTTGCTTTAGAAGTGAATACTGCACAATCTTGTCAATGATTAATCATGGTCTTTTCACATAAGTCAACCAATAGTTTGACATTGTCTTTCAATTTTCCCCTTTATATCACTAGTTCTTTTACTTTTAAGGCAGACTTGAACAAAATTCATTGTTTATTATATAATAAGTATAGTGAGTATACCACTCCAAAGAGGACTGAGCAAAGCAAGAAGAGACAAACCTGATGCAGTGCTTTTCAGCAAGAAGGTACATATTAGAACTACCTGGGGAATGTTCTCAAACTTCCTTCCTTACCTCCATTCTGAGACATATGTTTATTTCCAGGGGGAAGGAAGATGAAGACAAGCACTTGTGTTTCAAAGAAACCCTTGGATAATTCTAGTATGCATTTCCCTCACTTCTCCTCAGTTAAGAATGTCTGCCTAACAGACTGATGGAGTTGTTTGAATCCCTTTGATAAGGCAAAAATATTGTGGTAGTATAATTAGAACAATGTGTTTTCATACAAGCTCTTCTATGTTATAGCTGAGAAACCTTGAGAAAGTCATTGGTCTTCTGGGAGCCTCAGTTCCTTCATCTCTAAAATGGGGATCATAATAACTTCCCATCTCAGAGGCTCAAATGAGATAATTAGGAGAAAAAAAGTGGTTTGCAAACTGTAAAATTCTAAAAAACTGAAAGGAATAGAAAAGTTTAGTAACTTCCCTTAATTATGCCAAAGCTCTGCAAGTTAGTCTAGAGTATTCTGTATGAAATATTTTAAAAGTGAATCCTGCCATTTCCTGACAGATGTCAGTCATTTATCTTTCCCATGATCTCTCTGAATGAGACTTTCCAAATCTAGTTAATTCCTATCTTTTAATATATACCACTGTAGTGTTGGAATCCTGCCACAGATTCGGAAAGAGGCTCAGAGATGAAGAAGTCATTTTGCTGTTACTGTGCCGCTGGGAACACAACATCATTTACCACAAAAATTTGGCTTTATGTTTATTTGGCAAAAAGGTGTAATAATTACTTGTGGTGACTGTATAGAGGCATGTTTGAAAAACAGAATTTTAGAGGAAGGAAGGTCAATAACTTACATGTGTGCTGTGAGGGGGGAAATAGAACTAGAAATAGTTTGGAGATGGTGGTTTTTCATAGAGGAGTGGGATCAGACAGATGGGGCAAGTTGAAGAGTAAGCTGACTGAAGGTTAACAGCTTCTCAGTCTTGTGGACACACACATACACACACACACACACACACACATCTGAAATCTGATCCAGAATATAATATATATGAAAAGCAAGTTGTGAGACAGTGTATATCCTTAGATTTCACAAGCCGCAGGTAGAAGAGGTCACCACCGTGTTGGAACCCAATATTCTTTCTCAGCAGTGGGAGCAGGACCACCATTCTAGGGGAGCCGTCTACACCACAGGCTAAGTGTCAGCCTTGAGTGGGAGAAACACTTATGTGTACATCATTTACATAAAACGATGGATAATTGCAGCATTTCAATTTACCTGTTGAATTTGAAGTTTTGAATGGTAAATGTTTTCACTTGTAAGAAAACTTCGCCCTTTTTTCTCATTTCAGAGGGAACAACACGGAAGACTCAGAAAAGATAATCCATTGTCTCTGGTCCCACAGCAGTTGAACCCAGGTAGATAATCAGATCTGAATTGTTCTGTTCTTTTGTCAACATGTTTCAGAAAGTTATGGTAGCCACCAACCGAGCTATTTCCTAATCCCCTTTTGCTAGAAGTGCCCCTGCGTTTGCTCATTACAGTGTTGACGGTTATTTCACTTCTATACTTAGGGGTCCTTCGGGGATTCTGCCGGCGACTTCTCAGAAGCCTATTTATGCACTACCCAAGAAGGAAAGGCCTGCAGTGTCTAAAATAGTTATAAAATGTCTGTGAGATTTGAGTGGGGTCTGCTTTTTTCTCCTTTCTTTTCTTTTTTTTCTCCCTCTGCCTTGTTTCATTTTATGACCACTCACTGGTAAACTGACGCTGGAATAGCAGGTTGAAATGCCTTTCAAGCGCTTTGATTGCCACCATGAAAACAAACTGCTTTTTGGCCTTCTGTAGACATGACGTCTGAGAATTATTATAGTCAGCCTTTGCTCATGATTCCACGAAGTTCTCCAATTCTGCAGCAAGCCCCATACTGCAGCTTTTCCAATTCACAGCCCAGCATACATGCAAGATTCCTTGGAGTATCTTTAAGATCTTGGGTTCTATAAAACAGCTCCTGCTCATAAAAGCACACACAAACTTACCATTGTTGAGTGTTTTTTAAATAGAATCAGGAACGAATCTGTGACCTTGTGGCCCCGAGGTGGGAACACTATCTATAAAGTTGCCCAGACATTCTGCCTGTCAGTAGGACATTTTCATTGAACATAAGTATAAAAAAAGAAGGAGCCAGAATAGGCCAAAATTTTTTACATGCCACAGCTCACTTTATACATTTTAAACCTTGTTAACATTTGCTAACAAGAAAGTTAAGAACTTTGAGCTATAAAAATAGGAATGTCTTGCTAACTAAATAAATATCTGTGTGAACTTTGGGTTCTGCTCCTTGCTCTGGACCGGCTCATGATCATGCAAAAGGAAAAAGAAAAAATTAAAAGGAGCCTAGTTTTGGCTTGTAAAATCTCTAACAAGTCCTTAGAGTTTTCTTTCCTTGCATGTTTCTCAGAGTTTCTGTTGATTGCATCCTTTGCAGAATCGAAATTCACATGAGTCATTCAGTTGCTGATGATCAGTAGGATTGTGAAGATTCCGAAGTGTTTAGATTTACCTTTTAAACATTAGCAAGATCACACTAAGAATGTAGAAACAACAGAGAGAACTTAAGTACTGACCAGATGGAAGTTTTAACTTTTGGAAGCAGAGTTGCCTGGGGCATCTTTCTCCATCATCACTGTTCATCAACTTCCATCTGTGTGTATTTTCCGGGGACTTGTAAACCATTTCCCCTTTTCAGTTTCCTGTTTCCCACTCTAACCATCTTCACTTCCTTGTGGTAAACAGCTTCCTTGCTGGGCAGTAAACAGTATTATTGCTTTCTTTCAATTACATCAATTCATGGGCTTTCCCTGAGAAACTGAAGATAGCTTGAGAGTCTGCTCTCTCTGTCTCTATCTTCATCTAATATGAAAGCTCAAAGAAATATAAAAAAAAAATAACCTATTGACAGTAATAAGCTAGAGAATAAAAAATAAACATAAAGTTATAGTGAAACCCAAGACAATTTAGGTGGATGCATCTTTTTAGAAAATTCTGTGGTGGCTATGAATCGATTCACTAATAAAATTTAATTTTTTTCAGTGTAAAGTATGTCTCTAAGACCTCACTTCTCTGAGCTGGGAAAACAGTTCAAGCCAGAGCAGTGTCAGAGTTCTGGGAGCTTAAGCAGTGCAAAAGCCTTTAATTCACAGACGCTTCTATATACTTTATGTAGACAAAGCAGTTGACGCTTACCATTCTAGAAGGTAGGTACTATCATCTCTGTTCTACAGATGAGAAGACAGACTCAGAGATGTCAAAACTGACCTCCCCAAGGACATACAGATAAAAAATGTCTGAGCTAATATTTGAACCCAGGCCTTAGGCTCCAGAGTCCTTGCTTTAAGTCCTCCTCAGGCACTGTGAGAGAGATGGGGGGCTGTCTGGTCTTCATTCATCAGCCCACACAGGATGTGTCTCAGCAGCCCACCTTCTAAGCTTCTGTAATTCCCCTGGCCAGTGTCTCTGCTGTTTCTACGGTGTGCTTGGGGTTCCATCAACCCTTTGTGAGGCAGCCTACAATTCCTCCTTAGACACACTCTATGGTTGCTTTTCTCTCTGCAGATCTGCCACCTCCCCACACTGCTACCTATGTCATTTCACACACAGTCTCATCTCTGCCTCTATCTCCTCCTTCTCAAGCCAGGAAGAAAGCGGTTTCCACGTGAGGTCCTTCTTCAGCACTCACTTATGCTTTATGCTCATGAATCCTCTCACCTTCCAGGCCTTAGGAAATATAATGCAGCCTCCCTCAAAGGCTCTTGCTGGTTTTCATCTGCCCTTCTTATGAAGAGACTTTCTTGCAGCAATGCAGGAGTAGAAAGAAGTAGATGGGAGTCTGATGTTTGCATTCCAGCTTCTAGTACTTTCCTCATGTAGATATCCTGGCTTTGTGGTTCCACAATCTACCACCAGTGACTCCTACCCTCAAGATGTCATCTCCAATGACGATTTAGTCTAATGATGGACTAGACCAGAGATTTATTATCTTAGGGCATTGCTCAGCCCTCATTTGCTTTGCCAGCCTGGAGTCTAGAGGGTTGCCACTTAGCATCCAAGTCCCATTTCCTGAATTTGTCACCACCGTTAAAGGGTTCCCACACATTTTTGAGGCAGTAGGTGGCTGCCTCCCTTTACTCCATGAAGCTTCCTCAATATGGAGAGGCTTAGAGAGTCATGAAGACGTTTAAACCCTGGGAATAGTCTCAGGCAGCAATGCTTGAATCCCAGGCAAGAGCTGTGTGGCTCTGGAATCTGAGCACAAGTTCCCTAGAAATAGATCCAGAGAAAGGAATTTGGGTGTATATGATTCCCTGAGGGAAGTCTCTTAGAGGACAGGAGAGAGAGAGAAGCAGAGGAATGGAAAGAGTTAGGCAGGGATGTGGCCTCAGCTGAAGTCAAGCCTCAGTTTGATCACATGGGAGGCTCTGGGCCATGGATTGTACCAAGTTTGTCTCAAATTGAGACAAGGTGCTGGCCTCTACTTCCCCTCATCATTAGCTATAGGATGCCCCAGGTTGTGGATAAACCTCTGGGAAACCTGGCACTTTTGATCAAGAACCATCCTTCAGGTAAGGATGGTGACAAGTGTAAGCAATTCAACACCCACAGTGGCTGGAGGAACCACGTACACTGGTTTGGCAAAGAGGATTACATCTATACCAAGAGTATTCACTACACAGTTCAAAAGACCAGAGCCATCCTTTCACATGAGAGATCTTTTCCAGAGAGGAGCTTTTGTTGGATTGACTTTATTTGTAGGAACCTCTAACTCTAGTTCTGATAAGCCTGAGTATTGTGATTTTTTTGGTCCTAGAGTGCCCATATTCCATATTGGAGTACTTAGAGAAAGTTAAGTGGTCTCAGTATCTTCCACAGAGTAGATATTTAATATGTAGATATCTAACTAAAATACTAGAATAGAGAATAAAATAAATTAGTGTCCTATGACTCTACCAACATTTTCACTTGAATTTGGATAGAAAGGGAAGAAATATGACATATTTACTATTATTTATAACTCTTGATTTTTAATCTTATTTAAGAAAAGAGATCACAGAACTTCAGAATAGGCAGAAAACTTAGTGTCATCTAGTCTAACCCTCTCATTTTACAGGTAAGGAAACCAGGACCCCAGGAAGTCAAGGTCTTACCGACTGTGGTTTTGTGTGTCTTCCTTTCTCTGTGATGGTAACTGTACTAATGACTAGGCCAAAGGGCTTTGTTTAGTTCGCTTACATGCGTTTGAAAGAGCCCCTGCATCTGGAAGGCCTATCGGATGGAATCAATTTCCCTAGGGTGGTAGCAACTTAACTAAATATCTTACTATGATCAAAGCACCTTTGGGAGCCATTAGCTCTACACATCGACATGCTGTTGAAATCTGCAGAAGAGTTGGATCAAATGGGTAGAAGATTCTTAATGGCTACCTAAGTCCCTATGTCACATTCCACTTTTATAAAATTCACCTTGGCCATGGCCTTTTCATTCTCATGTGTAAAATGAAGCCACAGCTCCCCACCTTCTCAGAATATCATGGTGGTTCTGAGGTTCCCATGAGCAACACAAATATATAGCCCTGTAAATCTAAGAAGAATAATCATGACTGACGTATTCAGTATCTCTAATTTACTTATTGGTAAATAAATTGAGAACAGTTGAGAGAATTCTCCAGGGTTATAATGTGGAATGAGGCAAAACCTTTATTGTAAACCAGGTCTCTTCACCCCTTGCCTTTTAAATTAAGCAAAGTTTCTTAAAATATAAGATAAAAGGGCAAAATTATATACAGTCAACATTTCCACAAGTCTTAAATTTATTGTCTTTCTAGTTCTGTGCATTCACTTTGAGAGACTCCACAGGAATATATTCCAACAAAGTCAACAACAGATATATCTACTTTGTTTATTCCAGAGACTGATGAAAACATTTTTTTTATTGTTCCTACCAGGCACTAGAATATTATTCTATCTTAGAGTCAAATGCTTGATGGCTTCAGGACTAACGGTAAGCTCCAAGCTTTAGCCCAAGTAACACCGCAGCAGGCTGGACTGGAAGATACAGGAAGCCCACGTTCCCAGCAGACATTATATGAATCCCTGTCATGTCATTTATATCTAGTCATTGCAGACCTGGCCGGCTACTCCCAACCCAAAAGTCACATTTATGTTTGGTTATTTCTTCAAGGAAAAAAAAAAATAAAGGCTAGATTGCGCCTTGCCTTCTCACAGTAAGTCACAATCATTAATTTTGTGTATTATTAAAGTGACTTATTTATATTACTCAATATAAGATGTGCTTTAAAAAATATATGTGGAATGAATGGATGAATGAATGTTTTAGAGAAGAGACACTGTATGTGATAACAGCTGATTATAAGTTGAAGGAATCTGCTAAGCATTAAATCATTGGCTGATGCAGTCCTAAGCTCATGGCCATGAGGACAGTTACTTTTGAAAATATTGGAGCAATTCTTTGTTATTTACAAATATTTTGTCTCCAAGGTTTGAATCTGATAACTTGCTTCTGCTGGGGAAAAAATAGAAGGCATTTACTCAACACGTCTTTAAACAAATTATTTGTATAAATTTATGAAGTTCAGGTGTAATTTTGTTGCATAGTGGTGAAGTCAGGGCTTTTAGAGTATTCATCACTGCATTCACATAGATAGCGCCCATTAAATAATTTATCATCTTCCACTCCCTTCCCACTCACCACTTTTCTAAGTATTCAATGTCTATCATTCCATACTCTACAATCATGTGTACACATTATTTAGCTTCCACTTATAATTTTTCAATGGTATTCATCTTTTGGTGTCTGAATTGTTTCATTTAAAATAATGGCCTCCAGTTCCATCTGTGTTGCTGCAAAATACATTATTTCATTCTTTTTATGGCTGAATAGTGTTCCATTGTGTATATAAACCACATCTTCTTTATCCAGTCATCCACTGATGAACACTTAGGTTGATTCCATATCTGTGCTATTGTGAATAGTGTTGAAATAAACATACAAATGCAAGTATGCTTGATATCACAATTTCTTTTCCTTCGGGTAGACAGCCAGTAGTGGGACTGCTGAATCAAACAGTAGTTCTATTTTTAGTCTTTTGAAAAATATTCATAATGTTTTCCATAAAGGTTGTATAATTTATTTTCAACCAATGATATATCAATATTCCTTTTCTCTGCAACCTCACCAATATCTCTTATATTTTTTGTCTTTTAATTATAGCCATCCTGATTGGTACGATATCTGAGTGAGGTTTTAATTTGCATTTCTCTGATAAGTTTGTTATGATGAGCATTTTTTTCGTATGTTTTTTGACCATTGGTATGTCTTCTTTCAGAAAGTGTCTATTCATATCACTTGCCCACTCTTTAATAAGATTATTTGTCATTTTGTTATGTTGTTGAATTGTTTGAGTTCCTTCCAAATTCTGGATATTAATTCCCTGTCAGACATATAGTTTGCAAATATTTTCCTGTATTCTGCAGGCTGTCTGTTTACTCTGTCAGCTATTTCTTTTGCTGTGTAAAAGCTTTTTGAGTTTAATTAACACCCATTTGTCTCTTTTTGGTTTTGTTGTCTGAGCCATTAAGGTCTTAGTCATAAATTCTTTGCCTAGACCAATGTCTGGAAGAGTTTCCCTGGGTTTTCTTCTAAAAAGTTTATAGATTTATATCTTACATTTAAGTCTTAAATTCATCTTGAGTTTTTTTTTTATATAGTGAGAAATAAGAGTCCAGTTTCATTCGTCTGCCTATGGCAATCCAATTTTCCCATCACCTTTTACTGAAAAGAGAGTTTTTCCCTAGAGTATGTTCTTGTCAATTTTGTCAAAGATCAGTTGTAATTGTGTGGCTTTATTTCTGGATTATCTATTCTGTTTCAGTTATCTATGTTTCTGTTTTTATACCAGTTTCATGCTGTTTTAATTACTACAGTCTCGTAGTATAATATGAAGTCAGGGAATGTCATGTCTCTAGATTTGTTCTTTTTACTCAGGATGGCTTTGACTATTCAGTCTCTCCTTTGGTTCCATATGAATTTTAGAATATTTTTTGATATTTATACAAAAATGACATTGGTATTTTGATAGAAATTGCATTAAATATCTAAATTGCTTTGGGTACCATCGTTATTTTAATGATATTAATTATTCTAACCTATGAACATGAGATATTTTCTCATTTTTTGTGTCATCTATAATTTCTTTCATCAGTGTTTTGTAGATTTTTGTAATTGTAAATATCTCTCGCTCCTATGTTAAATATATTCCTATTATTTTATTGTTATTTGTAGCTATTTTAAATGGGATTACCTTCTTGATTTGGTTATCACCTACATGATTATTGGTGTACAGAAAGGCTATTGAGTTTTGTACATTGATTTTGTATCCTGAAACTTTACTGAATTCATTTAGCAAATCTAAAAGTTTTTTTTTGGTGGAATCTTTAGGGTTTTCTAGATATAAGATCACATCATCGGTGAGTAGAAGTTTTTTTTTTTTTTTTCTTTTGAGACAGTCTCACTCTGTCGCCCAGGCTGGAGTACAGTGGTGCCATCTCGGCTCACTGCAAGCTCCGCCTCCCGAGTTCACCCCATTCTCCTGCCTCAGTCTCCAGAGTAGCTGGGACTACAGGCGCCTGCCACCACGTCCGGCCAATTTTTTTGTATTTTTAGTAGAGACGGGGTTTCACCGTGTTTAGCCAGGATGGTCTCGATCTCCTGACCTTGTGATCCGCCCACCTCGGCCTCCCAAAGTGCTGGGATTACAGGCGTGAGCCACCGTGTCCAGCCGAGTAGAAGTAATTTGACTTCTTATTTTCCAATTGGGATGCCTTTTATTTACTTTCTCTTGCCTGATTGCTCTGACTAGGACTTCCAGTACTATGTGGAATAGGAGAGGTGAAAGTGGGCATTCTTGTATTGTTTCAGTTTTTAGAGGGAACACAATTAACTTTTCCCCACTCAACATATTGGTTATGAGTTTGTCATACAGAGCCATTAATATTTTGAGATATGTTCCTTCTGTGCCTAGTTTGTTGTGGGTTTTTACCATAAAGTGATGCTGAATTTTTTCAGATGCTTTTTCTGCATTTGTTTAGATAATCATATGGTTTTTGTCTTTGATTCTGTTTATGTAATATATCACATTTATTGATTTGTGTATGCTGAACTATTCTTGCATCTCTGGTATAAAAACCATTTCATCGTGGCATATTATCGTTTTGATGTACTGTTGGATTCAATTTGCTAGTATTTTGTTGAGGATTGTTGCATCTATGTTCATCAGAAATATTGGTCTGTAACTTTCTTTTTTTTGTGGCGTTTTTGTCTGGCTGTGGTGTCAGAGTGATACTGATCTCAAGAATGAGTTAGGGAAAATTTCTTCCCCTCAATTTTTTAGAACAGTTTTAGCAAACTTGGTATTAGTTTTTCATTGTATGTTTGGTAGAACTTGGCTGTGAATTCAACCGGTCCTGGGCTTTTGTTTGAGGTATAGGAATTTTGTATTGCCAATTCAATCTTGCTACTTGTTATTAGTCTCCAGCATTTCTATTTCTTTCTGGTTCAATTTTGGGAGGTTTTTTTGCTTTCAGCAATTTATCCATTTCCTCTAGATTTTTTAGTGTGAGCGTATATCGTTCATAATAGTCTCTGATAATCTTTTGTATTTTTTGTGGTATCAATTGTAATGTCTCCTTTATTATTTCTGCTTTTATTTATTTGGATCTTCTCTCTTCTTGGTTAGTCTAGCTAGCAGTTTATCAAATTAATTTGTTGTTTTCAAATAATCAACATTTGCTTCACTGAGCCTTTGTGGGTTTTTGTTTTGTTTTGTTTTGTTTCTTGTCTCTAGTTAGCTCCGCTCTGATCTTTGTTATGTCTTCTGCTTTCTTTGGGTTTGGTTTGTGCTTTGTCTTCTAGTTCTTTGAGGTGTGATGTTAGGCTGTTGATTTGTGAGCTTTCTACTTTTTTATTGTAGGTATTTAATGCTATAAACTTCCTGTTAGCACTGCTTTTACTATATCCCAGAGATTTTGCTATGTTGTTTCCATTTTCATTCATTTCAAAATTGTTTTTAGTTTCCATCTTAATTTTTTCTTCAGTGAGATCATTCCGAAGCATGTTAATTCCTATTTGTATAGTTTTGGAAGTTCCTCTTGGTATTGATTTCTAGTTTTATTCTGCTGTGACCTGAGAAGATTCTTGCTATGATTTCAATTTTTGAAAACTTGTTGAGGCTTATTTAGTGGCCTCACATATGGTCTGTCTCAAAGAATGTGTTATATGCTGAGAATAATGTATATTCTGCAGTTCTTGTGATGAATGTTCTGTAAATGTCTGATAAGTCCGTTGGGTCAACAGTACAAATTAAGCCCAGTATTTTTGTTGTTGTTGTTGATTTGCTGTCTCAATGATCTGTCTACTGCTGTGGGTAGGGTGTTGAAGTCCTCCACTATTATTGTGTTGTACTCTCTATCTTTCTTTATGTCTAATATTTGTTTTGTTAATCTGGGTGCTTTGGTGTTGGGTGCACATATATTTAGGATTGTTATATCCTCTTGCTCACATTATCCCTTTATCATTACATAATGACCTTCATTTCTCTAACTACTTTTAATTGAAAGTTTACTTTATCTAATATAAGTATAGCTACTCTTGCTCACTTTTGGGTTTCCATTTGCAAGAAATATCTTTTGCTGTCCCTTTACTTTAGTCTATATGTCTTTACAGGTAAGGTAAGTTTCTTGTAAGTAGTATATAGTTGAATCATTTTTTAAATCCATTCCTTCAATCCATGTCTTTTAGGTGAAGCATTTAATCTATTTATAGTCAAGGTTAATATTGATATATGAGGTTTTGTTCCTGTCATGTTGTTAATTGTTATCTAGTGGTTTTAAACTTTGTTTATTTTTCTGTTTGTCTTTGTGGTTTGGTGGAATTCTGCCATGTTGTCATTTGATTCCTTTGTCTTCCTTCTCTGTGTGATTGTTTCATAGGACCTCTGAGTTTTATACTTTTGTGTGTTTCTATTATGGTAAATATCATGCTTTCATTTCCATGTTTAGGACTCCTTTGAGCATTTCTTATAGGGCCAGTCTAGTGGTGAAAAATTTCCTCAAAATTCTCCTGTCTAGGAAAGACTTTATTTATTTTTCATGTATCTTATTATAGCTGGACAGAAAATTTTTGGCTGGCTATTTTTTGTTTTGTTTTGTTTTAATTTTAGTACTTTGCAAATACTATCCCATTCTCTTCTGGCTGATAAGGTTCCTGCTGAGAAGTCCACTGTTAATCTGATGGTGTTTCCTTTCCAGTGACTAGATGCTTTTCTCTTGCTGATTTTAAAATTCTCTTTCAAATTGACTTTACACAATATGATGACAATATTTTAGGCTGAGTTTCTTGTTGCAATATATTTGCTGGGAGATCATTGGGCTTTCTGTCTTTGGATGTCTAAATGTCTTGCTAGAGTTAGGAAGTTTTTGTCAATTACTCTCTTAGATAGGTTTTCTAAACTTTTTGGTTTTCCTTCCCCGTCAGGAATACCAGTAATTCGTCAGTTTGGTTGCTGTATATAGTTCCATATGTCTCATAGGTTCTAGGCGTTGTTCATTCCTTTTTGCCTTTTTTTAATTTTTAATTTTTTTGGTCTGACTGGATTATTTCAAAAGACTTGTTTTCAAGTTCTGAGATTCTGTCTTCTGCTTGATCTAGTCTATTGTTGGGGCTTTTGACTTTATTCTGCAATTCATTTAATGAACTTTCAGTTCCAGAATTTCTTTTTACTTGTTTTTTTTTATAGGATATCTATCTACTTGGTAAATTTCTTATGCTTATCCTGAATTAATTTTCTGATTTACTTGAATTGGTTTGAGATTTCTTTTGCGTCTCCTTGAGGTTCCTTAAAATCAGTATTTTTAATTTTATCTGGCATTTTAATGATTTCTTTTTGGTTAGGGCTTATTGGTAGAGAATTATTGTGATCATTTAAAGATGATGTTACCTTTTTTTCATCTTTTCTGTACCTTTGCACTGATTTCTTCATATCTTGAGTAATAGTCACTTCCTCTTATTTTTAAATTTACTTTTATAAATGTGAAGGGGGATCTTTTTTCACTTGAAGATGTAACTATGATGTATGCTAGGTAAAGCCATTTGGCTTTGTTTCTGGGTATATTCAGTGGCAAAGACTCGATATGGTTTCCTTGGCTACAAATAACCTAGTGTGGTGGCTTTATCAAATGGCAAGTGTAGTAGCAGTGTGCCAAGTGTGTGGGCAGGCTCACAATCTCCTCAGCAGCCATGATGGCAGTGGTGATAGGGATAGCAGTGGTCACTAGAAGCTATTCTCATTCCAGAGTGCTGTGCTATTGTGTTAGCAGTTATAACGGGCTGTGTGGACTGATATCCAGGACAGTAGGTGGCACTTTCAGGTAAGAGCCAGTTGTGGTGGTGGCAGCAGATTTTATGCCTACTCTCTGTTAGCCAGGAAAGATACCCAGGTGTCCCAGGTGGTGAGTTGGGTTGTGGAATGCCCAAGGGCCTGGGTCCCACACTCCATTTTGGAGTGCTTATGTGTGGAGTGGTGGGCATGAAGCTGGCAGAAATGGACTAGGGAAGACTACATTCAGGCCTCCCAGTGATAGGTGCAAGCACCATCAATGACACGGGTGGCAAGGCAGTCCTCAGACTTTTAGCAAAATGCTTGGGTCAGGGGTAACTGCAGCTGCACCAAGGTCTCAGCATGGGAGAGAGGGGCAGTCCCAGTGACAGAGCGTTGGCCAGTGGGAATGAATTCTATTCTCTCTCACACTCCAGACCTGGTTGAGCTTTCTCACGCATGCCAACTGTGGCAGGCACTTGGGATAGTCAGGTAGTCACTGCAATTTGCTTCTAGTCTGCCACAAGCCCTGGTCTTAGGAGTCACTGCCCAGGTCAATATTATACCTCCCCAACTACTCTCCTCCTGATCTAGTCCCAGGGGTTGGGGTAGCCCGATTCTGGTGCCAGTGGCAGGTGCCCACTCTGTACTCTTATTTCACTTCTGGCTATGGGAGCTCCTCCCCTGCTTGAGCTCCAGTTCTTCATGCCCCAGACTAAGTCTCTCTAATGCCAAAGACTTATGCTGCTGCAAGCTCCGAGAACCCTACACAGCTTACTAAGAGCTAGGATCAAGAATGAAGTTCTACTCTTGGTGCCCAGGTATGATGGCATTCATGGACTACTTCCCAGAACAGTTCCTTCTCACAATCTCCCAGACACTCCCCAAGTTAGTTTCAATGCTTAAGAGAGTCAAGCTGCTCTCCTATGGCCTGGATTGCACAATTCTCCAGTGGGAAAGTGAACCACAAAGAGACACTCACTCACCATCTCCCGTATTGAGGAGTCACATCCAGTCTTCAGTCAATCCCAACCATGTGGGTTGCATGCTCTTCTCTTTCACAGACTCTGTATTTTCATGTTACTTTTCTGTTTAACTCTCATGTTCTTTCTTGGATTAATGTTCAAAGTGTGATTGTTTACACATTATTTTGACTCTTCTAAGTGGATGAGGCACACCAGAAAAGCCTCTAGTCATGCATCTTGGAAAAAAACACTATATCTTAAAAGAAGCCAACATTATTCTGTTTACTTAGCCAAACTCTGATTCAATGCAATGTGCTTAAGTCCAGTGTGAATTTGAAATAGATATTAGATCTTTCTGTTTTCTACTTTCTTCTTAGTGTTGAAAAGGGGGATGTAATTGTTTGCCAGATCTACTTGATTTACCTCTATTCTGATTAAGATCTTGAGATTAGATGCAAACAGAATGTGATTCAATGAAATCAGACTCTTTAGAGTTTGTTGGTTTTTTAGTCTGTGCTACATTGACTCTAAAACTGGCCCCCATTCCCCACTGCACCCTGAATCCATGCCCTTGACAATGTGACTTTGTAGCACTCCCAATGTCAACTCCTATAAACAGGTGAACTCTAATTCTCCTATCCTGGAATCTTGGCTGGCCTCATGACTTTCTCTAGCTAATAGAAAGTGGCAGAAGTGATAGTGTGACACCTTTGAGCTAGACCTACTGAGGTCATGCATGTTTTGATTTTTCAAAGAACTCTCTCCACCTCATAAACAAGCCTAAGCTAACCTGCTGGAGGGTGAAAGACCACATAGAGGGGAGCCTAGTTGCCTCAGTCTAAGACCATCCTTGACCAGTCTACAGATAGTTGTATCCCAAATGTATTGGACAGTTCATTCAAGCTCAGCTGAGCTGCCTGCTTCATCTTCAACTGATCACAAATATATCAATTAGCTCAGTAAAGACCAGAAGAACTTCCCAGCCAACTTTGTAAGCCATAATATGTGCTTACTGATTTTTAAGACATTAGGTTTTGCTTTTTTAAAAAAATAATGGATCAATAGTTACTGATATTGTTTATATATAGATAGTATAACTGAGGCAGGGAATGCAAAACTGGCTCATTATGTGAGGGAAGTTCTTGATGGCATTTGCTTTGGATACTGGAGATCTAACCTAAGAATGAGGCAAGTATTTTACTGCAGAAAAGACGCACGGGATACCTGATAGCTGAAAGAAGCATAAATGTTCTATGCAGCCATAAAGTATAAAACTGATACCAACACCAGAAAGTTCAAGGAAGACAGATATATAAAACTTCCTAAGAGCCCAAGCTATACAGAGATGGGCTAGGCTACCTAGGAATATGTGGAGCTCTTGTCTTTAGGGGAGACACCTGAAGGGTAAGCACTTCAAGGAGGATGTAATTACTCTGGAATGTGTTAATCACTATTTCTAACTGGTGAAGACATCAAACTAAGTGATTAAAAACATTTCTTGCTTAAGCAAAGAAGATCTAAGATAGAGCTCACTGTCTTCCTCACCCTCACCCTCTCTACTCACACCCTCTCCCTGCTTTATCTCTCAAACCTTATCTTTTTTCAGTATTGGCTAATGCTCAGGCAAGGTTTCTTCATGCATGACGGTCCTAGATTCCCAAATTTATATTTTACTTTATAAATTCTCATAGAAGTACAATTTTTATCAAATATTTTCCTAGAATTGAGTTCACATCATCCCAAACTACATCGCATAACCACCCCTGAACCCCAAATGCCCCACTTCCATGTTGGAGCCAAGGTTATGTTCCTGCCTCCAGAGATAATTGAGTTGCAGAAATCAGCCTCATCTGAACTACATGGAATAAGAACGGAGTGAGGTGCTTCTCCAAACTAAATGTGAGAGCTATTATCAGAAAAAAAAAAAAAAAAAAAAAAAAAAGGATGAGTTCTTGCCAAACAAAAAAAGAATGTAGTCTCTACTAAGTGCAGTTTGACTTTCTAATATGTTATCTTCACAGAAAGAACAAGGTCAGCCTAAAAGAAATAAATTCGAGAATGCAGGGAAATAAATTCATCTTCTTGAGGCAATTCAATTCAATGCAGTTTAATTCAACAAATATTCATTGAGTGCTTAGTATGTGGTAGGCACTCTTGTAGGTGATGTGGCTCCATCAGTCAGCCAGCCCCCACATAGCTCTTTACATCCAACCAGGGCACTACCCAAAAAGGTTGTAATAGGTATCCAGAATTTCCTTTTCTACTTTCCTACTTGTTGTCTTCTCTCCCTCATGTCTTCTTTTCTTTTTTTATTTTGATCTCAGGGTTAGATGGTTGAGTTGATCATATTCTTAATTTCCTGGCATATTAACATCACCACCCCATATCTCTTATTATTTAATTATTTGTTATATTGATAGTCCCCCTTCTCCATCCTCATCCTTTTCACTCCCATAGGCAACCCAAGTGTCGTAAATAAATAACTTTTTTTTGTATATGTTTCTATAATAACTATTACAGTAAGTGTATTTTTACATGTTGCATCTTAATTTTTATAAATTATATAACATTTTCATGTAATATGCTTATATATTTGCTAATTATATTTTCTGTTACATATATAACCGTGTATATATGTATTTCAATATCTTAACATACAAATAGTTTAGTTTTCTACTGCCCCTTCCTGTTCTAGATTTTAAATCCACCCATGTCTCTTTTGTCATCTACAACAGTTTCTTCTAAATGTTGCAGGTGAAATATTTTACAGAAGGGACTCACAACTGTATGTAAATGACAGGTACTGGCCCTGAAAGAAGTCTTCCTAGGAGATCACACATTATGCAATGAGATGTGAAATGAGGGAAAACGTAGAGTCTCTTAAGTTTCTGTAGTCCATTGGATAATTTCTCTGAGATTCTAGGAAGAACTGGATCATCTAGAGACCCTGAATGTGAGCAGCAATAACAGCCTGATTTTTCAGAGGGAGGAAAACAAACTATAATCTGTCCAGAATGAGACCCAGAGCTCCAGATCCCAACCTGCCAAAACACACCAGGGAGAGCCCACTTCAATGAAACTGAAGCACCCCAACCAAATGCTTTCAAAAACCTTTCTTTGCCACCTCATCTTGAGCCTCATCAATATTTTGGGGGCTTTCCTATGAATGGCAAAATGAAGAAAAGGAAATACATTTTGAAAAGAATAGTGTTTCAAAATCTGTTTCTCAAGCCAAATACAAAATTTTTAATATCTCAGTAAGTGTGAGTTATTGAAATACTCACACACGAGAACCAGCAGTATGCCAAATCTTCAGAAAGAAGTCTCCCCCCTGGCACCCCTAGTTAGAAACAATTACATGAAATCTATTATAATTTAGTTTTACAAAGTCATTCACCATTGAAATCCAATTTTGAAAGAGATTAGATTACCTTGTTAGGATGGTCTTAAATGTTGATATACATTTTAAGGAAAGTATGCACTTATATATGTGTGTGACTATACTCCACTGCTAGGTAGGACTTTTTGTAGGTTTACTTAGGTTACACGCTGTATTCAATTGCATTTTTGGCCTCAATTCTCTATCCCTCCCTGTACCCACACCGATTCTGTGACCTTGTTATGAGTGGAATGTTCCCCACTCCTGCTTTGGAACTTGGCCATATGACTTTTATTGACCAATGGAATGCAGGTAGAAGTAACAGTTGGACAATTCTCAGACTAGGCCTTATGAGGTACAGCTTGATTTTTAGCATCCCTGTACCATAAAAAGCTTCTCCCAGGCAGCCATTATCTCTCAATTCTGGACTCCAGAAGAAACATACATACAACAGAGTGGAGCACAGCCCTGAGAGGAACTCAGTTAAGCCAGACCTGTAACTTAAAGCAGAGCTACTAACTAAGGCCACTGAAGCCCCACTGACCCCAGTCAACCTACAGATGCTGGTGAGAATAAATGATTGTAGTTTGAAATATGATGGTCTGTTTTCTGACATGTTAAAAATATCTCATCTGACTATAAGCTATAATCATTATCTACCAAAACGTTTATGTTGGAGCCAGGGATGTATCTTCCATTATGTTTATTTTCAAATATGCATTGTTGCCCCCAAAGAATGGCAGAACTGCTATCAAGAAATTTTATAAGACAGAACACTTTCCAAACCATTTCTTCTTTAGGTCTTGTAACTATAAGAATGTAAAACACCAGTATGTCTAGGGTAACTCTGTTTGAAAAGTAGAGAACATAAACTATTTTTCAACCTTTCCCTTAGATGCAATTTACTGTAGCATGGAAAGAAATAAAGTAGAATACATGGATCTAGTGAATCCCAGCTTGTTTGGGGATGTTTTTACTTCCTTATGGAGAAGAGTAAGAACAGGCTGAAAAGACACCTGGTTTCAGGCCTTAGAGGTAATGTAAGATCTCGTAAAATTGCATAAAAGTCATTTCTGATGGAACCATGCCTTTCTTCTGATGATGTACATCTGATGTTTTCTCCCTGAACTTCTCTCAATTGCTTGGGACTCCTCTGCATCTTTTAGGGAATTTCTTTTTCTTTTTTTTTCTTTCTTTTCTTTCTTTTTTTCTTTTTTTATTTTTTTGAGATGGAGTCTCGCTCTGTCACCAGACTGGAGTGCAGTGGCATGATCTCAGCTCACTGCAGTCTCTACCTCCGGGGTTCAAGCAATTCTTCTGCCTCAGCCTCCTGAGTAGATGAGATTTCAGGCGCATGCTACCACACCCAGCTAATTTTTGTACTTTTAGTAGAGACGGGGTTTCACCATGTTGGCCAGGAAGGTCTTGATCTCCTGACCTCATGATCCACCTCCCTAAACCTCCCAAAGTTCTGGGATTACAGGCGTCAGCCACCACACCCAGCCCCCTTAGGGAATTTCTAGACTGTAAACTGCGTTTTGCATCACAGAAAAGCAGTTTTTCAAAGTAAGTACTTGCTGGTGACAGCACTCTTGTAGATGCTGTGGACACACTGTATATCTGAGATTAACACAGATAAGTGTGTTTGTTTTTATGAAGCTTTGATATAGGCGTTAAGAAGAAATTACTTAGACAAAGAGTGAGGATACTGGAATCCTCAGTAAGGTTTTCCTTTTTAATGAAAAGCAGCCCCAAATCACTTTCCTTTCTAACAAAGAGCAGCTTGTAAAATCAAGTGGCGGACATAGATGCCAGCAGTTGTGCCAATTGTGTTCCAAATGGCGACTCTATCTTCCCTTTTCTTTGCCAGTCACATGTCCTGTAAGGAGCAGACAAGATGGCACCAGCCAAGGTGAAAGCCCATCTGCATAATAAGATTAGTGTGGGTGGCCAGCCTTCCCCACGTGCTATGTAAACGTCACACCTATTCCAACCAATCTGTGGACCCTATGCAAATCCCACAATGCCTCTTCAAGCCTGCGTATAAAATTTGGTGGACTCTGGCCAGGTTCAGTGGCTCACACCTGTAATCCCAGCACTTTGGGAGGTCAGGGTGGGTGGATTGTCAGAGGTTAGGAGTTCAAGACCAGCCTGACCAACATGGTGAAACCCTGTCTCTACTAGAAATACAAAAATTAGCCAGGCGTGATGGTGGGCACCTGTAATCCCAGCTACTTGGGAGGCTGAGGAAGGAGAATTGCTTGAATCTGGCAGGGTTCACTAGAGAGAGGGGCTTTCTTCTGTTAAACCTCCACTCCTAAACTCCTCGTGTGTTTCTGTGTCCTAAATTTTCTTGATGTGAGATGATGAACCCTGGGTAATTACCCCAGACAATGTAGTCACTTCAGCTTCATTCTAGTTGAGGAAGAGAAACTATAAATAAGTAGAATTTGTGCAATAGATTCAAAAAGTGCTAAGTGTAATAAAGTAAATAGAAGAGGGTAATGAAATAAAGAGTTACTGTGTTAGGGGAAGCAAAGCAAAATGGCCAAATAGAACCCTCTAGCAATCATCCCCACTTCCCACAAGAACACTAAATTGAACAAGTACCCACACAAGAAAGCACATTCATAAGAAACAAAATCAAGTGAGTAATCACAGTTTGTGATTTAGCATTATATCCAGGAAAGGGACACTGAAGAGGGAAAGAAAGTCTTGAAATGCCAACACTACCCCTCCCCAGTCTCCTGGCAGTAGTCACATGGTGCTGAGGAGAGAGATCTATGTTACTGGGGGAGGGAGAGCACAGTGATGTGGGACTCAGTACTGCCTGGTCATAGTAGAAAGCAACACAGACCAGAAATTGGCCAGTACCCACAGAGGGAGCATTTAGACCAGCCATAGCCAGAGGCAAATTTCCCATCCCTGTGGTCAGAAATTAGCTCCCAGACCATATTTCTGGACACGCCCTGTGCCAGAAGGGAACCCCCTGCCTTGAATGGAAAGACCCTGGAAGGATTAGTTGCCCACTGATTAAAGAGTCTGTGGTCCCTAAATAAGCATTGGCAGCACCCAGGCAGTACTCACCATGAACCTTAGGTGAGACCCAGGGCCATGCTGACTTCCGATATAACCCAGCGCATTCCCAGCTGTGGCGGCCACAGGAAAAGACTTCTTCTCCTTGAGGAAAAGAGAGGGAAGAGTAGAGGGGACTTTGTCTTGTAGCTTGGGTACCAACTTGACCACAGTGAGGTAGAACACCAAGAGGGCTCCTGAGACCCCCAATTCCGGGCCTTGGCTCCTGGGTGGCACTTTTGGACCTTCCCTGGGCCACAGCAGAGCCCACTGCCCTGAAGGGAGAGTTTCAGGCCTGGCAACATTCACCACAGCTGATTGAAGAGCCGTTTGTCCTTGAGTGAACATTAGCAGTAGCTAGGCAGTACTTGCTGTGGGCCGGGGGCAATGGTGGTCAAGCAGACAGGTTTCTTCTGCTTGAGTAAAGGAGAAGAAAGAGTGATAAGAACTTTGTCTTGCATCTTGGGTGCCAGCTCAGGTGCAATAGAATAGAATGTGAAGTAAAATCCTAAGGTTCGCAACTCCAGGCCCTGGCTCCCAGATGGCATTTCTGGAGCTGCTCTGGACCAGGGTATAGTTTACTGCCCTAAAGGGAAGGCCACAAGCCTGGTTGAATGTCTTGCTTACTGATTGAAGAATTTCTCCCTTTGGCCTTGAGAGAACATCAGCAGTAATCAGGCAGTGGTTCCCATGGGCTTTGGGCAAGACCCAGTGCTGTGCTGGCTTCAACCCAGTGCAGTCCTAGAGGTGGTATCCTCTAGAGAGATACTTGTGTCACCTCTTCCTCAGTTCTAGACAATTCAGCACAGACAGAAAGACTCTGCTTGCTTGGGGGAAAGTAAGGGGAAAGAACAAGAGAATCTGTCAGGTAATACAAGGAATTCTCTCAGATCTTAACTAAGACCACCAAGGTGGCACTTCTATTAGTCTGCAAGAGTCACAGAGTTACTGGTCTTAAGATGCCCCCTAATGCAGATACGGCTGCAGTGACTAAAGACTTAAATCACAACACTCAATTCCCTTTGAGTAAATGTGGAAAGCCTCTCTGAGGATCTCTGAGGATAAGTACAACAAGGCCAGACTGTGAAGACTACAATAAATATCTAACTCTTTAATGCCCATACATTGATGAACATTCACAATCATTAAGACCATTCAAGGAAACATTACCTCACCAAATGAACTAAATAAAGCACTAGTGACCTACCCCGGAATGAGAGAGATATGAGACCTTTCAGACAGGGCATTCGAAATAGCTGTTTTGAGGAAACTTGATGAAATTAAAGATAACACAGAGAAGAAATTCAGAAACCTATCAGATAAAGAGATTTATCAAAGAGATTTACATAATTAAAAAGAATCAAGCAGAAATTCTGGACCTGAAAAATTCAATTGACATACTGAGGAATGCAGCAGAGTCTCTCAACAGCAGAAATGATCAAGCAAAAGAAATAACTAGTGAGCTTGAATACAGACTATTTGAAAATATACTGTCAGAGGAGAAAAAAGAATAAACAATGAAGAACAACTACCAGATCTAGAAAATAGCCTCCAAAGGGCAAATCTAAGAGTTACTGGCCTTAAAGAGAAAAGACTGAAAGAGATTTGGGTAGAAAGTTCATCCAAAGGTATAATAAAAGAGAACTTCCAAACCTAGAGGAACATATCAATATTCAAGTACAAGAAGACTGTAGAACACCAAGCAGATTTAACCCGAATAAGACTATATCAAGACATTTAGTAATCAGACCCCCAAAGGTCAAGAATAAAGAAAAACTCTTAAAATCAGCAAATGAAAAGAAACAAATAACATAAAATGGAGCTCCAATAGAGCTGGCAGCAGACTTCTCAGCAGAAACTTCACAGGCCAGAAAAGAGTGGCATGACATATTTAAAGTGCTGAAAGGAAAAACTTTTCTCCTAGAGTAGTATATCCAGTGAAAATATACTTCAAACATGTAGGAGAAAATAAGGACTTTCTCAGACAAACAAAAGCTGTGAGACTTCATCAACACCAGACCTGTCCTATAAGAAATGCTAAAAGGAATAGTACTTCAGTCTGAAAGAAAAGGATATTAATGAGTAATAAAAAAAATTATATGAATGCAAAAACCTCACTGCCAATTGTAAGTACACAGACAAACACAGAATATTATAACACTGTAATTGTGGTATGTAAACTACTCGTATGTTGAATAGAAAGACTGAAAGATGAACCTATCAAAAATAATAGTTACAACTTTTGAAAGCACAGTATAAGATATAAATAGAAATAATGAAAAGTTAAAAAGCAGGTGTGATTAAGTTAAAGTGTAGAGTTTTTTTTCATTTTATTTTACTTGTTTGTTTTGTAGTCAGTGTTGTTATCAGTTTAAAATAATGGATTATAAACATTATTTTCAAGTCTCATGGTAACCTCAAATAAAAAAAACCTACAACAGATATGAAAAAAAATCAAAATGTATCACCAGAAAAAATAATTGCATTTTGATATCTTTTTCTTTTGGAAAGTTCTCTGTTATCTCTTTGAATAAAATTTCTACCAGAATCTCTCACCCTCTAGCTCTTCTTTAAGGCCAATCACAGCAGAAATAAATGAATTTGAAATTAAAAAACACAAAAGTTTCAAGAAAATGAAAATTGTTTGCAGAGATAAACAAAAATGGCAAACCTTTAGCCAGATTAACTAAGAAAAAAGAGAGAAAATCCGAATAAATAAAATCAGAGAGAATATTATCATTACAAAATGGAAGACAGGAAGGAAGGAAAAGAAGACTACAAAACAACCAGAAAAGAAATAACGAAGTGGCAACAGTAAGTCCTTACTTATCAAGGATAACATTCAATGTAAATGGACTAAACTCTTCAATCAAAAGAAATAGAGTGGGTGAATGGATTAAAAAATAAAACCCAATGGTCTGCTGCCTGCAAGAAACACACTTCACCTATAAAAGCATGCATAAACTGAAAATAAATAAATGGGCAAAGGTATTCCATACAAAGGGAAACCACAAAAAGGCAGTATTAACTGTATTTACCTCATACAAAATAAATTTTAAGACAAAAACTATAAAAAGAGACAAATATGGTCATTACATAATGATAAAGGGGTCAATTCAGCAAGAGAATATAACAATTATAAATATGTATGTTCACAACGGTGTAGCACCTATATAAATAAAGGAAATAGTATTAGAGATAAGGAGAGAAAGAGGCCTAGATAAAAGAAAAGCTGGAAACTTCAAAACCCCTCTTTCAGCATTGGATAGATCACTAGCTAGAAAATCACCAAAGAAACATCAGATTTAATCTGTAGTATAGACCAAAAGTACCTGATAGTTATTTACAGAAAATTTCATCCAGTGGCTGCAGAATACACATTCTTCTCCTCAGTGCATGAATCACTCTAAAGGACAGACCATATGTTAGGCCAAGCAATGTTTTTAAAACATTCAAAAAAAAAAAAAAGAAAGAAAGAAAATCATACTGAGTATCTTCTCTGACCACAGTGGAATAAAATCAGATAATAAGAGGAACTTTGGAAACAATACAAACATGTGGACATTAAACAATATGCTCCTGAAAAACCAGTAGATCAATGAAGAAATTAGAAAGAAAATTGATTCCTTGAAACAAATGAAAATGGAAATGAAACATATCAAAACCTACAGGATACATTAAAAGCAGCACTAAGAAGAAAGTTTATAGCAATATGAACCTATAGCAAAAAAGCAGAGAAACTTCACATGAACAATCTAACAATGAATCTTGAAGAACTAGCAAACGAGAGCAAATCGAACCGAAAATTAGTAGAAGAAAAAAAAAAAAAGGAACAGAAGAAATAAGTGAAATTGAAATTTTTAAAAAGTTCAAAAAACAACAAAATGAATAACCTTTTTGCAAAGATAGAAATACAAACCTTTAACCAGATTAACTAAGAAAAAAGAGAGAATATCCAAATAAATAAAATCAGAGATGAAAAAGGAGACATTACAACTGATACCAAAGAAATTCAAAGGATTATTAGAGAGTACTATGAGCAACTATATGCAATAAATAGGAAAAACCAGAAGAAATGGATAAATTTCTAGACACATACAAGAATGAACAATAAAGAAATTCAAAGGCTGAATAGTCCAAGAACAAATAATGAGATGGAAGCTGAAACAAAAATTATCCCAGTAAAGAAAAGCTCAGACATGATGGTTTCATTGCTGAATTCTATCAAACATTTAAAGAAGAATTAATACCACTTCTACTCAAGCTATATCAAGACATAGAGGAAGAGAAAATATTTACAAGCTCATTCTATGAGGTCAGTATTATCCTGATACCAAAACCAGACAAAGATGTATCAAATAAGAAACCTACTGGCCAATATCATTGATGTAAAAATTCCTCAAAAAAATACTAGTAAACTGAAGTCAACAACACATTAAAAAAACCATTCATTATGACCAATTTGGATTTATCCCAGAGATGCAAGGATGGTTCAACATATGCAAATCAATCAGTGTGATACATCATATCAACAGTGCAGGACAATGATCATTTAAATTGATGCTCTATAAGCATTTGATTTTCAACAACCCTTCATGATTAAAAAAAAAAAAAACTAAAAAAACTTGGTATAGAAGGAACATTATCTCAACACAATAAAAGCTATATATGACAGACCCACAGCTAGTATCATACTGAACTGGAAAAAATTGAAAGCCTTTCCTCTAGATGTAAAACAAAATAAGGATGCCCACTTTCACCACTGTTATTCAAAATAGTGCTGGAGGTCCTAGTTAGAGCAATCAAACAAGAGAAAGAAATAGAGGGTGTCCAATTAGAAAGGAAGAAGTCAAATTTCCCTTGTTTGCAGATGAAATAATCTTATACTTGGAAAGACCTAAAGACTCTACTAAAATCCATTAGAACTGATAAACAAATTCAGTGAAGTTACAGGATATAAAGTCTGTAAAAATCAGTCGCATTTCTATATGCCAACAGTGAGCAATCTAAAAAGAAATCAAGACAGTAATCACAATTACAATAGCTACCAATACAATAAAATACCTAGTAATAAACTTAACCAAAGAAATAAAATATTTCTACAATAAAGAGTATAAAACATTGATGCAAGTAATTTAAGAGGACACAAAAAAATGAAGTTAGCTCATGTTCATGAATTGGAAGAATCAATATTATTATCCAAAGTAATTTACAGATTCAGTGCTGGAGTGCAGTGGTGTGATCATGGCTCACTGCAGCCTTGACCTCCTGGGTTCTAATAACTCTTCCATCTCAGCCACCCAAAGTGTTGGGATTATAGACATGAGCCAGCATGCCAGGCCAGATCTATTATTTGATAGCACTACAGGGTAATTACAGTCAACAAAAATTTGTTGTAAAATTTTAAATGACTAAAACAGTATAATTGAAATGTTTGTTAAACAAATAAGTGATAAATGCTCAAGGTGACCAATGCCCCATTTACCTGATGTGAATATTATGCACTGTATGCCTGTATCAAAATATCTCTTATACCTCATAAATATGTACAACTACTATGTACCTATTAACATTAAAAAAATTATAAAAAGAGTTACTGGAATATGAAGTATAGGTGGTCAGAGGAGGACTTTTGGAGGAAGTCCAGATCTGAAAGGTAAGATGGAGCCAGGAATAGTATGAGGGCAGGGGGGGTCCCATGCAGCAAATAAACAAACATGAAGTATCTGAATCAGAAATACAGTTGGAAATTTTGAGAAATAAAATTATCAGTGTGTATTGAGCATGGAAAACAAAGGTAAAGAAGTATCAGATGAGCTCAGAGTTAGACAGGTACCACATTATCTAATATCTTATAGGCTGGAGTAAGAAACTGGAATTTTATTATAATGTCAATGGGTAGCATTGGCAGATTTCAAGTAGGGAAGTGACATCTCATTTGCATGTTTTATATAAAATCACTTTAGCAACAGCATAGAAAATGGGTTATGAGGATGTGATATGTACTAGTAAGAAGAACAAATATAAAACTATTGCAGGTGTCTAGGGACAGACGGTGGCAGCTGAGATGAGATTAGTAGTAGGAACTATGGTATGAAGTAGTCATATCAAAATTTTGGAGGGATAGCCAACAGGACGTTTGTAGACTGGAAACAGATGGATAAGTAAAGAGTGGAATGTTAGAGGAATCACAGAGTTTACGGCCTGGGACACACGTAAATCATGATTTTGTAACTGATGAGATAGAGGCAGGACAGTGGAGAAAGTTCTGTGGGAAAATCAGTTTGTCTTTTGTGTATGTGTTATTTTTGAAATGCCAATTTGATATCCAAAACTCAACTGTGACAATTATAGGGAAACTTGGATTCAGGAGTTTAATGTGGGAAAACAAATTATTTGCATTTTCAGTGCTACGAGCTTTTCTCAGAACTATAATTACAATTTTAGTCATTTTCTTTTAAATTCTAGTAGATTATTTGCCACAATCAATGTATTCATTTAATAAGACTCTAAAAAGCATGTCATGCATCCAGTCACAACATGTAATATGACCATAGGTTATTTTTTAGTACAGGCCCTACTAACTTTGTCCTAAACTACTAGCTTTGGTAACTGAAAAATGTTTGTCCCATGAAGTGATCTCATGAGTAAATGATGGAGTAGAGATGGAGAAATAGTAGTGAAGGCTTTGGTCCCTAATGCCCTAGCCATCTCGCCCACGGTCATCCCCGCTAAACACTCAGCACAGATTTTCAACTCAAGACTTCTTCCTGTGACTTTATTTAAATATAAGGTCATATGACATTTTAAAAATTTGTGTTTTTTACCCCTAAAGTCTTGCCTTTGTCTGGAATGCTTTATTCTACTGCAATACTTGGCCTTGAGTAAATTTATTTATGCCTTTTTATTTCGTATCTTTAGTTCTGTCTTGAGGCAAGATGATTTCACAGATTATAAGAAATGAAATAGCCCTAAGTTCAGAGGTCTCAGACCAGCCTGCAGCTGAAGGAGAGTTAATAAAGAAATCCTGTTATTAAATGGAAGTGCGGTGGCAAGCATATCTGCCACATTTCCCAATCAATATAGAAACCATGAGAATGAGCTGCCATTTCATACATTTTATGTTATAGGGCTGAAGATCTCTCTAGCATTCCTTTCAGGACAGTGGGATAAGAGCATGTAGTGGCAAAAAAAGAACTGTTTCTCTGCAGAAGCACCATAAGCCCTGAGCAGTATTTCCAGAAGCATGTCCTTAAACCTTCTATTAATTTATAAATATTTTGAAGTGACCCTGGATTTCATGTATGTGTACATTACATTGAGCCAGAGTTTTGATTACTTTCCAAGGAAACTAGTAAGTATAATACTTTTTATGTAGCAAAACTACTAGTCATTTCTGCTACACAAAATCCCCTGGTCACTTTTGTTACTTGTGTGACTAGGGAATTTTATGTAGCAGAAATAGGTAGTATTACACACAAAAAAAAACATACCATTGTTTCCTAAACATTAGGAAAATGGCCAGTAGGAAGTAGCTACATGGTTAGGGACTATGTTTCCCAGAACCCCCTTGCAGTTAGGTAGGGCCATGTGACTCTGTTTTGCTCAATGAAATATTACACAGCAGACGTGATGGGCACTCTTACAAAACCAACCCATAAACAAATCATATGTATACTTCTCCATGATCTTTTCCCCTTCCGACTGACTGAAATGGGACTATTTCGCAGAAAAATCTTGGAAGCCATGTGTTGAAGATGCCAGAACCTCTGTTAGCCTAGCTCTTTGAATTCCCAAAGGAGAAGAGTTGAAGAGGGATACAACCTCTAATATCTCCAAAATTAAACTAAACAATTTTTACTTACTGTTTTTTTCCTTACAACTTTTAATGGCATCACATTTTTTAAGATATATGGAATCTGAAAAATACCCTACAGAGGAATATGACTGATCCTCACAAGGTTGGATGAACTCTGCTGTTACCAAGCCCTTGGCAATTTCCAAAACTATCACGCTATTGGGAGATGACATGTTTTTTGTTTGTTTGTTTGTTTGTTTTTTGCCTGTTCAGCATCCTTAACTTCTTATTCGGTAATAACATCTTGGATTTCATCTGGGGAATTACAACTCCCCCATTGCATACGTTCTTAGTGAAGTACTAATCATGGTACTCCATTACTCCATTCTTTCTTGGTCAAGGGTTGAGCAAAAAACAAATCTAAGTCAATCAGACCCTCTGTACCTGAAATCTCTAGTGGTGCATCAGGCAGAATGTAAGAGGAACTGAAAATGGTTGTCACAAATTCATTTTGACAGCTGCACTCTGAAAATCATTATGTCCTACATCTTTTCTTCTTTTTTTTTTTTTTTTTTTTTTTTTGAGCGGAGTCTCGTCTCTGTTCCCGGCCGGACTGGAGTGCAGTGGCCCAGATCTCCAGCTCAACCTGCAAGCTCCGCCCCCACGCCCGGGTTTTCCACCGCCACTCTCTCCTGCCTCAGCCTCCGGAGTAGCTGGGACTACAGGCCGCCCGCCACCTCTCGCCCGGCTAGTTTCTTTGTGTATTTTTTGTAGAGACCGGCGGTTTTCACGCGGCGTCAGCCAGGATGGTCTCGATCTCCTGACCTCACACAGCGATCCGCCGTCCCTCGGCCTCCCAAAGTGCTGGGATTACAGGCTTGACGCTCACCCGCCGCCCGGGCCTCCGTCCCTAGCATTCTTAGATCCCTCAGATTCATCTTGGAACTTGAGGTTTTTTTTTTTTTTTTTTTTGGTCATTTCCTTCAACTTACTGCAACCTTTCTCATTTCCCTCTTCAATAAATAACCTTTGTCAATTCTTTATTGGCTTTATGTTAGTATAATATATTTGTTATCTAATTCGGAAAAACACATTACTCTAAAACTTAGTGTCTTAAAAACAACAGTAAATATTTATTTCTCACGTTCTGTGGTTAAGGGTTTGGGAGTGTCTTTAGCTGGGTGACTCTGGCTCAGGGTCTCTCATGGGACTGCAGTCAGATGTCAGCTAAACCTGTAATTATATGGTGGTTTGATCAGGAATGGAGGGTCCACTTCAAAGTGGCTCAGTCAAATGTTTGACAAGTTAGTGCTGGCTCTTGACAGGAGGCCTTAGGTTTGTTCTTCATGGGCTCCCTTCTTCTCTCTTTTTTTTTTAATTTCCAATTTCTTTTATGTTAGGTTCAAGAGGTGCATGTGCAAGTTTGTTACACAGATAAATTCCATGTTGTAGGGGTTTGGTGTACAGATAATTCTGTTACCCAGATAATCACCGTAATAACTCACAGGTCTTATTTCAATCCTCACTCTCCTTCCAACCTCTACCCTCAAATAAGCCCCAGTGTCTATTGTTCCTTTCTGTGTGTCCATATGTTCTCATCTTTTAACGCCCACTTATAAGTGAGAATATGCAGTATTTGGTTTTCTGTTCCTGCATTAATTCACTTAGGATAGTGGCCTCCAGCTTCATCCATGTTGCTGAAAAGTCCATGTTGTCATTTTTTAATAGCTCCATTCTTTCTTGCTCAAGGGTTGAGCAAAAAACAAGTCTAAGTCAGGTGTATATACGGTGTTTACATATCACATTTTCTTTATCCAGTGCACCATTGATGTGCATCCTGATTGACTCCATGTCTTTGCTATTATAAATGGTGCTGCCATGAACATATGTGTACATGTATCTTTGTGGTAGAAGGATAATTATTCTTTTGGGTATATAACCAGTACTGAAATTGAGGTATCGAAAGGTAGTTCTATTTTAAGTTATTTGGGCAATCTTAGGACTGCTTTCCACAGTGGCTGAATTAATTTACATTCTCTCATGGGCTTTCTTGGGAATCCTCATAGTGTAATGGCAGGAGACCCCAGAGCAAGTATCTAGGAGACTGAAGTGGATGATTTTTATGGCTTAGCCTCAGAAGTTATAGATAAAGGAAACAGAGATATGAGGAGGCTATTTTAAATTTTCTAATTAAAAATAGAAGAAAAAACTGTAATGAGATGTTTTCATTTATATGTCATTTATGTCACATTCTATTGGTCAGCCAGTGTTAGTCTTGATTCAATGAGGGAGGGTCTACACAAGGGTGTGATTATTAGGAAGCAAAGATTATTGGAGGTCATCTTGGAGCCTGATGACCACATAGGGTTAATTTCTTGCAGCCACAGAAACCTAGCTGGTGCATCAGATTAAGCTGAAAAAGTGCAGGCTGCTTTCACATATTCTTAATAATTTTAATAGGTCCTCTAGAAAAATTCAACTTCTGAGAGAAAAGGTTCCAATAACTTGGCAGTATTCCTCAGAAAATATGTATTTCTCTTAGTTCTGTGTTCCTGGCACTGGATTTGGATTATGGTGATTATAAAATTTTCAACTGTAAATGTGTCCCCAAACCATGGGAACTTTTAAATAACAATACTGTACAAATCTTGATGATGCTGAGACTAGGCCCAAGACCACTTTCTTAACCATGGCATGTGTCCATAGTAACTAATCTCTCACATTTCCAAAAGATTAACCATTTATCTGAGCATTTGCAGTAATACTTAAAGAGATATCAATGCAGATGGTCCCTGACTTACAATTACTCAGTTTGTGATTTTTCATCTTTTCCATGGTGTGAAAGCCACATGCATATAGTACTTCCAGTACCCATACAACCATTCTGCTTTTCATTTTCAGTAGAGTGTTCAGTAAATTACATGAAATATGGAACATTTTATTGTAAGTAGGCTTTGTATTAGATGATTTTCCCAATCATAGACAAATGTAAGTGTTCTGAGCATGTTGAAGGCAGGCTAGGCTCAGCTATGATGTTTCACAAGTTAGAGGTATTCAAAACATTTCCAATTTATGATGAGTTTATCAGAATGTAACGCATCAATACAGATGAGCATCTGTAAACCAACACAAGTAGTTTTTTTTTTTTTTCCCCTGTTAGTCATAGTATAAGATTAAAATAACTTCCTTTAGTAAATTAGAACCAAAAAGAGTTGGGTCCCGTAATACAAATTTCTTGTTTTACAGATGAAGAGACTGAAGCCTATAGAAATTATGCAATGTTCCCATAGCCACCCAGTTGATTGGAGAGCCAGAACTTGAACCAAAGTATCCCAAATTCCATACCAATATTTTTTTTCTATTATATGAGTCTAAACTGTGCTATTTGACTAGTAGCTTACAAGTCAGTCCAGTTGCTCCATTTGGTACTTGATTGACAAATAAGAGCATGTCATACCTCCTTCTGGACTTTATCAAAAATAATAGTACAATAAGTATATGAAGAAATTGTACCATATAACTACTTATTCCCTCTTTAAGTAGGATTTGGAAATCTGAGCAGGCAATTATTTAAGTTTCCAATTAAAACCAAAGAGAAAAAGCATAATGAGATGTTTAAAAGACAATTTATAGTGTGTACAGACTTGTTGTACAGTCCCTAAGTGAATTACAAAAGCACTTGACTTCTACTTGTGATGTGATCTTTATCTCACAGGGAGTGCCTAGTGGTTTTCTGATTTTGTAACTGATATACTTGAAGAATACTTGGGAGGCTGTCATTTAGAGTGGGGGAAGATTCTTAAGAGGCAAAGAACCAAGAGAGTGAGATGGAAAAATAAGTTTTGCTTCTTACTGGCAAGTTCAGCAAATGGTCTTGAAGATTGCATTTTCTCTAGAGTTCTTGGATAAGCCAAGTTATTTATAACTGCTTTCCCTGGAACTCTTAAATTGGTAGTAATATTTGGGAGCATAAGGATTCTTTGCCATATACGCTCACCTAAAATTCTAGATCTGAGAATTTCAAGTCTAGCTCCAGTTGAAGGAAAACTAAAGTAGGCCTTCTCAATTCAGCATATTGACATTTGAGTCATACAATTTTTTGTTGTGGGTGTTGTCCTGTGCATTGTAAGATGTTCAGCAACATCCCTGGCTTTCACCCGCAAGATATCAGTAGCAGCCCTCCCCGATTGTGACAAAAATAACTTCAGACATTATCAAATATCCCCTGGGGGACAAATCTACCAAAGTTGGAAATCACTATCTTAAAGGAAGATTCTGAATCATTCACTGAGACCTGAGACAGACTGGACAAGCATTTTAAATAGCAATACTGTGCAAATCTTGATGATGGTGAGACTAGGCCCAAGACTACTTTCTTAACCATGGCATGTGCCCATAGTAACTAATCTGTCACATTTCCAAAAGATTAACCACTTATCTGAGCATTTAATAAAATGCAGATTTATTTTCCTGGATGCATAACACTCTTCAGGATCACTGAAGTCACTTTCATCAAATGATTATTTGGTACCCGTTATGCCCCAGGCATTGTGTTAGCCACAATGCCCAATCTTTACAGTCCTTGTCCCTGAAGAGATTCTGACTACTTAATGGTCTTACTGTCACTCAGGCTATAGTCAGACATATTTACTTCTAGAATTTTTCAGTAATGTTTTTGTCAAACTTCCAATCCTCTAAGTTTGGAGCCAAGTCAAAAAAACAGAAGTATATCAAGACAATGTCAATCAGTTCATTGGTTCAGTGACAACACTACCAGAAGATGTTTTTGGCTAAAAATTAGCACTCAAACTCATAAACAAATGGAAACAGTCTACACCCATTCCGATTTTCTCCTAGATTTCTTGAGAGTTTTGTGAAGAGAGACTTTTCTAAAACTGGAATATGATTTTTGCTCAGATAAATTATATTGTTCACTTTGCAAGCCTGAGTAGCTTTAAGGGTAGAAGCAGTGACACATGAAGCTCCCTCAAAATTGCTTTCAGGGAGATGAGAGAGATAATAAAAACAGGGATGGAACTGTTAAATTTTTGGATCTGTTGAGCTGGAGTCACGAATTTGCTAACAAGTGAAATGAAGGCATTTGTAAAAGTTTCATCTTCCAGGGAATCCCATGGCAATTTTTTAAGGCAGATTCCCCATCAAGACCGTATGATGTCGATTTATGAAAATTGAACTGGATTCCTGAATCACTCTATAAATCTTAACTAAAACAATACTCCCATTTCAAGTATTTATGGCCTCTGTCTCTCTTGGCTTTAGATCATCAGAAGTACATATTTAGAGGCATTCAGAAACTTACAAAAACAAAAGCATGCACTTAAAACTTCTTTTTTAAATCACTGACTCACCCTCTAGCTAGAGAAGAAAAAGCCCAACAAATCAACTTGAGACTCAGCAAGAAAAGAAGTGCTTAAGGAGATTTTAAAAGGCAGCAGGAAAACATAGGTGAAAATAGCTTCTAAGTTGTCAAAATAGATCTTTCTGCATGCAGTGAAAGAATTTAGATGCAACACATATCCTCAAAACTTTGAAAAAAAATGTATTAATGGGAAAAGTGGTTTAGTTCAAAGAATGTGGATTTTGCAAACACAGTAACATTCACATTTCAAGTCGGCCATTTATTAGCTAAGTAACCTTGGGCAAATTACTCAATCCTTTAAGTCTTGGTTCTTCCGATTACAAAGTGAAGTTCTAATCCACTACTTAAGGGTGTTTTAAGGACTAAATGTGATAATATATTTAAAATGTGTTTTGCATGACCTGTGCCTCTTACACTGTAGCCACAAATTTAATTATTGGTTTGCTTGTTTGCTTGTTTTTTCCATCTGGACTAAGTATGAGGATAAATTGTGGTAGAAAACAGTAAAACTGAAATGTAGAGAGGACTGAAACTTCAAAATAAATATTAGATATACATACATAATAAATATATATATCATATATACACATGTATACTTATATACATATATACAATATACATACATTGTATATATATATGATGGTATGAATACACATATGTAAAGCAACAATGCTGTGTAATCTCAGGAATATGAGCACCAGAATTAGATCATTTCTATTTGAGCTTTGAATCTACCACTAACTGTGTTACCTTGGTTAGGTTATATCACATCTCCATGTCACAGTTTCCTTGTCTTTAAACTAGTGAAATTATATTTGCTACCACATAAAATTGTGACAAGGGCTCTCAAAGATAATGAAAGTCAAGTAGTTAGCATCTAGAAAACACTGAGTAAACAATATATATTATTTTGGAGACAACGATGTCCACAGCTCATGATGGCAGTACAAGTATAATATTTTGTTTCTGGGTATACAGGTGTACATCATGTTTTTAGGTATCATCCTAATAAATTAAAAAGTATCTTTATCAAATTATAATAAAATGTGATATGATCATTTTTCCAGTCTGTTATCAAAGTCAAAATTTGTCTTTATGCTGTATTGTTCAGACTGTAGCTTTAAGAAAAGCTAAGACATCAAGCCCAAAGGGATTCCTCTCCAGCGTTAGCCCTTAAATGTATCATTTCTGTAGCTGGCTGCTGTTTTATTGTTTCTTACTATACATTATCTAGCCTCACGACAAAGCTTAATTAACATGTTTTGTTCTATTAAAGTGCTTTGTCTTGCAAATACACAGAGAGGGATTTTTGTCTTTTACATAAAGAAGAACTCACATTTATTGTGTATTCTTCCCCCCACAATACACACCCTAAAATTTGAATAAGAAACAAGAAAAACAAGGAGAAAGGCAACTGCCAGAGACATTTTATGCAAGCAGAACTGGTTTTGTGTCTGACTTGTTGAGTAAAGAAAAGCAAGTAACAGTGGGGGACAGTATCATTAGAGATATGTTTATAGCTTGGGGATGGGGTGGAGAAAGGTCAAGGGGTTTAGATAATCCAGGACTGGAAGAAAGGAATATACTATTACATGATCAAAAAAATGAGGAGCACTATTTATCAGACCAGACCTTGAATTCTGTATGCTTTATTTCATTTAATCTCAAATCAATTTTGTAAGGTAGGAATTATTACTATGACCAATTTATAGCTCAGGAAACTAGTTCGTGAAAAAATGAAATACTTGACCAAGGTCACAGAACTGATTCAATGCAGAATTAGGACTGAAAACATCACCCACTAAGGTTAGACTCAGCTCCTCTTCTTAATTTGTTTTGACAATGGCGCTGCAAAGTTAATGTCATGTTGTCCATTTTCCTGAGAAGAAAACAAGGTTTACACAGCATAAGTGATTTTCCCCACACTGACAACTGAGAAAAGCCAAATTTTTGATCCAAATGTGTATCTGGGTTCATACTGAGTCATAGAAAACTATTTTTCTAGCTATGGAGTATCAATATGGTGTGTTCAATTTCCCTTCAAAGGAGTACACTCAGTGAATTGCATTCAACTTGGGGAAAAAAAAAAAGAATAATAGCCAGAACTGAGCGAAAAAAAGTGACACGAGGAAGTTTGTGATAAGACTGCTTTTCTCACAGGTGCATGACTTCCCTTCAGTTGACTGGTCTCCATCTGTCTATATCAGTTAGCGATTGCCAGGTAATAAAATACCATAAAATTCAGTGTGTTTAAGTTGATAACCTTTTAGTGTTGCTCAAGACTCAAGGAGTCATCTGGTCACGTCTTCTGGTCTTGATTGAGCTGGCTCACACATCTGTGGTCAGCTGTGGGTCAGGCACAGTGGGGCTGGTGCACACTGTGTGTTCCCTGTGCTTGGGAAAGTCAGCTGTTGGCTGGGATACTTTGTTCCACCTCCAACTGACCTCTATCTACCAGCTATCCTGAGCTTGTACATAATGGTGGCAGAGTTCAGAGAAAGCAAGCAGATACACAAAAACTCGTGAGGCCTACATTTGGACATAGCACACTATGCTTTATCTGCATTTTGTTGGCCAAAGCAAGTTGTGAGGACATCCCAGATTCAAAACTATGACAAAAGGAATCCACTGCTGCATATGAGGAGCTGTAATGTCACATTGCAAAGGAGTAGAAAATTTTCCCTTCTTCAAAGTTAACCTACCACACCGCTGACATAAAAATGATCAGCCAAATGTGTTCTCACTAAGGTGTAAATGGATTATGGCACTTGCTGCATGACCACCTTGTGAATGTTTACATTTTACGATGTAAAAATATTATAGAAAGACTTCTACCATTACTTGATCACTTCTAGCAGCCCCAAAAGACATTTTTGAGATAAACAGATAACTCTTTTTAAAAATATATGCCTAACAAGTTTCTATAGATAAATCTCAAAATCTGAGAATGAGGCATACTTTCTTCTCTCTCAGGGCCTACAATTAAATGAGAAAAACACAACATTTATAAAAGGGTTAAATAACCTGGTAGGTTTTCTACAAATGAGGTAAATATATTTTACCCTTTCTATCCTTTTAATTGTACCACCTTACTGAGAACAGTACAGAATAAGCAACTCTGGGAAATCCAAAATTACACTTGAAAAGGAGGCAACAGAG
>NW_016803211.1:1082406-1098189 GCF_001698545.2 Rhinopithecus bieti
GAGGCAACAGAGATGAAAATGGCGACCCAATTTCTTATTTATGTCTTAAAGAATAAAAAGCATGTGAAGGATGGGGCTGCTTATTGAAAGGAAGCATCTTGTGGTGTCAGAGGAAAAAAAGCCAAACTGAGAGGAGAGGGCTGTGTTGATTAGGGCTGCCTCAGAATACATGTTAGACTGAGTAAGTCTAGAAAGAGCTGGGAGTTTGTGCTAGGAGTTCCCACTTCCCTTTCCCTTAAGAAAAAAAAAAAAAGCATATATATATATATGCTAGCTATATATATATATATAGCATATATATATATATGCTAGTTTTATATATCAAAAGCTAGCTATCACTTTATATATATAAAAGAATATCTATGTAGATATAGATATCTTTTTATTCAAAGGAAAACCATGTTACAAGGAAAAAGACTGGTAATACCAAAACTTGGAAGATATATGGAGCCATTGCAAGTCATACACTGCTAATGGAAGTATAAATTGGTACAACCACTTTGGAAAACTGCTTAATCGTATCTACTAAAATTGAGCATATACCTTCCTCTTGACACCAAAACTTTTCTTCTGAAAATATGCCTAATAGAAATATGCACATATGTTCACCAGTAGACATGCACTAGTGTGCATATAGCAGCACTATTTGTAATAGCCCTAAGTAGGAACCAAACCACACCTGTGCAGGTAGAAATCAGGATAATGGTTACCTTTGGTGAGGAATGTCTGGGAAGGAACCTGTGGGGGATTCTTGGTGTTGACAATACTCTATTTCTTGATTTTGGAAAAGGTGTGTTCGTTTTATGAAAATACGTCCAGTTATTCAATTATGGTATGTGTGCTTTTCTGTATGTATGTTATATTGCATTTTTTAAAAATAGCCATGTTGTAAAGAAGTTAAAAGTCAAATTAAATAAAAGTAAAATGAAAACCCACAGTGCTAAATAAAGCAGAGGCTATCACATTGCCCACCTTCAATATCAGAAGCAGGCAGAGGCATCCAAGAGTTGAATTTCTGTGGGTCAACTGGGACCAAAAGGACTGCATAAGTAGCAGAGTACCACTGTTAGGCTCACCAACTGAACTTCATAAAACTGGAGAGGGCTGGGTGGGATTTCACTGTTCATGAGGGGAGGCTGAAGAAGGCTGAAATTCCTGCCTGAAATGGTGACTATGGATAGTTGACTGGTTAACAGAGTGACATATAGCAGCCATGCACAGAACTTGTGGGAGCCTAAGACTGGCTCACTGATGGAATCACTACTCCCCTAATCGCTATGGAGCACAAGTTCTGAGACCCAATATAAGTTCTGCTTCTGGACTGAGAATCCATGGGAACTCAGGCTGGGCAACTGCAAAACCACCAGGGAGAAATGAGCAAGAGAAAGACAGAGGGAAATTTTAAAAGACTTTTAAGATAAACATATAAAATAAAATTTCAAAACCAAGGACAAAAATTAATGAAAGAAAGTGAGTAACAGAGAAAATGAAATGGTAGCCTTTTCAACATAATTTTTAAAAGGACCTTTATGTCTCTGATAGATAGAATAAGAAACATCTGTAAAATATATTAAAAGTTTTAAAACAAATATATTAAGAGTGAATATGAAGGAAGATAAGAACTGAGAACAGATGAATATAAAACATGACAAAGGACTAGCTGATAAAACGTACAAAATACATGCAACACTTTATGATATCCCTAAACTGGAAAATAAATCTAAGTATTTATCAGTCAACTGATTGATATGTTGCTTATCCATCAAAGGGAATTTGAGCAATAAAAGTGAAGACATTGCTGTTATGAAAATGTAATTACTACAACATGAATAGCCCTTAAAGCTATTATGCTAAGTGAAAGGAGCAAGACATGAAAGCCTACCTATCATATGATTCTATTTGCTATGGTTTGACTGTTGCATTCCCTGAAAATTCATGTATTGAAACCTAGTCAAAAATATGATGATGTTAGGAGGTGGTGGCTTTGGGGGGTGATTGAAGAATAAGGATAGAGCCCTCACGAATGGAATTGTTACCCATGTGAAAAAGGCCCAAGAGAAACCTCTCACCACTTCCATAATGGGAGGGCTCAGTGAGAAGGTGCCATCTGTGAACCAGGAAACAGGTCCTCACCAGATACTGCATCTGACAGTACCTTAATCTTGGAGGTACTGTCCTGGCTTCCATAACTATGAGAAATAAATTTTCGTTGTTTATATGCTACCCAGTTTATGCTATTTTGTTATAGTTGTTATATGTGTGTGTGTGTGTGTGTATGTGTGTGTGTATACACATATATATATGGTTTTACATAAATGGTGCCTAAGTCTGTTTATATATATACACTGTTGTTTCTATATACACTGTTTATACATATATGTACATACTGTGTGTATATGTGTGTATATATACTGTGTATATATGCATATATATATACTGTATATATGTATATATACTGTGTATATATGCATATATATACTGTATATATGTATATATACTGTGTATATATCCATATGCATACTGTATATATATGTATATATACCATATATGTGTGTATATACTGTATATATGTGTGTATATATACTGTATATATGTGTGTGTATATAATGTGTATATGTGTGTATATATATACATATATATGGACATAGACACCATTCATGTACAATATCTAGATAAAGGCAAATTTATAGAGACAGAAACCCTTTCACCAGGATTTCTGATTCTCTTATTCTCTCTTTGTAAGTACTTTTGAAAGTCTTCTAAAAGTCTTTTTAGAACATTTTGATATATAAATAAGCAAGAACAAAAGTTGGTGTGTATGTATGATTTGTGAGTGATAGAGAGACACAGACAAATAGAGGGTGAGAGAGAGAGGGAGATATTTGTTATTATTTATCTAATAATATTCAATAGGAACTCTGTTGTTCAAAACGCCTCCCATTTAGATACATGGGAGAAAATGTGGTTTAGCCTAATCCCTATTAAGACCCACATGAGCAGGCTTTACTGCCTTCGCTAATGCCAATAGTTGGCATTATTGGAAAAGTGGAAGTTTTATCTGAAAGAGGCCAATAGTTTGCCTGCCTGCATTTTTCCTTTATCTGTTTTTGTATAGACAACAACTTAAAATGTTAGATTTGCTCCATTTGGAATAGTTTCATCTGGAACAAATATATAGTCCCTTGGCTGAAAGAATGGGACATTCAGAGCTGATCACACCCCTGGATTCAATAATCAAAACAGCCAAATTTAATCTGAATATAATTAGAGACATTGTGTGTTTGCATCCCACATAAGTCTATCAAGGACTGAGCTTAAGGCATACCACCTAGAAGTCTCTTCCAGTGATTTTCAGTCTTGGAGTTTAGGAGTTGAACCAAATAGATTTCTATGCAATGTCCATAGATGGATAATTCACTTTCTGACCAAGTCTAAATAAGTCCACTATGTTGATATCTGGGACTAGAACCAGAATTTTGCATGTACCTAATAGTTGAAAACAGAACTCCCTATTTAACAAAGAGAGAGAGAGAGAGAGAGAGAGAGAGAGAGAGAGAGAGACCAAGGAAAAGGCTTTTCTTTGAAGTATTGTGTAAAACCTCATGGGATGGTTATAAGGATTTGTAAAATATTAAATATCTTTGAGTTTGGAGAATTGGCATTGTAGCAGTACAAAACTGTGCTCCTTTTTCCCTCCTTTTCTTAATAACCCCATTACATGACCTTCTAAAGTCTTTGTTCCCTTAGGAAACATTAGATGATTTGCAATATTCTGTAATAAAACTTGGAAAAGATAGTCATAGCACTGCTTCAATAATTATGAACATTGCCTTTAGCTGCAATTTTCCAACAAACCATTCATATAGTAATTGTGAATCCTGGAATACTGCTTGGCCTGGAGTACAAATATCCCCTCATATTGTTTGTGGTATGGGCGCAGCATTCCTGCTGCTTGGGTATCCTGAAGCTTTGTCATTTGGCACATGAATGATCTGAATCTCTAAACTGGCTCATGAATACAGACAAGCATTACGGCCTTATTCCTGGAATTACAGATCTCTTCCTGGCTAGGTCTTCACCTTCAGCTCCAAGAATCATCCCACCATCTCCCAACCGGCACACGATCAGCTTGTTTGCTCACTGAGGACTCATGCTTCTGTGAATACTGTGGTTGAAGTTCCCTGTTGGCGCAGTCAACATTCCAGTGTTCTGTGATGATTGTGAGCCAGCATCTGTCTGCTGATGGCAACCTCTCTGTGGCTTTCTCACAGCCCCACCTTCCCCCTCCACTCATATACATTCCCCCAACACCAGAGCTCCAAGAGATGTGTTTCTCCAAGGTGACCTATGCACCTACCTTTCATAGCGATACCTTGTTTTCTTGTTAAGAGATGGTCACCTGGATCAGTCCTCAGATTTCTGGAAGGAAGAATATTTCTCCTCCTTTTTGCTGAGCCAAAAGACTTCTAATTAAGATTTTTTTCTTCTTTTGAGTTTTCATTGTCCTCTTGGCAATCAGGCAGAACATTGCCTGCCCACTTAGGTACCTTTACAGAGAATAAATGAAAGCTGGACAGTTTATGAAAAACCAAGAAAAGCTGAGCTGCTTGAAGTATTTCTAAAGCAAGAACTGCTTTCATGAAGCAGGAAAAAAAGTATAGACATTTGTAATGAAACCAGGAACTTTAGGGCCATTCAGCCAGAGGCTACAGACTTCCATGACAGTACTCATTTTGGAGACAGCACAACTAATTTCAATTCTACAAATACCGCATAGAGAAACAAAGAGTGAAAAGAGCAAGCTAATGAGAGTAAGAGAGAGAAAGAAGGGAGAGAAGGAGGAGGAAAAAAGAATGAAAATAAGAAAAGGGGGGTAAAGGAAGATGAGGATTTCTTTTCCTCAATTTGCTTATAGCAGGTGTTAAAAACAGTCCAGAGAATCTAAAGAGGTTCAACAAAATTGTATTCAGGATGCTGAGATGGGAGGACCATTTGAGCCTGGGAGGTCAAAGCTGCAGTGAGCAGTGATAGTGCCGCTGAATTCCAGCTTGGGAAACAGAGGGAGACCCTGTCTCAAAGGGGGAAAAAAAAAAAAAGAAAAAAGAAACACCTCAAAAACTTACTAAGATGAGATTTGGCGCATGCTTGGCGCAAGAAGTGTTCCTGTTTATTAATCTATGCTCAGGGACTTGCAAATTTCAAGGACAGCATCTATACAACCATGAGGGTTTGCACTCTGGGCAAATAGCGGCCATGTCACCCTAGTCTTCTGCCGCTTTTGGCCAGGCTGATGACTGAAATGTCATTTTACTTTGGTCTTAGTCCTGATCTGGGTGAAAGCCACAAGGACCCTCTTTCTGATGATGTCAGCACGATTTCCAAATATTTTCCCAGCTTAACTCTGGCATTTTTGTCTATCTTTTTGATGGGCTTTATGAGTTAAGAAAATGAAGAAGCTTTTAATGATTCTGTTCTCCTTGGATTGGACTGGGTTGCCACTGTGATTCCTCCACACTTAGTGGCAGCTCTGATGAACAAAAACAATGGGCTTTTTTTCCAGACTTCTTTCAGAACGCCTTAATAGGAAACACATTCTGCATTCCCCATGTGCATGTTTTCAGTGAAAATCTTTATTTAATTTTAGTAGAGAATTCAGTCCAAGGGTTCTCCCATGTAACAAAGGGAAGTACTGATGGGAACACATCCCTGGAGGAAGTTTTAGGTGTAGATTCCTCAGGGGGCATCTAGGAAAAGAACAATGCTTAGGTCCCCAAATCATGTTGGTATTTCTGAAAAGTGTTCTGCTCCCCTTGGATATGGATTTTTTTTCTAGCCAAAACAGATAAAGAAGAAAGCAAAGAAAGAAGACAGGAAGGAAGAGGGACAGAGAAGACAGGAAGGAAGAAAGGAAAGGAGGAAAAGGGAGACGGAGGAAGGACAGAAGGGAGGGAAGGAGGGGAAAGGGATAGAGGGAGGGAAGAAGAGAATGAAATTCTTTCATCGTTAATCTTTAGGAATTCATTTGCATTCTTACCTTCACTTCCAGATAATAAGTTCCATTCTGTTCCAATTGATAATCTGAAGGGAAGGCTCTGCCAGCTGAGTGAAAACAAAAGTTAGGGGGTGTTGAATAAAACTTAAATGTTTTGTTGCAGCCAGCACTGGTGCCTTCTGGATACTAGGGATACCAGGGTCATTCAGGGATATCTTACTTTCTGTTCATTTCTGAGAAACAAACTTCCCCTGGATTCCTTCTTTCTCTTTGACTTCACCTAATTCTCCTCACCTGTTTTCAGCAGTGAGGAAGCTCTTTATTTTACCCAGAGTCACTGTTTCCCCCAGCCCTCTTCGTAACAGAGAATCTGGATACCTCCACCTGCAGCCTGCCACCCTGCATACTCTGATGCTATGTGTCTTGGAAGCTTTACCCTGAGGAACCATCACAGCCTAAAAGAACTCAGACATTTTTATCAATATTGCAAGGCAAAGATTCATTGGATAGAGTATTTTTTTTTTTTCCAATGTAATCCAGATCTCCCTTTAGAAGATACTGGGAATTTACATGAGAAATGGGGCAGGCCATGAGCAAAACAAAAACATATCTGATGTTCTTCTTCAGCTTTCAGGCATTTTTCTTTTAGCTTTGGCCCCCACCCCTACTGCTGATAAAAATTCCAGGGCTTATAAAGTGCTGGTGCTCAGCTAGGATAAGGATTAGGTTAGGATAACAGAAAGTTGAGTCACTACAGGAACACGTTGAAGTTGGCTTAGAGGCTTAATTATCTCCACCCAGACCTACATTTATGAATAAAAAGCTATCAAGCTTGGTAAATCTTTAACAGTAGCATGGCAGACTGTGCCAGACAAAGAATCCTAAGTCATGTAAATCAAATTATAAATAAGGTTTCTGCCTTCATATTTCCAGAAGACCAGTCTTGATCAAAATCTCATGTCCAGCTTTGGAGCTTCCCATGTGGTGAAATATTTGACAACCAGTTTTGAGGGCTCATTGCTTCTCTTTGAAAACACCACAGACCTGTGGGATTTGAAGAACTATTATTTGAGTCTTAGAGATGGGGGTGACATCCTTTTCCCACTATTAGCCCAATCTCTAACAATTGGCTCCATATAGACTGAATAATTTCTTAACCATACTTCTCTTTCAGGTTCCTGTCTCATTTCATCTTGAAATCAGAGTATTAGAAAAATCCAAAGTTACCCAGTGTTTCCTAAGGAAACCTCACAATTTCAAAAAGCCAAAAAAGTTCAAATATTCCCCTATCAACAAGCACATTTGCCAGTGGTATTTCAAAATTAAAAGGAAAAACAGTAATGACAGAGTGCTGCAATCTCACTCCTGGCATGAACAAAATGCTAACAAAATCTCTTCTTTCTGCTTATCTTCAGATGGAGGGTACATGTTAATGTGTATTTCAGGGCAACCTAATGACAAGGGAGGGAAGGCAGTTCCTGCCTTTTTGTTATTTTTTTAAAGCAATCCTGTCCAATAGGGCTGCTTCTGAAAATAAGTTTCTAATTAAACTTCCCATACTATATCGCAGTTAAGTAGGATAAAATTTGCTGTTTGATGTATTGAGAAAGCATGCAAACATTAGAAGGCAATGTGGAGTTGCTAGAAGCAATGTGTAACCACAATTTCCTAGGCATTACAGGTAATTATTAGCAGGCAAGTTGTTGAGTTCAACCAGAAAATGCTTTAATTATATCTTGTTGCATATCAGGAACAGCCTAGGTTTGCATTCCATGTGAAAGGAGAAGAGACCACTGTTCCAGTTGGTTTTCCAAATAGAAGTGAAGAAACCATGAAGATGTCACTACATCCAGTCCCTTAGCCGGGACTGGTTCAACTGGAGTATGGGCAGTCAAGGAGGCTGGAGTTCTCCCAATGAAAGGATGGTGTAAGGTTTGGACAGTGTGCTCTTTTGCTAATTTTAGCAAGAACATCTTCCAGCAACAGAAAATATATTATACATATGGTAAGTACATGGTTAAAATCCAGTCCTGACTCTGTCTTGTCCTTTTTTGAGTAGGTCAATGTGTCAATTATTCCCTTCTAATGCCTTCTGGGTTTGGGAAGTGTTCAAACTACCTTTCCTTCCTGCTGTAATTAGATTTTTATAATGAACACATGTAAAGGCCTGCCTGATGATTCAAAGATACTCTATTTTCTCTTGGCCTCCCCTGACTCACACGTCCTAATGATACCCCTGCCCTGGTATCTCTTTAGCCTTGATTCCCCATGTGTTTCCTTTTCTGGAGATGGCAGGAAGTCTCCTCATTCTGCTTCCAAACCTTAAGCCTGGAAGAAATTCTCCCAGGTCAAATCTCTGAGGAAGAACTACCCTACTACTCTAAGGAACACAGTCACTTTTCTTCCAGCTCTTCCTAAAGTTTTCTTTAAAAAAAAAAATCCTCTATATCTATGACTGTCAGGCAAACGACTTATATAAATGGAATTTATATACTAACACTCTTGCTCCTTAAGCCCAACGTAACCATGCATTTTGGCCTTAAAAGTATTAAAAGGTGGCCGGGCCTCGGTGGCTCATGCCTGTAATCCCAGCACTTTGGGATGCCGAGGTGGGCGGATCACGAGGTCAGGAAATCGAGACCATCCTGGCTAACACGGTGAAGCCCTGTCTGTACTAAAAACACAAAAAATTAGCCGGCGTGGTGGCAGGCGCCTGTAGTCCTAGCTACTCGGGAGGCTGAGGCAGGAAAATGAACCTGGGAGGTGGAGCTTGCAGTGAGCCGAGATGGCACCACTGCACTCCAGCCTGGGTGACAGAGCAAGACTCCACCTCAAAAAAAGAAAAAGGGGGAATTAAAAGGTAATGTTCTGTTCCTTGACTCTGGGATACAGATCTACTTTAATAATGATGCATGCCTTCTTATCCTTTATTCCAGCTTTTTTGTTTTTCCTTAAATATTATTGTTATTAAACATACTATTAATTCCACTTTTTTATTTTGTTTCTGTCTCCCTCCACTAAGTTGTAAACTCTGTGAAGGTGAGGATTTGTATATGTTTTATTCACAGCTGTATATTTAGGACTTAGAACACGGCCGTGGTATATAGTATGCCCTGAATACATGTTTGTTGAATAAGTGAATTCCATAATGTTAAGTATTAGATGTGATATCAAGTAACCAGCAATCTTCCACTATATTTACACCACCAGGTCGAGTGCTCAGATACACCAAAGGAATGTGTGACTCCCAGTGTAAGCCTAAGGCACCTACTTTTCAGAGATAAGAATGAAACCAATTCTTACTCCTTGCTTAAAGGAGGCCCATCATCATTTCTCCTAGATCCTAGGGAGAAGGAGGATCTCTTCTCATGGTTGCCTCTCACTCTGAACATCTGCTTCTCCCTTGGTCTTGGGTCATCTTGCCATATCCCCATTCTGAACCAGAAGGATCCAGATTTTGCACTCATCTATAGGGACCCACAGGGTGTTAATGGAAGATTAAGGAGATAATTGAGGACACACACACAATCCTAAGTTAAATTTTAGAGATAATTACTCTGAACAAATTCCTTGGCAAATTTGCCCTATTGTCAGACAATCCTTCTGTTTTTCCCATTTTGCTCTCTGGTCCCTGATCCCAGTTGCAGCTTGATGATAGAACTGGAACAATCTGAGGAGTCAAGTAAAATGCATCTCAAAAATGTCCATCTCAAGAACAGAAAATGGGAGCATATAGGCACTGGATTCCATTGCTCTGTTGGTCAAGTATTACCCCATGGGATATTAAACTCCCTTCCATTCCAGGTTTGCGCAGGCTGAGCAGATTGCCACTGGCCTGCCATGCGTAAAAAAGCCCCAGGGCAGAGAGCAAGAGAGACCGATCTGTAGCTATAGGATAGTTCTGCCAAGTTACACCTGTGCAAAGTATTTAGCCATGGCAGTGGCTAAAATAAAATATGGGCTAGGGAACTAAGAGGGAAGGTATAAGAGGTATCCTTTACAATGGGAAACTGTAATGGCACTCCCACACCAGAAGAATTAAATAAAATTAGAGAAGCAGGACAAACTAAACCCAAAGCAGAAGAAAAGGAATAACAAATAACAGAGCAGAACTGAATGAAATTGAAAAACAAACAAACAAACAAAAAATACAAAAGACAAATGAAACAGAAAGGGGGTTCTTTAAAAAGAAACAAAATGAATAGACTATTAGTGAGATTAACCAAGATAAGGAGAGATAAGATCCAAATTAGCTCAATTAGAAATGAAACTGGGGACATTAGAACCAATATCACAGAAATACAAAAGGTCATTCTAGATTACTATGAACACCTTTATGTGCACAAACTAGAAAACCTAGAGGAAATGAGTAAACTTCTAGAAACATACAACCCTCCTAGATTAAATCAGGAAGATATAGCAACTCTGAATAGACCGATAAAAAAGCAATAAAATTGAGTCAGTAATTTAAAAATTGCCAAAAGAAAAAAAAAATTCTGTAACCTGACAGATTCACAGGTGAATTCTACCAGACAGTCAAAGAAGAACTGGTACCAATCCTACTGAAACTATTCCAAATGTTAGAGAAAGAGGGAATCCTCCCTAAATCATTCTCTAAAGCTGATATCACCCTAATACCAAAACCAAGAAAGGATATAATGACAAAAAAGAAAACTACAGACCAATATCCCTGATGAACATAGATGCAAAAGTGTTCAACAAAATACTAGCTAACCAAATCTAATAGCACATCAAAAAGATGATACATCATGATCAAGTGGTTTCATCCCAGGGATGCAGGGATGGTTTATCATATACAAGTCAATAAATATGATACCTTACACAAACAGAATTAAAAACAAAAACCATATGATTGTCTCAATAGATGCAGAAAAAGTATTTGATAAAATCCAGTATTCCTTTATGATAAAAAAAACCCTCAATAAAATAGGCATAGAAGAAACTTACCTCAAAATAATAAAAGCCATATATGACAACCCCACAGCCAATATTCCACTGAATGGGGAAATGATGAAAGCATTCCCCCTGAGAACTGGAAAAAGGCAAGGATACCCACTTTCACCACTTCTGTTTAACATAGTACTGGAAGTCCTAGACAGAGCAATTAGGCAAGAGAAAGAAATAAAGGGCATTCAATTTGGAAAAGAAGAAGTCAAGCTATTGCTGTTCACCGATGATATGATTGTGTACCTAGAAAACCTTGAAAACTTATCCAAAAGGTTCCTATATCTGATTTTTAAAAATTCAGTAGTCTCAGGTTACAAAATCAATGTACACAAATTAGCAGCACTGCTATACACCAACAAGGACCAAGCTGAGAATAAAATCAAGAACTCAATCTATTTTACAACAGCTACGCTCTCTCTCTCTCTCTCTCTCTATATATATATCTCTCTCTCTCTCTCTCTATATATATATATATGTATGAATATATATATACATATATATATATATGAATATACTTAACCAAGAAGGTAAAATATCTCTACAAGGAAAATTTAAAAATACTGCTGAAAGAAATTGTAGATGACACAAATAAATGGAAACACATCCCATGCTCATAGATAGGAAGAACCAATACTTTGAAAATTACTATACCACCCAAAGAAACCTACAGATTCAATGCAGTTTCCATCAAAATACCATCATCATTTTTCACAGAACTAGAAAAAATAGTCCTAAATTTCACATGGAACCAAAAAAGATCCCTAATATCCAAAGAAGTTGCTATTGTTTGGCTCTGTGTCCCCACCCAAATGTCATCTAGAATTGTAATCACCACATGTTAGGGGAGGGGCTTGGTGGGAAGTGATTGGATCATGGGGACAGTTTCCCCATGCTGCTCAAGTGATAATGAGTGAGTTCTCATGAGATCTGAGATCTGATAGTTTAAAAGTGTGGCAGTTCCCCCCTCACCTTCTCTCTGTCTCCTGCCACCATGTAAGAAGTGCCTTGCTTCCCCTTCACCTTCTGCCATAATTGTAAGTTTCCTGAGGTCTCCCCAGCCATGTGGAACTGTGAGTCAATTAAACCTCTTTTCGTTATAAACTACTGAGTCTCAGGTAGTTCTTCATAGAAGTGTGAAAACAGACTAATACAGCACTACTAAGCAAAAAGAACAAATCTGAAGGCATCACATTACTGGACTTCAAATTATACTACAAGGTTATAGTTACAAAAACAGCAAGCAGTACTGGTATAAAAATAGGTACTTAGACCAATGGAACAGAAGAGAGAACCCAGCAATAAAGGTAAATATTTACAGTCAACTGATTGTCAAGAAAGCATACAGAAATATAAACCAGGGAAAGGACACCCTCCCTAGTCAATAAGTGGTGCTGGGACATGTAGAAGAATGAAACTGGATCCGCATCTCACATTATACAAAAATCGACTCAAGATGGATCACAGATTTAAATCTAAAACCTGAAACCATAACATTTCTCAAAAATAAGATTGACAAATTCTTCTGAACATTGGCCCAGATAAAGAATTCATGATTAAGACCCCAAGAGCAAATACATCAAAACAAAATAAATAAATGAGACTACATTAAACTCAGAAGCTTCTGCACAGCAAAATAATAATAATAATAATAATAATAATAATAACAATAATAAGCAGAGTTAACAGACAACCCACAGAATGGGAGGAAATATTTGCAAACTATGTTTCTGACAAAAAACTAGCATCCAGAGTCTACAAGGAACTCAAAAAAATCAGCAAGAAAAAGAAAATAATACCATCAAAAAGTGGGCAAAGGACATAGACATTTCTCAAAAGATATACAAAGACAAACAAACACATGAAAAAATGCTCTGCATCACTAATCATCAGGGAAATGCACATTAAAACCACAATGTGATACCACCTTATTCTTGCAAGAATGACTATAATTAAAAAGTCAAAAAACAATAGATGTTGGTGTGGATGTGGTGAATAGGAAACATGTTTACACTGCTGGTGGGAATATCAATTAGTAAAACCTCTATGGAAAACAGTATAGAGACTCCTTAAAGAACTAAATGTAGATCTACTATTTGATCCAGCAATTCCACTACAGGGTATCTACCCAAAGGAAAAGAAGTCATTATATGAGAAAGACACATACATATGCATATTTATAGTACTACAATTCATAATTGCATATATATGTGAAAAATATATAAACCTAAGTGTCCATTGACCAGTAAGTGGATAAAGAAAATGTGATATATATATATACACACACATACACATACACACACACACACCATGGAATACTACTCAGCAATAGAAAGGAACAAAATATATTTTGCAGGAGCTTGAATGGAGCCGGAGGCCATTATTCTAAGTGAAGTAACTCAAGAATGAAAAACCAACTACCATATGTTCTAACTTATAATATGGGAACTAAGCTATGAGAACACAAAGACTTACAAAGTGATATAATAGACTTGGGGACTCAGGGAGAGAAGAATGGGAAAGCAGTGAATGATAAAAGACTACATATTGGGTACAGTGCACAGTGCTCGAATGACAGGTGCACTAAAATCTCAGAATTCACTACTATAGAATTCATCCATATAACCAAAAACCACTTGTACCCCAAATGCTATATAAATTTTTTAAAAAGCAAAAAAGGAGACATCACAACTGATATAGAAACTCAAAAGTTCATTAATTGCTGCTCTGAGCAACTATATACCAAGAAGTTTGAAAATACAGAAGAAGTGGATAAATTCCTAGATACATACAAGCTGCCAAGACTGAACCATGAAGAAATCAGAAACCTGAACAGATCAATAACAAGTAAGGAGTTCAAAGTCCTAACAGTAAGTTTTCCAGTAAAGAAAAGCCTGGGACCTGATGACTTCACTGCTGAATTCTGCACTACATTTAAAGAACTAATATTTATCCTACTCAAACTATTCTGCAAAATAGAGGAGGAGGGAATACTTCCAAACTCATTCCACAAGGCCAATATTACCCTGATACGAAAACCAAACAAAGACACATCAAAAACAGCAACTACAGGCCAATATCCATGATAGATACTGATGCAAAAATCCTCAACAAAATAGCAACAAAGTGAATTCAACAATACATTGAAAGATTATTCTTCATGACTAAGTGGGACTTATCCGAGGAATGCAAGGATCGTTGAACATATGCCTCAATGTGATGTATCGTATTAACAGAATGAAGGACAAAAGCATATGATCATTTCCATTGATGTTGAAAAAGCACTTAAGAAAACTCAACATCCCTTTATGATGAAAACATTTTAAAAACTGGGTATAGAAGAAATATCCCTTAACATAATAAAAGCCACATGTAACAGACCCACAACTAGTATCATGCTGAGTAGAGAAAGACTGAAAGCCTTTCCTCTAGGATCTGGAACATGACAAGGATGCTCACTCCATGAAAAAAAAAAAAAAAGTATTAGAACTGATTTTAAAATTCAGTAAAGTTGCAAGATATAAAATCAACACACAAAATTAGTAGCATTTATATAATATATACCAATAATTTATCTGAAAAGAAATTTAAAAGGTGATCCCTTTCCCAAGAGCCACAAATATAATTAAGTACCAAGTAATAAACTTAACCAATGAAGTAAAAGAACTCTACAATGAAAACTATGAAATGCTGATGAAAGAAATTAAAGAGACACAGAAAAATAGAAATATACTTCATGTTCATGGGTTGGAAGAATCAATATTGTTAAAATGTCCATACTACCCAAAGCAATCTACAGATTCAATGCAATCCCTATCAAAATATCAATGACCTTCTTCACAGAAACAGAAAAAATAATTTTAAAATTTACATGGAATCACAAAAGACCCAGAGTTGCTAAACTTCTCTTGAGCAAGAAGAACAAAACTGAAGGAATCACATTACATGACTTGAAATTATGTTATAGAGCTATAGAACCAAAACAGAATGGCAATGCCATGAAAAGAGAACCCAGAAACAAATCCACACACCTATAGTGAGCTTATTTTTGACAACGGTGCTGAGAACATACACTGGAAAAAAGATAGTCCCTTAAATAAATGGTGCTAGGAAAACTGGATACCCAAATGCAGAAGAATGAAACTTGATCCCCATCTCTTGTTATATATAAAAGTCAAAGCAAAATAGATTAAAGACTGAAATTTAAGACCTCAAATTATAAAACTACTCAAAGAAAACATTGGGGAAACACTCCAGGACATTGCTCTGGAAAAAATTTCTTGAGCAATACCCTACAAGCCCAGGCAACAAAAGCAATGGACAAACGAAATCATAGCAAGTTAATATGCTTCTGCACAGCAAAGGAAACAATCCACAAAGTGAAAAGACAACCCACAGAATGGGAGAGAATATTTGCAAACTAACCATCTGACAAGGGATTAACAATCAGAATATATAAGGAGCTCAAACAACTTTATAGGAAAAAATATAATACTCTGATTTAAAAATTAGCAAAAGATTTGAATAGACATTTCTCAAAAGAAGACAAACAAATGGCCAACAGGCACACCAGAAGGTGCTCAACATCATTGATCATCAGAGAAATGCAAATCAAAAACTACAATGAGACGTCAACTCACCCCAGTTAAAATGGCTTTTATCCAAAAGACAAGCAATACCAAATGTGGGTGAAGATGTTGAGAAAAGGGAGTCCTTATACATGGTTGGTAGGAATGTAAATTAGTAAACTACTCTGTAGAACAGTTTAGAGTTTCCTCAAAAAAAAAAAAAAAAAAAAAAAAAAAAAAAAAAAAAAAAAAAAAAAA